>NC_056613.1:19747550-20080884 GCF_018340385.1 Cyprinus carpio
GAAACAATGAACAGAATGGGCCTTCTGACCAATCAGAGCAGAGTGGGTTCACGGAAAGGAGGGGTTTTGAGAGACCGAATCTTAAAACTGCTTCGAACAAATAGTTTGAGAATCGGTGGAAAACGAGGCGGAATTAAGTGCATATTTTAAAACTAAAGCATTTTTTGACTTTGCATGCATTTATACCTATACAAATACAAGTTCACTTGCAATGAGGATAAACATTATTTCAATACTAAGAACATAAAACCATAGAAATTTAGTTGACATTAGACCCAAATGCTGCAAACACTTAACTCAAACTCTCAAACAAAACAAGAGAATAACTGCAATCATTTTTACATTTATATTCCAGACATTTGACCTCTTCAGTGAAACATTTTCACCGGCTGCACCACAGACAGCGTGAAATGACAAAATATGCAAGTGATGTCTCGCACGCCCCAAACCCCAGAGCACAAAACATTCTCAAATCTCATTCTATCTGCCAAGAGCGTCACCTCTCACTGCCTCTCCATAACAGCGGCAGGGCTCCAGCCAGGCCCCAGTCAATATCACAGAACCATTTCACATTGATTAAAATCCTGTCTGGGTGATATGTGGAGGATGCACGCTTTCAAAAATTCAACGCGAGGGAGATTAAAATAGGGTCTTTTTCCTTGCTCTCTCGTCTCATTAAACGAACCGAGCTTGTGAATATTTCACATGCCAGCTTCATTATTGAAGATGAATCAAATGAGAACACAAGAGTCGTATAAATAATGGAGGGCTGTGAGTAACTGTGGGCCCGGCTTTTGTATATACAACAGGTGGTCCACAAAATAAATGGAAAATATGGGGGGGTGGGAGTGAGTCATGCTGGAGACCCTGGTCTCCTAAATTGGAGGCCCAGCAGTTCTCTTGGTGCACATGGCTCACACTTGGAAATTAAAGGAATTACACCTCAGAATATCGATTCAGCTGTATGGGGCCAATGTAGCACTAGATCACCTCTGGACATGAAAAAAGAGCTTTTGAGTTATATTACTTAGATTTTTAAATATAAATGACTTACAAAATTTGATTTCATTTTATATTTTTTAAATGGGGAAAAAAATCTTTGATCCATGTTAGCTGTCTACTTCAAGGGGATTTAAAAAGATTTCGCTTATGAATTAAAGCAATAAGCCATGAGCTGCAGTAATTTTACCTTGGGTAAGAGTTGTTCATGTTTCTAAAATAACCGCATGGCCTATAGTATCTTATTGTGTTTGTAAAATTGCCACAACAGTTATATGATAAAAGTCACCAATCTGTAATAAATGATTGTAATTCTTAATTTTATTAATCAGAATAAACTTATACAGTTCATTACAATGTTGTTGTAGTTAAAACTAGAAAAAAAATACCTTAAATATTTTTTTGTAAACTGAAATAAAGCTGAATTAAAAAAAGTGAAAAACTAAGAAACTCAAGTACTAAACTGACCAAAACTATAACTGAAATAAAAAGAAAATGATCTGAATAGCCAAAGTTAAATAGAAAAAAAAGACAAAAACAAAAGCACATCCCAAAATAAGTAAAATTTAAACTGACATAAATACTAAAATAAAAGCTAATTCAAAATATTTCTAAACTGGTGCTTAAACATAGAATTCAAAAGATGTGCATTTACTGGCGTACATTTTTTAAATTAGATTTCTAACTTGGAACTATCAATGAGAAATGTAACAGTCATGCTGTAGTTAAACTAGATAATACAAAATCACTTGGTCTGTAAAAGGCAAAACAGTGACTTACCTCTACACTGGCAAATCAGACAGCCCAACTCATCGTGCTGGAAGCCCATTGGACAGGACTTGTCACATGGCAGTTCAGGGCACTTCTTACAACGGCAGGTGTCACAGCCATGCTTGTTCTTACTGATGAAAAAAATAGGGAGAAAGAACAAGAAAGCTTAAAAAATCCATACGTACATACATAATGCAGTAAGTTTTCCCTTAATTAAAAAAGATATACAAAGTTTTGTCATGAAACTCTAGATAGCGCAGACTGATAGCTTCTAACTCAATTGGATGTAATTACATCATTATTCACACAGCCCAACTGGTTGGTTTCTTTTCACATCAGCAGCCAATGAGCTTGCTGCTCAACATTCAAATACTTGGCTAGTGTTTGCTGTAACAGTTTCAGAAACCCTCCACCTTCCCCAGCTCCACCTCTATAGATCCACTACGGGGTAATTTCTTGTATGTTATATATGGGGGATATGTTATATATATGTTATAAGTGCAGCAGCAGTATTTCTTACATGCTTACAACAGCATGTCTGTGGATGTATTGGTCGTAGCCGAAGCAGCAGATCTTTTCCACCAAGACCAAATACATTAACACTGTCATGTATATTACCATGCTAAACTCTCAGAAAGTTGTCATGACATCTCTTAGATAACAATAACATACTTCCAAATAATGTAGAAATTAAGACTCAAGACATATCAGTACTCTGAAGGGACCTTTCAGACAGAAAGTGTTTTTGCATTCCACTGCCATATTTTTCCATTTTTTTTTAAAAATGTAGCTAAACATGCGTTAGATGGATGTCTTTGACTGTTGTCAAATCAAAATATGTTAACTTTAAAAAAGGCGGCCGCACATTTTTGCCATTTCAGTGTTCACACCTCCCATTTTTCAACACAAAAACATGTTCTGTGTGAATGGCCCCTAATAAAAGCTGATTTATTTTAAATGGAGTTGGTTGCCTCCTGAAGGCAGCCATGTTGAGATCACGACTAGTCAAAAACTACTTTATCTGTGTACATTAATCAATGGCTGACTGTGATTACCACATTGCTGTTTGTGGATTTCTGGATCCATGCCACTAGGTGTCAGTATAAGTTGGACAGCACAACATATACAAAAAAAATTAATAAATAAAAAAAGACAGAGTGCACCTTTAAAATAACTCTTCAAGACATATGGCCTTCATAAAGAGTCAGTGCACACTCTCAGCACACTTTGTCATTGGCACATCAAAGCTTGGCATTATACACCAGGTGCCAAAGACACGGTCCAATGTCATCCGTTAACACCAGAACAGAGCGAGAAGGAGAGAGAGAGGAAAGAAAGAGAGAGTCTTTATTGACCTTACTTGGAGTCCTGTCAGCAGATGGCACATTAAAGACGACTTCCCAAAACGACCAATCAAAATGCTCCCTGATGTCCAAGGCACCTTCCTTGGAGAACAAACTCATCCAGGGCACAGTGGCCTGAACCCCAACTGCCCATCTCACACACACACACACACACACACACACACACACACACACACACACACACACACACACACACACACACACACACACACACACACACACACACACACACTTTCCCATCCTTCATCCCCCTACCCACTCTTATTGGATGAATAATAGTGCTGAGAAGCAGCCATGTGCAGTGTGTATTTGGTTTGGTGATAAGAAGCTATCAGGTATGATGTCAGCAGAGGGGGATATCAATATTCTTTGTGCAAGAGGAGGAAGTCTGCGCAAAACTGCATGCATTATTCAGGCCGCGAGCTTGATCCTCGGCCATAACTTTGAGGGGGCATAAATAGATATCTAAAATTAGAATCTGAGATGCAAGCATTTGCACTTGTGTGCTCATACATGACGGCAGAATTGAGGTGGGAAGAGACAACGACGGGCCAGGGGCAGAACTCGGATAAATAAAGACTCTTCTTTATTCAACCACACCTGAGGGAATGAGCCTCAGATAGGACACTATAGAGATAGCCTCATTCTCTGCACTTGTCATAATGGTCTTTATTATATTTTAAAGGAACAGTACACCAATTTTTTTTCCTTTTAACATTTTGGGGGTTATTCAATGAGACAGCAGAGAGAAGATAACCATGGGGCAGATGAAGTGGGGATGGGTTTGGGTTACAACACAGATCAAATTTGAACCAGCCTTTCCCATATGCACAGCACAGCGCATCATGTCTGGAACATTTGCACTAACCACTACATCACAACTCCAAAAAGGGCAATTCCCAATCAGTGGGCATTTATCAACCACTTTACCTGACTAGATAAAATCATGGTCCACTCATTACCCCACCCCAAAATCAAGGGCAAGGGAAGATGGTGTGGGTGTGGGGGGGGGGGGGGGGGGTAGCCATGGAATTTGTGTTTGCGCTTTGGAGAGCATCAAAACGTACTATTTACAATGTGTTTTTGCAATGTTGAGCAATGTAGCCAATCACAGACATATCTGTTGATTTCTTGAATGCAATAGCCAAACAGAAACGTGTGAGCTGGAGTTTTTATTCAGTGCAGTTCTGTGCACTCAATCATCTCATAACAAACAAAGTGCAGATGTGATGTTAATAAAAGATTCAGGTTACCCTTTATTTTAAGGTGTCCTTGTTACAGTGTAATTATATATTTAAGTACTGAGTACTATTACTTAACTACATGTAATTACTATATGGTTAGGGATAGGATTTGGCTTATGCATGTAATAATGCATAAATTATTGTTATTGTAATAGAAAGTACATCTAACGTGTAACAAGGACACTTTAAAATAAAGCGTTACCACGTTTCATTGTGCAGTGTAGAGAGATTCATTGATTATAACTGCTGTCAGTTTAACACGTTAACTTAATTAATTAGTTATGAAATATAATGCAATTAAAATATCTTAAAGCAGGTAACGCACTGGCCCCCGCCCCCAGACCTGTACATCATCTTATTTCATACAGTTGACTGATAGTTGTTTGCTCTGTTCAAAATTAGAATAAATTGAAAGTGATTAAGAAGATTAAGTGAGTGCGGATCCCTTACTAGAATATGATGTTGCTGATTGATCCATGCACACAAGACTAAAGTTGAGCGTAGTGAATTTGATTTTTTTTTCATACAGTTGACTGTTGACAAATATGATGCATGGCAACAACTCCATAAATGCAGTTATGCCCTATAATTCAAGTTATTGGGGCAAAAATGCTCCTGTATGAGAGTATTTTTGTCTCAGATTTATATCACATGATAAGCGATATCACGACCAGCGAGAGCAGACAAGTATTGTTTTTTCCTAAAAGTGATTTTACAAAACAGTTCAGTAAATAAGGAGTTGATATTGTGTTATATTTTAAAACACAATATTGTCTGTTTTTCCTCAGTTTTGCCAGCAAAGATATTACCTATAAAGCCACAGCAGAATTGTTGTGCATCTCTTAGCAACACAGAGGTGTTTAGTTTCTGAATGAATCCACGTTTTGAACGAATCATGTAAAAAAATGATTCAAAAGTCCATTCATAAAGAGAGCTGTTTACGGAATTCCTGAATGAATGTTTGAATGAATCGAATGACTTATAAAAATATTTACCGCCACCTTCTGGCAGATTTACTTTCTTATTTAGAGTATTATTTCATTTACAGAAAGGGAAAATCTCTTTTTAAGGGATAGTTCATCCAAAAAATTTAATTATTTAATCATTAAACCTGAATGACTTACTTTCTTTTGTGGAATATAAAAGAAGGTATTTTGAAGACTGTTGGTGACAAAGCTATTTTGGTTACCAATGACTTCCATTTTATGAATGAAAAAAAAACAAAAAAAAAACAAATGTTCCCTAGTTTCTGTTAGGCCATTCTAGCCTAACCATGTAATACATTTTATGTTGAATCAAATAAAATATTTCTTTCTTTAGCTATTATTTGTAATGTCTACTTAATACTTTCTCATTTAACACAAAATAGCTTTAAATATTTTTTGGGGGGGTATTTTCACAGCCAAATATATTTTGCAATTAATTAGATTACTTAATCGGCACATCATGTAATAAATTAGATCAAAAATATAAATTAACTGACAGTCGTACTAATAACAGAACTTTGCGAGATTGCAGGGCGCGCCCTAAAGGGAGCCCTCCTTAACCGCTTTCTAGGCTATAAAACATTAAGAATTTAAATGAAGTCTTTGTTTTTCAGAGATAGACACTCGGCAAAGTTTCGGGAATGACACACATTTTTATGCTAGATTCACTCTCGAAATGAAAACAGTTAACATTCGCCCTTGTGTTAGACCTATTTAAAAAAAAAAAAAGTAAGTCGATTTTTTTTCACAAATCTATTGGGTGAGCTGTATTTCTGAACACAACTTTGCAATGCTGTTTGTAAATGTTTGTTGGAACTGTGATTTGGGAAAATCAAATTGTTAAACTATGTTGCTAATATGGGTTTTTTAAGTTTGAATCTGGCTTGCAACAGATTCAAGTTCCCAATTCTGTTCCTCCTGTTCGTGTGCTCTCATCACTGCTACATGAATAGAAAGTGGAAAAAAACAATCAGGTGGGATTGATGCCTGACAATAAGGCATCAGTCACTGAAAGTAGTTGGGTGTACTTTCTTGCACTTGTCTTGTCTTTCTCATCTCCTTTCATCACAAGATGTCTCTTTAACCTGCCGACTGCACAGCTCCACGAATGTTTGTACAAATTGGCTCAGCGATCTGCCTGTGTAATTGGAGCAGGTTTTTTTTTTTTGCAGATGTGGAGCAGCTGTGTTTATTCGTCATTGCGTCGAGACATGGTGTTGTGTAGATTAGGTGTTCAGCTTCGCTATCGCAGCTCATCCTTTACGCGGCGCAATCAGAAGCGCTGATCTGAGCCGGCCCTAATTAGCTGTCAGCTCTAAACTTGCAGTCGGGCACAAACAAGCAAAGCAGAGTGCAGGGGATCATTTTGTCATTCACAGTTTCTCCAGACTGTGCTAGGAACAGTGTGGGATTCGCTTTAGTTTGTGACAACTAATGACTGCTGCTTTTCCTGATAGTTTAGAAAAATCATTGGGGTGACTATGACATAAAATAAAGGATAAAAATGGTTTGGAACCATATTATTACTTAAGTCAGAGGAGACTTAGGAAGAAGTAAGACATTCTTATACTAATCCTTAAATCTATAAAACTAACACGTAGTTGAACTTCTATTCAAATTGCCTTGAAGTGAAACTAGTGTGAATGTCCATCAAGACCAGACCGGCTCAAGGAAACAATGTCAGGAAGAGCTTTATGGTTTTTCCTAAAGTCATCAGAGATTGAATCAGATACAGTTCCACTAACAATGAAAGTTTATTAGGAACTGCACTTCTTGTATTGTTACTTCTATGAATCAGATAATTGTTTTAATTGTTTACTTACATGTAGCCGAAGGGGCAGTCCTTGGCACAGGCCACAGCTTTGCACTTCCTGTGACGTGGGCGACACTGGCAAACATCACAGCCGTGAATGTCAGTCTGGAAGCCAAAAGGGCATTTCAGAGTGCAGCTGGCAATTAGACTACTGCACAACTCGTCACCTGAAGGTTAGAAGAAAACAGAAGAGACTAATTAATTACAGCTTTAGACATTAATTACCTTAACATACATGCATTAAGACCAACACAGACAGGGAGGCAAAAACAAGAGAAATGCAACTTATGATAATACATAAAGAAATTATAACAGTATAGAATAGAATAGAATAATATAATGCTGTATTTCCTTCATTGTCTTCAAGTCATCCATTATTATTGTTTAATTTTCATATTTAATTTAATTCAATAAAATTTTAGATTGTTTGATATTTTTTAATTCAGTGGATTAAATGTTTTTCCTTTATCTTCAACTTGTCCAATATTTTATTTTATTTATTTTTGTTTTGTTTTGTACATTGAGAAGCAACCAACTGATTTTCTTCCAGGATATAATCCCATAATTTTACAGACATTTTGTCAATTTAAATTTATATTTTACGTAATTTTACAGACAATTCCTTTATCAATGCAATGATGTGCAGATTCAAAATACAGGTAAAACACCTGTAAAAAATTAAATATAGAAAATTCCTCAATATTAATGCAGTACATTGTACCTTTTTTTAAACAGATTTTTTTTTTACAATGTATTATGTAATATATGTTGTATTATAACATTATAATATACTGAAAAAATAAAGAATTAAATGCTTATTTTGTGAAGAAATTCTTAGACAATTTATGTTTGCCTGCAAAACACATACATTTAAGCATATATTTGCATTCAGATTTAAGCATATTTTTACATTGTGTCCAAACGTTTACCAAATAGTAGTGTATATCTTAAAACAGTATTATTTAAAATCCACAACCAGGCTTGTGGTCCCACCCTAAATCATTAAAATCAGCATTATTATCTTTTTTCTTTGACATTTGTCAGACTTGGATTCACTCAGCCTTTCTTAGCATAAAACAATCCCTTAATCCATCTGCCCTTCAGTGTTTATCCTCATAAACATCTCTGCTAAAGCCAGTCAGTGTCTGGAGAGAAGAGCGCCTGACAGCGTGTGTATGGGTGAGGAAGATGAAGCACTTCTCTAGTGACGTCACTAGTCACTTACGTGTCTTGCAGCTGCACGTCCTGCAGCCGCTGGAGTCCAGCCGGAAGCCGTACGGACAGCTCTTGTCCCCCAGTGTGCAGTTGTCCAGAGAGCCGCAGGCAGGGGGCGCCATCGTGATGTAGGTGGGTTCTGGAAAACAAAAAAATTCCCCCAGAGGATGTGAGTCACTCTTGACTAAGTCAGATAGTTAAACAGACAGAGAAAGAATACGGGATCGGAGGGGCTCAAGCGGGACTACACTTATGAGTCATAAGAGGCAAACAATTTTACGCAGACTTTCTTTTAGTTTCAGTTAAAAAGACATTTTGCACAAAAACAAAAACCCTGCCATGACTTTCTCATCCTTATGTTGAGAATTTTTGAAGAATATCTAGGCCACTCTTTTCAATATAATATAACCAGTGTTGTTTTTGTATTATTTATATACTATTATAATATTGATATTATTTTAAGGTAGCTTTTATTTTCATATTTTAAGTTTTTATTTTTGTTTTTATACAAATTTTTGAAGAATATCCTGGTCTCTCTTTTCAACATAATATAACCAGTGTTATTTTAGTATTATTTATATACTATTATAATATTTATATTATTTTAAGGTAGCTTTTATTTTTATATTTTAAGTTTTTTTTTTTTTTTTACGAATTTTTGAAGAATATCCTGGTCACCCTTTTCAATATAATATAATCAGTTATTTTAGTATTATTTATATATTATTATAATATTTGAAATATTTTAAATGAGCTTTTATTATATTTTAAGTTTAAATTTTTATTTTTATAAGATTTTTTGAAGAATATCCTGGTCTCTCTTTTCAATATAATATAACCAGTGTTATTTTAGTATTCTTTATATAATATTATAATATTTATATTATTTTAAGGTAACTTTTATTTTCATATTTTAAGTTTTTACTTTTATTTTTATAAAAAAAATGTAAGAATATCCTGGTCACTCTTTTCAATATACTGTAATATAAACAGTTATTTTAGTATTATTTATATATTATTATAATATTTGTAATATTTTAAATGAGTTTTTATTTTCATACTTTAAGTTTTCATTTTTATTTTGATGAGATTTTTTTAAGAATATCCTGGCCACTTTTTTCAATGTAGTATAACCAGTGCTATTTTAGTATAATTTATATATTTTTATTATAATAATATATAATAATATATAAGCTTTTATCTTCATATTTTAAGTTTTCATTTTTATGAGAATTTTGAAGAATATCCTAGTCACTCTTTTCATGTGGTATTTTTGATATTTATTCAAATCTAGGTACTGTCTTACGTTTTAAAATCACTTACAGAGGAAGTTAGTCCCCTCACGCTAACATGACAGTCACAACTCATGCGCTGTAAGCTTTTCTTTTTCTTTTGTTTTCACTCGCGATCTTTACAACACACATTACATTACGTATTTCATAACACATTCGTTTTACACATACTAGGCGGCACCTATTGTTGTGGTTGTATTACTGACATGTCAAAGTATAGACCCTGAATATAAGACCACCGCATTTTTTCAGATGTATTTCCAAGATAAAAACATTGTCTTATATTCGGGTCAATACGGTATATACCATTATAATATTTTAAATTAGCTTTTATTTTTATACTTCAAGTTTTTGTTTTGTATTTTTGGTAAGTTTGTTATGTGGTTTTACATTTTTCGCTTATTTTCTATATTTTTATTATTTATTATATATATTTTTTTAAATTTCAGTTTTAGTAATTTTAGTACTAAAACTCATTTTACTAAAGTTAGTTGCCAAGACTCACTAATTTTTGCTTTTTTTTTTTTATCTTATGTTTATACTTTATTCTTTTTCAGCTTTATTTCAATACCGAAAATCATTTTTAATAATTTCAGTTCTAATCACCCAAAACAACACTTAATAAAACAGAATTTTGGGTCAACCATCCCTAAATAAAAGAGAAAAACAACAAATCTTATTGTCTCCATTCGATTGCAAAGACATCTCAGTCTAATAAAAATCCCAACTGGATAAAAACAATTTGACTGAATCGATTATCAGATTACAGAGCCGTTTATTATATCGATGACACGCAAACCGTTTTTCCATTTAGGTTTGACACCTCTGACAAGTTTCTATTTAATCCCGTTCCTTCCAATCGAAAGTTGTACCATGTTCTGATAAAGATGACAAACAGTCAGATGAACAGACGGAAAGAAAGAAAGATGTTCAGATAAAGTTGTCAAGGTCTGAAATGGATAAAAACCTTCATGACTACAAATACAGTTGATGGCAGCAGTCCGAAAATCGAACCATCATCACAGGAAATTAACTTTTTCAAAGCGCGTCCAGAATCTATAATTCTCCACTAATTTGCAAAACCTGAATACTTGTAGTACATGCTGAAATTACTGATTGATTCGATTGGTTTGTGCCTGTCAAACAGCTCATCCAATCAGCTTCCCTCTCGGTTGTTTTTTAGTTTTTCCTCCCTTCCCACATTTAGCTCTGAATGCAGTTTTCATGATGAAGTACATAAGCAAACACGAGTATGCTTTTTAATTTCTCTCGACCAACAACAGATGATCCATCTTAAAGGGACAATTCATACAAAAATGAAAATTCACAGTCAGATCTTGCAGAGTTTGTTCTCAAAGTGAACTATACGGAGACAATTTTATGCTAATTAGTAACTGCAGGCGCTAGCTTCCTCGTAAAGAATAATCGGGAACCATTAACATTAAAACGAGGATGAGAATGAATGTATGTGCGTGCGCTACTTGTAGGCAATTATTAGTGCAGCAGACCCACTGTGTTTTGTTTATGCTCATTAAGCTGCTCTTTTAAACAGCACGCTGTCTCTGGTGGGCTGACCCAAGACCGCACGGCTGCTGGGAGACACTGCGGCAGACAGCGGCAGAATTTGCAAATGAGTCAAGACACGTACCTCTTTTGATTCGCTTGCATCGCACATGGAGATTAGAGAGACACACGAGCTGTCAGTGGCCAAAACAGAGTGCCGTCATTGCATTAATAACTAGTTGTTCAGTTCAGTTTAGTATATACACTTCTCGGACTGAATGTAAATACAGTTGTCACGGTCTGAATTTGGTTGTAGAGCTCGACAGAGGCTTTTATTGTTTGGAAAAAGTTAAAATAAAGAAAGAAATAACATCATATAGGGTGAACTATCCTTGAAATACATTCAAAACAGCTTTTTGGAAATTTCCTGCACCATTACTGAATCTACAGAGCCAAGGCAAATAAAAATGAGTAGGATATTATTTATTTATTAATTTATTATTATTATTATTATTATTATTTTTTACCAGAGTTGTCTGAAAATAAAAAGAGATCAAAATAATATACTGCAAAATAAATGTTTCAGCTATCATGGGCTACAGCCAAAACAAATATAAAGCATGACTAGTGTAATCATATTTACTGACAAATTGATATATTTTTTAATAATTTTATTAACCACACAAAATACTAACACACATAATAACAAGCTGGAGTGAAACAGACAAATCCTTCATTGAATGCTCACTGAATTCAAGTCATTAAAACATTTTCAGATAAAATAAAGCAAACTCAAGTGTTATTACTGGCTGTTTGTATGATACTGTGTAGTTGAACGATACTTTTTGATTGAAAACTAATTAAATATTAAGCAGCAAATCAAATGAATGCTGCCTTGGTACACATAAAAGACTTCTTTAAAAAAAAATGACATATTTATTATATAATTATATAAAAAAATTACTTTCATATAAAATTTTGAAGTTTTATTTACCCCTTTTATTTAAGTTCTATTTTATTTATTTACCGTAAAAAGTTTTTTTTTTAAATTTAAATGGTAATGTACCAAAAAAATAAATAAAATAAAATATTAAGTAATAAATAAGTAGTAATAAATAATGTAGTTTGGACCAGTTGTGAGTGGTTTGAACCACTTGGTTTTTTTGTTGCTGTAAAATCACATTCACATTGATAAATATAAACCTGAGGCAAAAAAACTGAATTTTTTTTTTCTGTTTCAATTAATACTACTGTAACATTCGAAGTCATGTCGGCATTGGTGCCTCATTTTTTTTCTTCCTTTGTGGCCCAACAACCAACAGAGCAGGCACATATTCAAAGACTTTCAGAAATAAACAAGTGCATTGTATGTGAAAATTAAGGCACATATTTAAATATGGAATAATTTTAGTGCAAAACACTAATGGCTGTGGGTTTTGCATCAAAACGTGATGCGCAATTTTTGAAGGTTCAACCCAACCTGATCGCTTTCATTTGCTTAATTACACATGCTGCGTCTGGTACAATAACTTGCCTCTGACAGGGAGAGGGTGTCACCTTGAGGAAATGAGGTCTTCTAACAAATAATAATTAGGAAATAAAAATGCACAGAGTGCAGGGCAGCTGGCAAATGAGCTAAATTAAGCTGTCCTGGGACCGGGGGATAGAGTCAGGGCTGTGTCCAACAGGGCCCAGAGGACGGTTGCAGGACTGAGGTGGGACATGGACACACACCAGCAGCGGTGGCATGGTTTCAGTGCCAAAAGACAGCACTGGAGTGGACACGCTTGTGCTGCGGGTATATTGAATATGTACAATATATTCAACATTATACAACAGTAACTTCTGGTCTGATAATTAATAAAATTATATAAAGGCATACTAACTAGAATTTGTAGATTCTGAAAAAGTGATTAAATATTATATGAACTAAGAATACAAACATAGTAAAGATTTGAAAGATATTTATGTTTTGAGAATTAAATCAGCGCCAATTAATATATATAAATAAACACACATAAATAAAAATAAAACACAATAATTAAACTTCAACGTTAACACGTTAATGCATTATATATATATATATATATATATATATTAGTGCTGTCAAATGATTATTCAATTGATATTGGGAAGTCGTGGCCTATATATGTATATAGTTACTGACAGTAACTGATCACATGTTATCTGGACTACTTAAACGGTTTACAAAAATGAAGTACTTGTAATTAGATTAAACTGTAATTAGATTAATGGTACACAACTTTTAAATCAATGTGGTAAACGAGTTAGGTTAAGAGTAATCTAAAAGTAATCCAAAAGTAGTTTGATTATATTACCTCAAATGTGTAATCAGTAATGCTTTACAGCTGGTAATTAACATACATACAGACTAAAAAGGATGAAAAATTCTTCAATTTTTAACCTGAATATCTTACTAACTGGACCTTCAGTACTAATGTAGCATAAAATGAAGAGTGATGGGAAACGGCTCCGGAATGTGTCCATCACTTTCCCAAACAGCTGCATGTAACATGCCACATGTAAATGTGAGGCGCCAGTGAGAGCAGAGTTCTCTAGACCTTGCCATCAGGTAGGCCTATTTAAGACCTCTGTCGAGGGGGATATCAGGCATCATTACAGCTGCCTTTTATTTCCCCATTTCCCATCTTGTAATAGGGCCACATATGGCTCTGATGAATGCATAAGTCTATTTCTCTGCTTTACCCATCAAGAAAAAAAAAAAAGAGTTCATCCTTGGATGAAGTAACAGTTCTATTCAGAACTGCTGTCACAAGGCTGCCGACACTCGAGACAGGCTTTGTTATAAAAGGAACCACCAAGGTAACAAAAACAGGACTGTCTGTACGACTTTTGTGTAGTCACGGCCACACTAAACTGTTGTTCTCCATGGCGTATGAGTCTTTCTGTACACAAATAGAATCGAACAGATTTAGTGACTGTAATCCTTAAATTAGTACTTAAAGTTCTGGGTTCAAAACTAGTTGCATTCTATGATTAGAAACTCAGTTTGTAAAAACAAGCAAATAAAGTATGTAATGCACTTTTTTTTTTAATTGCCCCATTACACAAACCTTACATTATCATGAGACTAGTGTCACAAAATCATTTATTGACATTGTTTATGCCTTATATCCAATTCAACACTTTTGATGAGCATGTGAAGACAATAAACCCAGAAAGTTTTGCATCATAAAGCCAAAAGAGAGTAATCCACTCTCATCCAATCACATAAAACAGTAGTACCACCATTCAAAGAACAATTTTGAGAACTTTTTATAGCTCAAATATCTCACATTTTTGTTCTGAAGAATCTGTTGAGCATTTTAAGAAAAACATTAGCTGCCTATTTATGCTTTTAACATTCCACAGTGTGAGACAGACATTCATATCAAGTGCATTACTAAACTTTTTTGTCTAACAAATTGAGCCTAAAAATGTAGTCTTTATTTATTGACTTGAGGCCAATTATGCTTTCAGAAACTTGGATTGAACCTGGAACATCTATTTAAAGATCCTAGATTACACTGTGGCCGTGGAGAATGGATGCCCAAATATATATCAACACTTTAGTGCTACTACTGCTCCCTACTGACACTGAGCTGAATTGCTTTTATCCAGAGCAACATTTTATATATTTATTACAGTGAAAGTAGCCCTGGAGCAACTTAGAGCCTTGCACAAGGGCTCAACTGTAATGCTTAATGAATGGCTCTTTGCTGAATTCAAACCTGCAACCTTTTGGCAACCATTCCAGATATTTAAAGGAATAGCTCACTAACAATTGTAAATAAAACACATCAAAAGTTCATTAAAAGTGGTCCATATCATCTCAAACACTATATTCCAAGTCTTCTGAAGCGATAGGTTTGTCTGAGTTACGACTTATAAATAAAATTGACAATTGGCCAATGACTGATTGTTGTTGAGTGCTGGCACTAGTTCAGTGTCCGTACAAATCATAATATTGTACTTTTTACTCCACTACATTTCATAAAAACATGTCATTCCTTGTTATTTTGAACTGGAGAAATCGTCATGTACTATGAGATGCGATAGCGGTGTCCGATTAATGAACGCGCTGATTCTTTTCAATGAACTTATTGAATCGGATCACAAATCACACTGGATGATTAATTTGCAATTGGATTGAGCGGATTGCAGCCATTCTCGAGTCTACAACTTACTGATTCAAATGATCTGGTCAGAGTGAGTATCCAGTTAACAGTTCACTGAAATCACAAATCTGACTCAAAATGAGAAATGAATAGGAGATCCTCAGAGCTTCAGTGGAGCTAGGTAACTTCCAATAAGCCTATTTTCAGGCACTGCGTAATATGACCTGGAGATCGGCTGAATGGACTCGAAAACGATATGACTCAACTATTTTCAAAAAAGTGGAGTGTTCCTTTAGCAACTGCCTGAAATACACTTGAACGTAGACATGTCCATATTTGTGTATAATAGGGTAGGTTTTATTTAAACTCAGCATAATGTTACAATAATGCAAATGCATCAACCCCACCGCTGTAGCACTTTCAAATGATGTAAAAGTACTATGTTTGAATAACATTTTTCTTAAAGTGCTAACATTTTTCCAACATATTTTTGTTTTCACACTTACAAAGTAATTATCAGTAGTAAACAATGTATGACATGTATTTTTTGCAAGAGGATAAGAGTATATAAAATGTTTAAAATTATTAAACATTCATCATTTGGTACTTTTTACTTTTAACACTTAAGTACATTAAAAATCAAAAATACTTAAAAAAATTTACCAAAGTAAAATTGAAAATGAGTACTTAATACTTTTACTGCAGCAATAAACAGGTGCATCTCAATAAATTAGAATGTCGTGGAAAAGTTCATTTATTTCAGTAATTTAACTCAAATTTGTGTATTAAATAAATTCAGTGCACAAAGACTGAAGTAGTTTAAGTCTTTGGTTATTTTAATTGTGATTATTTTGGCTAACATTTAACAAAAACCCACCAATTCACTATCTCAACAAATAAGAATATGGTGACATGCCAATCAGCTAATCAACTCAAAACACCTGCAAAGGTTTCCTGAGCCTTCAAAATGGTCTCTCAGTTTGGTTCACTAGGCTACACAATCATGGGGAAGACTGCTGATCTGACAGTTGTCCAGAAGACAATCATTGACACCCTTCGCAAGGAGGGTAAGCCACAAACATTCATTGCCAAAGAAGCTGGCTGTTCACAGAGTGCTGTATCCAAGCATGTCAACAGAAAGTTGAATGGAAGGAAAAAGTGTGGAAAAAAAAGATGCACAACCATCTGAGAGAACCGCAGCCTTATGAGGATTGTCAAGCAAAATCAATTCAAGAATTTGAGTGAACTTCACAAGGAATGGACTGAGGCTGGGGTCAAGGCATCAAGAGCCACCACACACAGACGTGTCAAGGAATTTGGCTACAGTTGTCGTATTCCTCTTGTTAAGCCACTCCTGAACCACAGACAATGTCAGAGGCGTCTTACCTGGGCTAAGGAGAAGAAGAACTGGACTGTTGCCCAGTGGTTCAAAGTCCTCTTTTCAGATGAGAGCAAGTTTTGTATTTCATTTGGAAACCAAGGTCCTAGAGTCTGAAGTAAAGGTGGAGAAGCTCAGCCCAAGTTGCTTGAAGTCCAGTGTTAAGTTTCCACAGTCTGTGATGATTTTGGGGTGCAATGTCATCTGCTGGTGTTGGTCCATTGTGTTTTTCTGAAAACCAAAGTCACTGCACCTGTTTACCAAGAAATTTAGGCGCACTTCATGCTTCCTTCTGCTGACCAGCTTTTTGAAGATGCTGATTTCATTTTCCAGCAGGATTTGGCACCTTCCCACACTGCCAAAAGCACCAAAAGTTGGTTAAATGACCATGGTGTTTGTGTGCTTGACTGGCTAGCAAACTCATCAGAACCCAACACAAAATATAATCTGTATCAACTGTCAAGAGGAAAATGAGAAACAAGAGACCAAAAAAATTCAAATGAACTGAAGTCCACTGTCAAAGAAACTTGGGTTTCCATACCAACTCAGCAGGACCACAAACTGATCACCCCCATGCCATGCCAAATTGAGGCTGTAATTAAAGCAAAAGGAGCCCCTACCAAGTATTGAGTACATGTACAGTAAATTAACATACTTTCCAGAAGCCAAAAATTCACTAAAACTGTTTGTTTTTTTTTGGTCTTATGGAGTATTCTAATTTTTTGAGATAGTGAATTGGTGGGTTTTTGTTAAATGTGATCCAAAATCATCACAATTAAAAGAACCAAAGACTTAAACCACTTCAGTCTGTGTGCATTGAGTTTCACAATTTGAGTTGAATTACTGAAATAAATGAAATTTTCCTCGACATTCCAATTTATTTAGAAGCACCTGTATATATATATATATATATATATATATATATATATATATATATATATATATATATATATATATAATATATATATATATTAGTGGTGGGCCGTTATCGGCGTTAACGTGCTGCGTTAACGTGAGACTCTTATCGGGCGATAAAAAAAAATATCGCCGCTAATGTATTCTCAAAGTTGGGTTGGGAGCTGGGCCTATACTACTCAAGCTATGATGACTTTCACCGTGATAGTTCAGCGCGGATGTATACCTAGACGAACTGCACTGTAGGGGGCGAGAACGAGTCTTCGAACCTGTGTGTATGCCTACTGTGAAATTACCAAGCTTCCCCAAAAAAAACCTCAACAAGACTCACGCCTGTTTCACACATACTCCGTCTGCAGTGCGTATGCAATCCGTGTGTATGTGGTGCAGAAGCAGCACGGACTCATAGTGCTTTCACACAGGACGCGTTTGCAGTCCGCTACTGATCCGCGGCTGTTTAGTCCACAAACACAACATTTGTTCATTATTCTATATATAAATTCTATATATAAATATTTAAAATTAAAGCACCACTGACAGAAACAGTCGACTCTCGTCCCTTTTGCATTTAAATCTTTATTACACGCAATCGCACGGTTCTTAATGAACTTTGTTTTTCTGCTTCCATTAAAGTGCATAGGCCTATATCATGTTGGCCTCGTTTATCTAAAGGTGCTCTTTTTCTTGTTTTAAACCTAGCCAAAAACCCATGTGTTGCATGTATAAAACAGAAGCCTTTAATTAGTATTCATTCATTGTGAAATTACTGAATTTCCGTGTTAATCCATGTTAATTTTCGCTGCACTGCTGCAGACGCACCGCTCCTGGAACGCACTGACGGACCACAACCGCGTGAACGTTGGAATCCGTTAACATGGGTGCGTAAAAAAATAAATAAATGCAACGCATACGCACTGCAGAGGGAGTATGTGTGAAACAGGCGTAAGGTTGTTTGCAACTTGTGCAATGCGGAAATAGTTTACTGTAGGAGTTCTTCCAGTCTCAAGTACCACCTGAACGCAAAGCATCCCTTAGGTAATGCGGAAGATGCCGGGCCAAGCAATGTAGGGCAGGGGAAGAGTCGTCGTCAAACCACTATGTTTGAGTGCAGCACAGCTCTATCATTACTAACAAGTACATCTTATTGAACATAATTTGAATGCCTTCGGCAGAATTCAAATGAGCCATTTTAATCTAGATTAATCTAGATTAATTCCAAGATTACAGTGAGATTAATCTAGATTAAAAAAATTAATCTATGCCCACCACTAATATATCAGTATATGTATATATTATATATATATATATATATATATATATATATATATATATATATATATATATATATATATATATATATATATATATATATTGGTTACACTTTACTTCGATAGTACACTTTAGACATTCTACTACCTATAAGTAACTTTGTAACTACATGTCAACTACATGTCAACTAATTCTCATTAATTTGCAACTACATGTCTCCTAACTCTCAGAGTAGACTGTTAGGGTAGGGTTAGGGGTAGGTTTAGGGTTATTATAAGTTGACAATAAGTTGACAAAGAAAGTGTTAGAAGATATAAAGCAGACAGTCTACTAATACTCTACTAACTGCTAGTTGACATGTAGTTGCAAAGTTACTTACTGTTAGTAGAATGTCTAAAGTGGACTATCGAAATAAAGGGTTACCTAATTTTTTTAAAATACCTAGTGGTATGGAGAGTTATTTACTTTCCCACATAGGCACAGAATCTACGGCCTTGTTTGATGTTGTCTTTGCACTGTTCAAGTACAACATTTTGGCCCAGACAGAGTCAACATAAGGCGACACTATAGTCCGCTTTTGTTGCCACTAGTTCTTTGATGTCGTTTTGGTGTGTCATGGCATTAAAAGAGTAGAGTTTAATTATTTACATTTCAGTCTGTCATCACAGGAAGCTTGACAGGTACTTTTACTACATGAAAATGCTAAGAGATTGTACAAAATAACTTATTTTGTGCACTGTGTTAGAATGTGTAAATATGCCCATCGACTGCCTTTATGTTTTGAGACAATCTGCTAAACCTATTTTCTTTCTGGAGACATTATGCTCCATGGAAGTAAGATTTCTGTAAGAAGTTATGCTCTATGGAAGTAATATTTCGGTATGAGTTTCAGTGACCCAAAGGTGAGTAAGTGATGGAATTTTCATTTCTAGTTTAACTATCCCTTTAACTGCTAAGCTACACCAGCCGACTAGCAAAATACGGAGTAATGAATTCATATGAAGCACTAAGCAGTTAGTCACCTTGGCATCACAGTGAGAGGATTTCGAAACCGTTTGAATTTTTCCACATTCATGTAGTCTATCTGTGCTTAACCTTTCACTGCAGTCGGTGATGATGAGCAGGCACACACAGTGCCTTTGATCTACCTCTGCACCGCCCGGAGATAGAGCGAAGAGAGAGAGAATTCACATAAAGAGAGAGCACTGTATTAGAGATGTGGTTTGCAATGCAGCGGAGGTATTGTGTGTATAGAACTTTGTATGGAAAGCCATAGTGCACTACCTCCTCACTTCACCTCAGTACTGACGTGAGTGCTCTCCACGGTCAGGCAGACCCATCTAAACCTCTAATTGCTTCACAGGCCGAAAGGCGTATGAAAGATTAATTGAAAAGGGGTGAATGTGAGCTTGCTGCTCTGTGCAGGTCTGCAGACAAGCTGCTGTCACTCTCTGTCCATATACTGCTCTCTTCTCCTTTCTCTCTCACTACCTCAACTAGCTCAAACAACCTCAAGACTTACGGGCCACTAATCAGACCTTTTATATCCCCATTCAGATGCACAGCATTCATATTAGTGTGACACAAACTCGCAAAACTCGTGCCACAATGATAGGGTATTGTCAAATAGTTGCTAAGCGGCTAAATAATAACAACAATAAAAACAAGAACAACAATAAATAAACAAACAGCAATGAAGCAAATGAAGCACTCATGTCCGTAGCATATTTGTTGACATCCCTAACCCTGAGTGTCAGCCACAGTAATAGTAACGCTTGCCTTCACTATTATCCAGCACCACTATGAGATGAAGCACTCCAGGTGTTGTTTTCTCTCAATATACAGAGCCAGAGCAAGAGAAGGATGCTTCATTTGCTTGGATCTTTAATTGGATGGAGGGTGAAGGTGCAGAGGGTAGATGAGACAGACAGGAATCCTATTACCCCCGGTGTGACTCAATTCCACTGGAACGGCATTGATCATAACCAACATGACAGTTGGTGGAGCCTCGCCCCCACAGCCACAAAAAAAGCTGTGGTTGTTTAGTACGATTTTTCATAACCTCCTCCACACATATTGTCAGTCTGGCATTTAGGATGGCCTGATAAGATTGTTAATCGCTCTGAACAAGTTTTCTATTCCCGGTGATCCCAAGACTACAAGTATTTGAAAATCTAGACGGCGAACAGCTACGTGAGAAAATCTATATTCACCAGCTCTTTTCAAAAGGATGATGTCATCGGTCTACACACAGCCAATCCCGGGAGAAATTCATTATCCGACATAACTGCCACTCGCTTCTTCCCATGTCTGAAATAATGCTCTTTTAGAAACCTTCTCTACAAAAATGTTATCCACGCCCCGGCGAACCGACCTGCATTCCTGCATACCGAGGTGCACGTTCATACCTCGCGGTGCTTAATCAAAGCTTGTGATGAGATACAAAACACGCAACAAACACCGAGGGGAAAACCTAGCCAGCTGCAGTGGGAGTGGAAGTCCCAGGGGTAACCGCTACAGATCTGTGAGTAGTATGAAAAACACACTGACAGGCGGGATATGATATTCCACTGCTGGTGAGGGTAGGGAGCAAGGTCTAATGGAGGGAAATCCACAGGAATGGTTTCGGTGCAGTGTTGCATGACAGTAAAGGAGACACAACACGATAGACCTGAGATATGAGGCGATGGACATGTTTGGGTTGTGCTGGAAGTGGGTTGCTGGGGGATCCAGGTAAGCAACTGCCTGCATTGCTCTCAGACTAGTAGATTATTCACACATACTGTATGTGACTGGAATTGAAACTCAAAAACACACTGAGTGCTACAGAACATTGAGAGGAAATGAAGAAAGAAAGTGTTTGCTCACACACATAGACACTAGTCTTGAGAATTCCAGTTTATTTTAGTCTGATGGTGGTTTGTTTCATTAAAGCAGTTCGAAAAAATCACAGTGATGTCCTCATCACATTGTAGGCAAATAAATGCATATTTAAGCCCTGTCCCAAATGGCATCCTAAGCCCTTGTGGCCATCTTATGATTCCACACTTTTGTGATGTGATGCTGCTTTGACTATCAGGTAGAAGTCTGCTGTGGAGCTCTCCTCAGATCTGCCAAAGTGCACAAAGAGCACCCTTCTGCAACCAAAAATGATGAATGGGACACCCTACAGTTGGGGTGTCCAAGCATATTCCTGGAGGAACAATGTCTTGCAGAGTTTAGCTCCAACCAGCTCCAACACACTTGCCTGGAAGTTTCTAGTCAGCCTGAAGACCTTGATTAGCTGGTTCAGGTATGTTTAATTAGGACTGGTGTTAAACTTTGTAGGATAGTGGCCCTCCAGGAACAGGTTTGGACATTCCTGTACTACAGTCTTGTGGACACACATATACATCAGCCATTGTAAGTCCACAAGACAACAAGTTCACGCAAAATGTGCCATTTGGACTTTGGAGCATTTGGACTGGGTCTTAGACTCAACCTACTTATACTGTTTTTGACTACAACATTGAATTAATGCTCATAATTAGTGTTAAGTGTCTGTTCTCTGACCCTTTTGTCTGGCCGTTTATTTGGGTGTAAAAAAAATTTAATCGCATTGAAATGACTAGAATATGATAGAAACCAATTGATTTGGGCCAGTAAACAACAATCTAGAGATCACCTACTGTAGAGTACCCTAGCAACTGCATTGCAAGGCACTCCCTCTAGCCAGTGTAGAGGGTAACACCTTACAAGTAGCATGAGCTATGTAATCAGATTACTATTTTCAAGTAACAGAAGTAACGTAGTGCATAACTTTCCATAAGAGTAACTAAGTAACACAATAAGTTTCTTTTTATGGAGTAATGCAATATTGTAATGCAACTCTGCTAATAGCCACTCAGAACACATTAGCAACTGTCTAGCATTACCCAAGCAACAACCTAGAAATCTTTAACATTGTAGAAGTGTGCTTTCTAAGCATTATGATAGTAGTTTTGTGTAGTGAGTGCAAGCTCCACTCACATTTTATTTAGAAAAGGTATGTAAAATACATTTTTGTAAAATATAGAAAAAAATATTATTAAATATTATATTTATATGATTACAAATATTATTATTATTATATAAAATCTGAAATATGTAAAATATGTATAATATATTTTTGTTACTGAAAAAACAAAACACTTTTACTAGACTTTTCTATGTAAAAAAAGATTTATTGTGATAATGCATTTTTGAGGTTGCTATCCCCAGTCTGAATTACCGTAATTACAAGATTCTGTGTCTTGTAAAAAGCATTTATGTCCTTGTAGAACTTGTAATTACCACATTGTAAACTAACATTTTCTGAAAGCTCCTATTTGACTGCTGCAACGTCACAGAAAATAGAGACGGCTTCAGCAGTAAACAGTACAGATATTCTTGTAATCTTTCTGTTTAATAATTCCTATAACTGACTAATGTTAATGCCTTAATAATGCAAGATTAATCCGAAAATAAAATATATACAATACAGTTTAATGTATTTAGCACAGATTTGAAAAACTAATTTATTAATAAAGACTGAGACTGTTGACTGTGACTAAACAAACAAACAAAAAAAAAAAAAAAAAAAAAAAAAAAAATTTTATATATATATATATATATATATATATATATATATATATATATATATTATATATATATATATAATATATATATATATATATATATATATATATATATATAAATAAAAGGGGTACAAGGGTACTGCCCTGCTAGATTTAGTCAATAAGAACTGTCATCATATCACAATAGCTACTTAAAGATTCTTATAAAATACCTACTTATTTAAAAAAATAACAGCATGTGAGTGTAGAATGAATCAACAAGGCATCCACCATTAGAGTAGGTGATCCAGAAACTGACTATGGAAGAAGTTAGTTTATACTGGCTATAGTGGCTTTTATGAAACGCAGAGATTGCAATGCATACTAAATCTGCGTAACAATTGCGAATGGACACATTTCATAACAATGCATAACTATAATTATCTGTGTTCATGTGCTGGCACAGAGTGTGTTTTTTGTCCGAGAATAATATGCTCAATCCAACACAATTTCAACCCGCATCCATAAAGTGCTTCTGTTCTTACCTTCACACACAGGGCAGCACTCTCCGGGAACAGTGACAGGACTTTGACAGCTGTGGCCACAGGCAGCTGCCACACAGTGGGCCTCTCCACTCACACACTGGCAGAAGGTACAGTCGTCCTCACGCCAATGGTCTCCGTGAGCTAGGATCTGCCCATTCACATAGCAGCCGGCTAAATTGAGCACTGGGTAGATGGGGTCTGTACAGAGGAAGTTAAGAGAACAGAAAGACAAGATGATGATAGCTGCCACACATTAGTACTGACATCTTGCAAAATGTACCCTGCTGAAAAAAGTCAGTTTAAGCTGTTTTAGAACATAGCAGATTTCTGTTTCAGTTTCTGAACACCTTAACTTTGTAAAAGAAACTGGTGGGGGGTTTGTTGTTGGTTCAGGATGGTCTACAATTTTGCACAAGCTAATAACCAGCTTGGACCAGCTAATGACCAATTTAGATCATCTAATGACTTATTTGGACCAGCTAATGACCAGCTGGAACCAATCTGGACTAACTAAATACTAGTCTGGACTAGCTAATACCAGCATATAGTAGCTAATGACCAGCTTAGACCATTTAATGATCAGCTTGGACAAGTTTGGACCAGATAATGATGTCCTATACATAGAGATTCTGGAATATTTCTGTTCCTGTACCGCTCTGAGATTGCACAATTTTGTTCATTCACACTGCCGGAGCTTTATTATGTTCCATGTTTTACCATTTTCCAGTTACCTGCTCAAGATGATTTTCTTTCCCAGCAGGGTTAGTGTTATACACTAACAGAATTACAATAAAAGAAAACAACATATATTAGGAATGAGACAACAAATAAATTTTAAACAGCAAAGTATTATTTCTAAAGGTTTTTGTTTTCAGCCTTTTTATGGTCAAGCTTTTTTATAATGGCAACAGGAATTTTCTCCATATGAGATTTTGCTTTGGGTTTAAGTTGATCATGCAAATATGCCACACTGACCAACAGAACGCTGCTAGGTTTAAAAGTGACTTTTGAGTGAGCTGTGCACATTTTTTTTGTCTGTGAAATTTTACTAATGTCAAATTGGTGGTTGTCCCGAAAAATACCTTAAAATGTTTGAATATAAGACAAAACAAAAATTACAATAAGTCTAAACAAAATTCATCATATTTCATAGTTTAACGGGATAGCTCACCCTAAAATGAAAATTCTGTCATTAATAACTCCCCCTCATGTCGTTCCAAACCTGTAAGTCCTTTGTTTATCTTCAGAACACAAATTAAGATATTTTTGATGAAATGCAAGAGCTTTCTGACCCTGCACAGACAGCAAGCAACATAACTATCACATTCAAGGCCAAGAAAGGTAGTAAGGACATCATTAAAATAGTCCATTTGACATCAGTGGTTCAACCGGTGCATCTTGAATGTCCTGGGGTCTTTGAATATTGGTGTTGCCCCAAAAAGGTTGAGAATCACTGTTCTAAGTGGTTGATTAAAATGATTTACCTCCTTCATAAGCCAAGACTGCCTATGAGTCAGCATATGGAATCATACAGCCTTACATTTACTGTGAGCCGTCTTAACTTTAGTTGGCCAATTTCATTTGTTTAATTCACAGCAGTAAAACTCTCAGGAGGAAAGCTACAGGGGAGTGGGGGAGTTTCACTTTAATTAACTACATAACAGCAAAATCATTCGCAAACTAATTTCAACATGACCACAATCTGATAAATATAACATGAGCGGAAAATGTAGCAAGGTAATTCCAAGCAGTAATGTATTGGACAACAAAACCTACCCACGAGAGAAGCATAGCAATCGAAATTACATGCTCCCTGGCAGCCTATTACAGGTTGTCTACAAAATAAAACAATGAACAGTTTCCCTGAACTAATTAGCCCTGGATGCTCCCTGAACTGGAAGAACGCAAGCACACAAAGAATTTATCCTGCAATTTCAATGTCCAGTCGACAGAATCTTCCACATCATGTAATGCAAAAAGCACAATATATTCAGAGAAGGTATAAAACTAGTCATGCTATAATTGCTTTGGAATCTAGTTTTGGACCTGGATGACACTATTCATTAAAATTACAGGCAGAGCATCAACAGCAAATGCAAAACAGGCCCTAAGGCACAAGGCTGACGCTAAAGACAGCTTGATATCATTTGGAGAAAGGTGCACACATGCCTGCTATACGCTCTTGACAAGCAGTTTATGAAGAACAGGAATATTTTCTCTTTCTAACCTTCACAGACAGGACAACACTCTCCGTCAGGGACGTAGTAGCGTTCGCAGTGGAGGACGCCGCACTGGGCTGTAAAGCACACGGACACCCCACCCTGACAGCGGCAGAAGCGACAGGCGTCCATCCTGAACATGTCCCCATCATGGTACTCCACTCCGTTGAAAGTGCAGGCCTGTTTTGTCTCTGCAAAACACAGTAATCCGGATGCAGTGCATTAGAGGTTGTCGGATATATGACTGACAGCACAACAAAACAAATAGGGTCTTGATGACAGGGCCAAGAAGAATAGTTAGTTATGGGGTACGCAGGGACCTAATGGTGTGCATTTGTGTCCAAGAGAGCTTTTAGCAGTTGAGTTTCAGATAGCTGTGGAATTGATGCTCACTGGTCACCATGGCAACCCTTAGGTACCAAATTCCCCTTTCAGCTCATGCATTATAATGCCTACACTTGTGTACATGAGACCAGTCTGCTTTTTGCTCCAAAATAAAGCTTAATGAAGGTTTCTTTATATGTGTTCAAACTCTGAGGACTTATGTTAATGCAGTTGTTACAAAAAAAAAAAGATAAAATAAAATACAGATTACAGTGGCTGTGAAAGAGAACTCCAAACAAAGAATTAACACCTCTAAAAAAGCACACTAAACCGCAAAAAAGTCGTGTCCTTAATTTTCATCAGCCATTACTCTAGCCTTCAGTGTGACATGATCTTTCAGAAATCATTCTAATATGCTGATTTTTTTTAATCAATGTTGAAAACAGATGTGTGTGCTGCTTAATATGTTTTTGGAACTTGTGATATTTTATTCAAGGTTCTCTAATGAATAAAAAGTTAAAAAGGACAGCATTTATTCAAGATTTAAATATTTTGTAACAATATAAGTCTTTGCTATCACTGTTCATCAAAATATCCTTGCTTAATAATAAAAAAAATCCTTCTTATTGTCCTTCAAAAAAATTTAATTAGCAAGAAAAAAATAAGATTAAACATTTTGTATAGGCCTTTTTTCTTATGAAAAATTAGCTGATAAATTATTAGTTTTAATGTAGTCTTTATAAATTAGATAAACATCTTGTTTTGCGAATTACTGAAAGATATATATATAAACCTACTTATTTTTTAATCAGTGACAGTAATTATTTGGTTTCAATACCAAGATTTCTGTTTTATTCAGGGAATGTGTGTCACTTCCCCTCCTTGTGCTTATGCTGAATGACGCCAAACACGTCCTTGAAAACACCTCTGATCACAACATATTTGACAGAACTAAGTCGTCTGAAGGAACTCTCTGCTGATGACAAACAAGAGGCCTTGGAACATTCCATAAAATCCTATCAAACGAAAGAGTGATAGATTATCAAAGCAATCCATTAAAAGAGAAATTATTAGAAACCTGAAGCCAACAAAAAGCACCCAGAGCCAAGTAAGAATTGATCTCTGCACGCTTAACTGTTGAAACATCGGCCAAATGCTGTGCACAGCGTTTTTAATTCCAGTGAATAATTTAGTTAATTAGTACAGGCTCAGTGAATTACCTAATAATCTGGTATGGCAACTGTGAGGTTGTCACACTAGACAGGCTTCACAGAGGACTGTATGAATTTGCTCAGTTTTCTAATCAAAGCTTTTTTTGTTCCATCAGCCTGGGTCTGTCACTCTCCTCTGGGTGACTGCTACCGCTTGTGAGAGCGGCAACTAATTGGAAGGAGCTGCTTAAAATCAATGCGCAAAAGAAAAAACTTTTTAAAAGTAATAAAAGAAATAACCCCCTGCCATTAGAGAGCTGTAAAGAAATCGGATGCTAAAAGGAGCTGTACAGGTGGAGTTGAGATGTCTATTAAAGGATAGCTCTTTATGTGTGTAATATGTCAAGTGTCTTGTGTTAACAGGTATCGTCTGTGTTGTATGATCTTAATGATATAGTAAGCCAGAAGGATGAGCAGAAGGATTCAGATCTGTTATTAATGAAATAAAACATGCTTAATTGTTTATCACACACTTTCAGGAACAGAAGGCATTAGATGTGTGCTATCTGGGCAATTAGCTGAGGAATAGTAGGTTATCAAGAGGTCATAAGCTTTTAATGTAAAATCCAAGATCGCGAAGATATTACAACAAATTACTTATTACCAAGAGCTATATATCAATATTTCCTACATGTCTTGGGAAGCAAGACAAACAATCTTAAAAGTAATAATCAAATAAGTATTTGAACATAATTTAAAATATCTTATAAAATATCTTACTCTCATGTTTGAAAGTTCCAGCAATTTTTCTGAATCAGTCTGCGAAGAATTGGCAAATATATATATATAAATATATATATATATATATATATATATATATATATATATATATATATATATATATATATATATATATATAAAACAGTTTATATAAAAAAACTATTCATTGATTCTCTGCAAACAGTTAATTAGTTAAAAAATGATTTACTAATACTTTTGAGTACTTGTGAATGTCAAATCGCTACAAAAACGATTTACTGATTCTTTGAAACCCTTGCAACCATTAAATTGGTTAGAAATTATAAGTTTTTTTTTTTTAAATCCTTGTAAACAGTGAATCATTTAATAAAAAACAAAACAAACAAACAAAAAAAAAAAACGGGAATTCTTTTGAATCCTTGCACATTTAGATATTTGTCATTTGAATTTTAATCCTAATTAAAGATCCACATTATTCTGTGCCAAGAAATAAACATAAAAAATGTCTGGAACAACATGAAGATGACTATCCCTAACTATCCCTTGAACTACTTTAAATTATAAGTTGCTTGTATCTAGCAACAGTTAAGTAGTTTCCACAAAACTGCTCACTACCCTATACTATCAATTCCCCAGCCAATTCTCTGCACTAACCTCTATACTAACCAAACTCCCTTTCCCTCAAACCATATCCTACCATTATTATTTTTCCTATTCCCAACTCAATTAACTATCCTATCCTGCCCATTCCCTACCCAAATTCCCCTATCCAACATATTCCCTACCCAATAAACCAAGGCTTACAAACATTATCATTAAAAAAAATCTAAATGCTTAAGTTCGCATTCATACATTCTATGCAAGCAATAAGGGTAAACAGGATTGGCTTGATTTCTGCAATGAAGGGGCTAACGCTTGAGACTTGACTCAAGCTCTAAAACACCCCTCTGGACCTAATTATAGAAATAAATAGTGCTGGGGTGGTGGAAAGAGTGAAAGAGCTCTTTATATACACTTTGCATTGGGATTGCAACAATATATGAACACACTTCCCTCATACGTTTACTTGGAACTCCGTTTTGTGCAACGCTATCTCACGACCAATTCATGCGTATTTTATGAGGTGGCTAATTCGTATGAATTTGTACGACCTCACTCGTACGATTTTATACGATTTGTCTAAACCCCAATGTCGGGTAGGTTTAGGGGTGGGGTTAACATGTAGGTCATTCGTACAAATTCATAAGAATTGCGCAACTATACTATAACTATAACATATTATATTTTCACAAAATATGTACGTGAATTTGTACAAATTAGCCTCAGTGTTGGGTCTTTTAGAGGTGACTCTGACATGGTAAGAGAAGGTTTCTTTGTTTTGTCTCACTGAATGTCAGTGTTTATGTAAAACGATTTATGTTTAAACCCCTGCTGCATCTCATAAGTTTTCAAGATAAAGCCTGACCCAAGCTGTCTGGATGCTGTGAAAGATTTGTAGGAGAGCAGATAGCGAGCTCGCCCCCACTTGTTTTGCTGGCTGTTATGACCTCACAGAAGAAGACGAAACCCTGCAGAGAAACAGCAAAAGGGAGAATCTGGCTTTCCTGCTGCATTTCTGTTTTTGAAGGGCAAATCATAAGTGCTGGTGGTGTGTAAACAGCTGGCCGAAGCTGGTGTCTGCTCTAGGGCTTATCCCTCTCTCACCACAGCAGGACAAGCTGGTTGTTGAACAAATATGCAAAGTTTGTCAGGCTTGAGCTGGTGGCTCCATTTCTCAACCCACTGGCTGCCTTGATTTGGGACTTTACCCATCACAAAGGATTACACAACTGCAGCAAATTCCTTCATAGTTTTATGGAAAAGTCTTTGACTTGGACTTATTCCGGAATCCTCTGGCATTAGGGATTGGGCGTTGTGTAGGGAGAACGAGCTTGAATGAATTCTGTTTAATATTCAGAATTTCCTCCTGGAGCTGTAATCCTGTAACGACTCTGTCAGGAAAGAAAATGCTGATTCAAAGTCTCAGTAAACTTTCTGAAAGAACTTCTTGGGAGATGGCCAGGGTTGTTCCAGAATGGAGTGGGGCTCATTTCCGCATGTTCTTCACCTCCAAACGGCTAAACTGTTGTGTTTTGACTGAGTTGAAGGGTGAAGGAGCTGTATTAGCCCAAGAATAATGTATAAATAACACAAATATATCAGTGAGTTCAAGACCAGTTGGAGACTCTAGTATCTGCAGTTCTGCACCAGTTCCTCTCAAGTCTTTATTGGCACCTTCAGAAACACAAAGATGAATGATACCAAGAAAAAAGTCACCAAGCTTCTTGGACCCAGAATAAATGAAATATGACATTAAAAACACTTTAAAACACCTTTAAAATCTACTTCACACCAGCCATCTCTTGTGAAAGTCGCACTATTTGGCCTTTTGTGTCAAAGGTGTGTGAACATTTCTCTTTTTCTCTCTCTCTGCAACACCTTTAAATGAAAGGAACTAAGAAAAGGTACAAAAAAAATTTGATTTGGCAGTTTCTTTTATTATATTCTTAGTCTGAAGATTTGAGTCTGAGCACATTTTACACTAGTGTGTTAAACTTCCAGCCTCAGGCCTGTCACTAGTGGGGTGAAAGACTGTGACGATTATAGAGGCCCAGGGCTGTGCTTATGTGTGTGGCCCTGGTTCATTTTCAGCCTAAAAAGAGACACATAACAGTTGACGGGCCCCTGCTGCATGTTGTCACGAAAGCTTTTCAACTGCACGTGTTTCTAAGCCTTGTCAATTTAAACATTCAAAAGAGTTTAAAGCATTCGAGCACAAGAAGCGAAAGAACTCATCTGAGTACACTTGTAATTTATACAGTGAAGACTATGCAATGCTATTTTAGATTTGATTATTCGGTTTCTGTACCTGAACACCTACAAACTTGAAAAAACGAAAACATTGTTTAATTGTTTAATTTTTATTTATTTGTGCTATTTACAAAATTTCAACCAGGGCCCATGGGTACAACCTGCACCAGGGCCCCGCAAACCCCAGCTGCGGCCTTGAAGGCATCTGCACATGTTGTGCCAAGAAAATTATACAAAGTTGTGTTTACTTTAATTTCCATTGGTTTAAATAATATATTAAATATGAAATGTATACAAAAAAATCAACTGAATACTGTTTAATGGTGAATTTATTATCAACTGCTGAATTCAAAATCCTTAATGAATATGTTCTCAATTGTTAAAATCAAAATATTAACATAGCTCTGTATAATTACAAGCAGTGAGGTGGTATGAAAAAAAATTAAAACATATTACAAATATTAAATGTATATATACATATAAATGTATATATTACAAATGTTTAAATTTATGTCTGTAATGTCATGTGGTACAACCAATCTGCACAAATACCCAGGGGAAAAAACTGCAGGCCCTCATTAATGTGTCATGGTCATACATTTTAAAAATATGATAATTTGAGCTTTTTATGACATGGCAAGGTTAGTTCCAGTTGTAAAATGTTGTGTAGTTTTACCACCTAGAAAACTTACTGATATTTTTTTATTAATAATAATAATGACGTGCTAGAAAAAATATGTTATTCATTTTTGCTTGAGGGTTACACCACATGACATATAACAACATGTATACCAACATATACCTGACATATTTTTTTTTTCTTTATTGTGGGCACTTATTTTTCAGCATGCACCATGAATTTACCATTTTAAAATGTATTTTATAGAATTCCTTAGATTTTCCTCCAAAAAATCAGTGCAGAACATCTAAAAGTCTGAAGATTACATCTTGCTGATATTTTAATTATTTACAGGATCATGTACAAGCATCATCTAATTCAAAATTCGAGTGGAGGAGATTCTTTCTCTCGTCTCGAAACACCACACCTCAGTGTAAATTAGTGGAAGAGAATGGTAACCATGGAAACAGTACCCTGAGACGCCAAAGCCTAGTTTTCTTTGCCTCAAGACTGATCCAACAGGTCCCCTCCCCTCCAAGGCCTTGAGGCCAACAGCTGTTAACTGGCCCCACCTGAATTGTTAGAGTGTATGACGGCACTAACAGGGTCTGTATGAGATGAGGTAAGTGACAGAAGTCAACTATGTAATCTATATGACTGCCCAACCATCCACACATCTGTATGAGTACAAATTAAGAATGGCTACTACCTGTGTTCTCATATGGCTTTCTGAAAACAGAGATACAGAATCGCACACACATACACACACAGAGTCTTTCTTATTACACAAAGGCCATCTGAAGCAGGAGGAAAAGAGCCCATTTATATTTAACTCTAAGAGTTTGACAGGATTGTGAAGAGGCAGTAATGAAATTCTCCATCTGGAGATTAAAACACCTCCACATCTCAGTCTCACAGTTCCTGAACAGAGCACTGAAGTGCAACCTAAAATAACAACATCTATTACCGTTCAAAATCTGCTAACCTTAACGTGGAGGATTTACATAATCTCCCACCTCCAGTCGCAAACTTGTACTTGTGCAGATTCCTCCTGCTTGAGGTCATGGTTAAACACGGACCAGTGTGCACTAAATGTAACGTAGCAGAAGAATCACAGGCAGTCTTTCAACTTCGATCCAGGCACCACAAACCTAGTCTCGCTGGGTTTTTAAAGGAGTCATATTGTATACTTTAGTAGCATTTTATATTTCCCCCTGAAGTCCCCCACTTTTATTGTTAGTTCAGGTTTCATGCACCAAAACTGTTGTAATTTAGTTTCATATGACCATTTTCCTCCTCCCTTCTGTCCTTTAGAATAAAAAGTGCTGTATTTTGGAATTCTACACTGCCCTACTACCTGATTGATATCAATGAAATAGGCATCTTGAGCAATCATGCCTGTCTCTGTGACTGCCAGTGGCTCTGCAAACAGCAAAATAAGAGTCAAGGGGGCAGCCTCAGCTTTTTTGGCCAGAAAACTAGCCAATCTGCCTGTGATATATTTTGTGGGTTGGGGTTGTTGACATCTTTTAAAAGGATACCTTTGTGAGGGTTTTTGGTAAAGGGTGTGTGGTTGATAGCAGCAAAATGGTGGAAGCTAGCAAGATTACCAAGCTAGCACCTTTAAACAAGTTATTTTTGCTATTGTGTATATTAAAGATTTCTATATGCAAATGACCTCTGTTATGATTGGCTAACCTGCTGTTTGCATGTGAAATGAGGCTTAGTCCACAATACCACTCATCAGGGTGGGCCGACTGCTTAATTCTGAATAAGTGTTAGCATGCTTATATGCTAATAGTTGTGGTGGGAATGATATTGGTTTTAATGGAAACTGTAACAGTCCCCGTGGGTCTCTACTAGTTATTTGTTGCCTTCTTTCTGTGATTTTTTTAAAAACCACTAAATCCTAATAGAATACGTCCCAAAACATACTACAGGAAACAATTTTGAATGATTTTAATGGTTAATAGTTTAATGGTATCTGTAGAGAAAACCATTAGAATTTCTGTGATGGTTTATATAGTTTTTCCATCAGTGTATCAATAATACGCTTATTTAAAAGTAAATTCAATGATTTATTTGAATAATCAGATTTTTTTGTGTGTACTTGCAGTAGCTTGTAACATAGTTTTTTCAAAGGTATAGCTTAACTGTAGTTGAGATGCCAAGTTCTGTCATAAAACTCTAGATGGCACAGGCTGATGGGTTTTTAACGCAAACTGATGATATTCACAGCGTTAAACTACTGTACTTGGCACAAGCTGATTGGTTCATGCTGAATACTGTACGCAGCCAATGAGCATGCTGCTTTACATTTAAATAATCGGTTAGCATTTACTAGAGCATTTTGCAGCATGCTTTCAGAGTTCCTCTGAAACCCTCCACCTTCCCCAGCTCCACCTGCACCTCCAGCACTGTTTCGGTGTATGTATTGGCAGTAGCAAGTTCCTGAACTTGATTTGCAGTAGCAGTAATCTACAACAGCAACAACTAACAGCAGCAGCAATTCAGCAGCATAGCAGGTCTATTCCACTAAGACCAAAAACATGAACATTGCCATATCCATTACCATGGGTAACCCTAACCTTAACCGACCCTAACCCTAACCCTCATAATAGAACTAGTTAAAGTAGCTTGTAGCTTAGTGAACTAAAATTTCAAAATCCATATTCTGCTGTGAAACAACTATCTTAGGTGAGTCATAAATCACATACTGTCTCAGTAGGTACTACACTGGATGAGGAATGAAGTTCACTACTATATTCTATATAGTATGAATCTGTGGTAGGTCATCTGGGTACCTTCATAAAGAACCTTTTGTGGAATGAAAATGTTCCATAGATAATAAAGGTTCTACCTTATTTTAACCTTTATTTTTAAGAGTGAACCGTTTAAGGAATACTGTGAATTTGGGCAAAATATTCATTTCACATACTGTTTTCCACCTGTTGTATAGTAGGGGCTTAGACACATTCAGATGCAAGGTTAGTTTCTCACTACGGGAAGGGAGAAAACAATCTGAACCATGAAGAAGAAATAGATTTCGAAGGCCGAGGAGATTGTGGTTATCATCCTCTTAGATGCTTGAGATCCTTTTTTTCTGTGTTAGGTGGGAGAACGCCTCTCTAGAAGGACTCAGTCCAGCATTTCTTTTCTCTTCCTGTCCTACAGCCCAACAGGAGCTGCCTCCCGGTGTTTTTCAGCCCTCCCTCATGCTGCAGGCTAGCTTGTTTTGGCTGCAGCTGCCGAGAGGCAGACTAAATAATGTGATAACGTGCCGCTCCACAGTTGCGCCTTGTGCTGCCAAGACCCGCCACTGCTCTGGACATGCAAATCACTACAACAGCACAACACCTGCAAATCATGGCTAAGTTGTCGAGAAACAAAACAAAAAAGACGGCGCCTTTGTGTGCATGCTTTCCCATTTTTTATCAGTGAAAGATAGCGGCCGCTGTGTTGGAGCAGACATAAATAAGAGCCGAGTATAAAAGGGAGAGCATAGTGCCTACGGGGCCCGTCAATCATCGTAGGCTTTACACTGCACACGTTATTTGAATGGCCCCTCAGTGACTCCTATTCGAGCCCTACCTTAAAATCACTTTGCTCTTCCGACGATGCTTTCTCTGAAAAGAGAAAAAGAGATGCCCATGCTTCTCGCCGGGCCACAGTGTTATGTTTACGCTAGCGGTTAAACTAAAAAGTTATGTCATTTACTGGCTGAGCTTGGTAAAAATGTGGTTTCAAGGCTTATAATTTCTCAAAAGAATGAACAGCTGTTTAAGAATTTCCTTCAGAGTGACATGTTTCCTAATCCACGCTTGTCTTCTGAAAGAGTGTGCATTGTTCTTCCATGCATCATTTGAGGCAGAACAACATGCTACTGTTTACAGAGCTAATCCTAATGCTAACTGCTTAAGCGACGACAACACAATCAACCTCTCGACGCTGAGAAGAGGATCGAAATAGCACTCGTAACCTCTATTACATCGCCCTTCTATCCCTAGGTTGAAAAGCTAGCGCAAACCGCCAATCATGCCCTTCTCCATGACAACCCCTCTCTGGGTAAACATTAACGTAATGATGGGGCTCGTAGCAGTGGGGCTGTATGAATGGGGACTGACAAGTGCGCCAGTTCATGTGTGAAGATGCACAAAGCTAATTATGGGACTAAAAATATCACTAATGACAAAGTAAATCTACCATGCGCAAACATGGCAGGGTGGCTGCTGTTTTGTTGCGTTTCAACAACATATTCGCATATTCACTTGTTGATCAACACATCCTAATTTTAATGTGTGCTTCAATGCAAAAGTGAAAAAGCTGCGAATTAAAAGAGTAAACAAACTTAACGGCAAACACAGCAGAGAAGCGCAACAAAAAAACTAAACTATCTTTAGCAACACATTTGCTTGGTACTTTACGAGATGCATAAAACTGTGAAATTCCTTGGTGTGGTCAAAGTTAGTTCACATTTTGAAACTTTCGGAAAGGAGTTGCGATTAGCTCAGGGTGGGAATGTTCTAGATTAGATGCACACATACACTTACTAATCAGTCCTTCTTCTTATCTACTCCCCAAAAGGGTGACATCACTGTCTGAGAGAGAAATGTGGTTCACAAACACCGTCTGAGAATGCTCACTCTCTTGCCTTCCCAAACACTTGCCTTTGGAAGTGTGTGTGGGTGCCTTGGGGAGAGAGTGAGTGAGCGAGCGACTGGCACAGAAAGATGGCATTCTGTCTGTCTGACATCTGCTGTTTCTAGAATCATCAAGCCGTGAATTTGTTCAGAAATGGCACGGTTGATCTACTCAGATAATCGTCGGAAACTTCAAAGTTTTGATTCTCTATGTAGATAACGTTTCCTGTAGTTACACCGCCCTGCTGAAAAAATACAGATTAAGGTGGTCAAGCCAGTTTTAGGAATAATATGAATGGGGAAAACAAAAATGTAAAACCACTAAAGAAGTTTAAACAATAAACCAATTAAAATGTTTAAAATGGTGGCCATACATTTCTTTAATGACTCACTATATATCATACTCGGCATCCAGATCAGTTCATACCTCAATATTACATACTTGGTAAAGAGATGTCATTAAAGAAGTATTATGTAAAATATACTTTGTTTATAAGCTCTAGGATTATTTATAATAAGGTTTACAATTAATGGTTTTAATTGTGATTAATTGTAATTAAATCATATTTTTTTTTATTAATTTTGTTAAAATGTTTTACGCAATTAACAACAACAATAATTACAACAAAAAAGAATTATTATCTGATCAATTTTTATCGTGTCAGCCTATTATTGTAGTTGGTCAATATACATGTCAGTCACATGGTCTCCTTCCATTTAAACAGGCAGGTTGTTTATTTCTTTGTCAGAATAAGCTGCAACCTGGTCCCAAGTTTATGCTGACAGTAAAAAACACAAGACTAATCTAGACCATCTTGGACCAGCTAATGACCAGCTTGCAACATGTCCATGAGGTGCCAGTGTGACAAATCTACAGGGAAAAACTTTAAATAAACACAACAGAAACTGAATTTAATACTCCTCAAATCCTCATTAAGGCATGCCGCATTGAATAAATCTTATCACACATTACAGAGGACAGAAGTGAAAGATGCTGGCTCCTTCTTCCAATTAAAGATTCATAGAGACAGTTTCCAGCAGCCCAGCATTATGTAAATCAAATTAAAGGGACAGTCGGCCCCAAAATGAATATTCTGTCATTACCTCATGTCGTTCCAATCCTGTATGATTTTACTTCTTTACTGGAACACAAAAAGAGAAATTCTGGAGAATATTCTGGCCACTCATTACAAAATAATGAAAGTAAATGAGGACTTGGGCTATCGCACTCCAAAATGGTAATAAATACGACTTGTGGACTATATCTGAAGACTTCTAAAGTCATACGATAGACCAGAGAAATCTAATTATTCACTAAAAAAATCTTTTGGCACATTCATGAGAATACTATGATGTCTGATTTGTGAACGAATCATTCTTTTGAATTGGAACTTTTTAATACAGTAAATCAGTTAATCCAGTTCACAAGATTTACTTGATCCATTTGAATCATATGTTTATGATTTGGACTTCACTTGGTTCAGCGGTCCTTCAACTAAAAGGCAGAGGGTGAAGATTATCATGTGAATTACAATTGAAAGGAATATTTGGCCCAAAAAATGCAAGATCTGTGTGTAGTCACCCTAATAGGTTGTTCCAAACATGTATGACTTTCTTATATTTTGAAGAATTTTGGTAATATTTGATTAGATGTTTCTCAAAATATGTTCTTTTATGTTCCACAGAATAAAGTCCTTCAGGTTTAGAAATGATAAAGGTGACAGAATAAATGAAAAAATGATGCAATTGTCTCTTATGGGTTACTTCTATGATACTTTTATGGTGTTTGGGATTTTTTTAAGCTAAAAAGCTTTAGTCTCCATTCACTACCGTTCCAAAAAAATAGTGACTGATATATAAATCAAAATTTTGTCTTTTTGTTCCACAGAAGAAAGAAATAGAGGAATTTCAACATGGGGCCGACGTGACCGTTTGTGGTTTTCTCGCATCTGTCTGCAGTGTACTCATCTGTTGTGTCAATTTGTTCATGCCACGACAGTCTCGAGGAGGTCACTCATCTAATGACATCTGTGTGATATCTTTTGAATATTAATCAGTTTCTGTCCATCCAAGGGGATGAGCTCATTTTCTCTTTTCATCGCTCCTTCATGTTCTCCCCCACCAGGGCCGGCGCTAGCCATTTGGGTGCCCTAAGCACAAATGCTTGGCGGTGCCCCCCCCCCTCCCCTCCCCAACCAACCACCCACCCACCAACCAAAGAAATAACTACCATTCAGAATTTCTTAGTTAGGTTCTCTTTACTTCCAAAATAACTGCTGCAAATGAATAATTGGAACTGAACAATGTAAACACAGAAAGTTAAAAGTGCAAAAAAAAGTTTAGTGCAAATAACAGTATAAGTGTATGAATTTTATGAAGTATGAATTTTAAAGTGCACATTTTAAAACTGCAAATAACCATGCAATTATACACAGTACACACACATATATCATGTAGACACAAACTTTTATTTTGGATGCGATTAATCGAGATTAATCTTTTCCCAGCCCTAATAATTTGATAACTCTGTGAATATGAAAATATACAAACACTGAGATTGTGTTTTTTTTTTTTCTAATTGCAGTTTCACCAACAGATGTCGCCCTTGGCCGAACCTCTTGAAAATGACCGCATGCCATAGTACAACAACGAAAAATCTTTATCTAAGCGGTCTAATTTGGCAAAATCACATCACGTTCAGTTGCAGGGTTTTTCTAAAGTTCAGACTGAGGCAGATAGACATTGTATTGAAGCGAAGAAATTACAATAGAAAAACTTATTTTTCTGCACTAATAGCTATATGCACACGTGACACAGCTGTAACGTACCGTACGGGGAAAATTTGCTTTATTGTCATTCAAAATATGACGATGAGGACCCCCACGATTGGCATTCCTTTCCTTCTCAAACAAACTGCATCTTTTTTAGCTCAAGTTTCACAATTTCCCCGGACCCCGTTAAAATAAAAGACTCAACATGCAGGGCTAAAAGCCCCGGATCTTTTGCACTACTAGCGACGCGGACGCGCCGACGCCCCTGGACATGCATACTACACGCAAGGGCTACAAAACAAACATTTTTATTTAAAACATTGTCTTACCTGCAAGCGACGCGCGAGCATCATCCCGCTGTCTCTTTCTTTTTTCCGCCCCCGACTCTTGGTGCCTTTTCGAGGCCATGTCTGAGGTCGGTGTCTGCCAAATTTGACATTTTTTGAGGCATAATCGAACAGACCACTGGGAGGTCGGTAAGGGGGAGCACCAGAGGGAGACTGGCACAGAGATTCACCTTTTTCTCGACTAATTTGGTCTAGGCCTATATTACTTTTGTATTGCTTTTGTATATTAACATGCTTTTAGAAATATTTTATTTGTTATTTATACTAGTAGCCTATTGTGATGATTTTTTTTCACGACCCAGATTTTTTGGTGCCCCCCCAAGCACTTCGTGCCCTACGCGTAGTGCGTGATGTGCGTGTGCGGAGCGCCGGCCCTGTCCCCCACCCCCCTCAGCTATGGAATATGAGATCGGCCTCTACACTGTACACAGCCACCGGTGGCCAGATGTTCAATTAGCCTGTATTTCTGTTCGGAGCTTTGATGCTCCCCGCGCTGCTCTCCGGCCTCAGCGCTTTGTTCTCAAATCAGCCTAAGGCTAATTTCGCCACCCGCTGTGAAGATGACACACAACCTGGCACCTCACACCACAATGCTATTTATGCTAGCTTGTTTATATACATACGTGCTTGAAAGGAAGGTGACTTGCCAAATGACGAATATGAAAAAGCGAGTCCTTGGGTATCACTCGCTTTGCTTCCCTTTGTTGGTGTGTCTTTCATGTATTGTGTGCCCTAGGCCTGGCTATAGGTGAAGCAGGAAGGAAATAAACAACTAGAGGGGAAGTAGGATTGCTTTCATGGGTCCCTTTATTCAAAGCACCACTCTCGAGCCTTTGTGTTTGGATGGAGGCCTGATTCTGTTGTCTTGTCTATCCACGAATATGGAAAAGGCCCAATGCACGACATACGGCCTGGTGCTCGCTGATGTTTCCAGCTTTGATTTGGTGCTGATTTCCTGTGGCTTTTGTTCACCTGTCGCCTGCAGTCTCTTCATCTGAAAGAGTTCTCCACCACCTGCACACAGCTCTGCTCACAGTGACTGTGGGGTTAAGCTCTCTCTTTCTGTCCCAATTCTCAGCGCAGGTTTTATTAGTTAGGGAGCACTGTGTAGTGTTTGTGTATGGCTGTGCATAAGAGGCACAAGTGCTTTCAAAAATAACAATATAGAGAATGTATTTTCAGTTTTTTGTCAGAAAATTGTTGTTAATGTAGCTCTAATTGCTAATGGGTGCCCTAAGCAGAACTGTATTGTTGTGCCCCCTCCCCCAAATATAAAAAAAAAATAAAAAAGATGAGGTGCGAGCGGTCACGGGCGTGGATGCGGGAATAGCGCGCATGTGTGCTTAGCCTACTGCATTCACTGTAAAATGCATATGTTCATGTTTAGAGTTTTATTTATATATGTATATGTTAATTTTAATATTAATATAGAACGAAAGTTTTTTTTTTTGACCAACTGGGATGGTGCCCCCCTGGGAGTTGGTGCCCTACCCAAACTGCGTACTCTGCGTGTAGGGAGCGGCAGTACTGCTCATTCACTTATGCCTTGTAGAGACACAGAAAGAGTAATTTGGGGAAATATAATAAGCTATGGCTTTTTGGGTTTTATTAAAACCATTAAATGTAGAATGAATTAAAATTCCATCCAATTAACATTAAAAACACTGCAAACTGATTTTTAAGAGAGAGAAACAGATGTAGTAAAAGTGTGTATTTTCTGTAGTGTGTTTTGGGTAATGTTCAGTTTTAGCTAATGGCCGGTTACTATGGCAGCAGCTGCAGGGTTCTGCCCACTGGCTAGACGACCTTCCCAAAACACCTACACATAAACACTAATTAAGACACACAGAAAACAGGACCTACCGTTGACGCACTCAAACACATCGCAGCACCTCCCAGGTGTTCCATCGCCACGGGACATGACCTGTGGGGAAGTCCCCGCTGAGCACTGTGGGAAGGCGCAGAGGCCAGGCAAACACTCACATCTGAGTAGAAGAGAGAGAGAGAAACAGGGAAATACAGAAAGAGAGAGAGAGAGAGAGAGAGAGAGTGAAGCTGGCAGGGTGTGTGTGTGTGGGGGGGGGTGCTGTCATACCTAATTCATAACAACAAAACACTCTCTTCTGTCACTCTAAAGTTATTAACATTCAGTGCTGAAATAATACAATATTAATGCTCTGACTTAAGAACCAGTGCTAAAATAGTGAAAAATAATGTTTTTTTGTTTTTTATTTTGGACAATCAACAGGTGTGAAGTCTGTCCTACACTGTGAGTGAGAGACAGGTTTAAATGTGCAGCCTGGACTGTGTGTGTGTGTGTGTGACAGATGTGAGCATGAGACAGGTGTAAGTCTAACCTATACTCTAACAAGTGTAATATCTAAACTGGATTATGAACATGAAACATGTAACATCTCACCTGGATCGCCAGCATGAGACAGGTGTAACATCTAATCAAGATTGTGAGCATGAGACAGGTATAATGGTCTATTTGGAATTGTGCAAGTGTTTTACAGGTGTAAAGTCTAACCTAGACTGTGAATGTGAAACATATAAAATGGTGCAACTATGAATGTGAGAGTTACATAGGTGTTACACCTTATTAGGATCGTGAGCATGAAACCAGTGCAATGGTGTAACTGGGACAGTGAGAGTGAGACAGTAACTTCTAAACTGAATTGTCAGTGTTAAACTAACCTACATTGTGAGCGTCAGTCAGATGTAACAGTATAACCTTCACTGTGAGTATGAGACATTCGTAACATTCTAATCTCAACTGTAAGTGTGTGACAGTTGTAACATCTAACCTGGTAGGAAGGGTGCAGCAGCCATCTGCTGTCAGTCTGACCTGCGTCTCATAGCTGTCTGCCGGACACTGGACAGGCTTCACTGGTGGACATTCTACTGTGCTGCAGTCTACACTGAACACTGAACACAAAACAAGACATAAAACATTTAGCACTTCTCATCAAAGCCTCTAATTAACACACCTCATCAAACTCTTATCCGAGCAAATGATTTACCTGTTATATCACACCGTAAACTACCACAAATGCAGTTTACATTGCTTAAGTCATTATACAATGTAGGTTTAATGTCAAACATTGAGTACAAAAAACAAAAATGAAATGTCATTTGCAGCATGTTAACATCATCCAACTGACATTTTCAGAGGCAAGTTATGATTATCTTTCAATGACATATTATAAATAATGTGAAGTGATGAATTCTTTAAAAATCTGTATTAAAAAAGTTCTATTTCATGTATATTTTACTTGTTTTTCAGAAAAGTGTCTTTTACCATATCGAACCTAATGCATTTGTGTTCTATCTACCAAACTGTCTCTGGAAGCAGAACCACTCATGTACAGTATTTTCAACAGCCCATGGATTTAGCGTGTCTCAAAGGCTTTGGCAAACTCCCAAATCCCGAAATCGCACTCTTTAGTGTATTGGGAAATTAATTACCGTTGTTTTTTATGTCATGTTGAAGCCAAGTGCCTATCTCTGCTCAAGGCTGCCATATTGCAGCAAAATACAGCATGACAGAAGAAGATATATTAAAATTAAGGTACTATGACAGCATCTTGAGATAACCTGCAAAGAATTCCAATCTATCACTAGCTGGTTCCTGGTGGGGATTCCCAAGACTCTACAACAATCCATCCACTGCTGTAGCAGGAAAAGAATTTGATATTGCAAGAAAAGTTTAAACTGAAAAAAACCAACATAAAAAAAAACAACACACAAAAATAAAAAACCCACAAAACAAAAACCCCAAAACATATACTTACCCTCATGTCATTCCAAATGTACTGTATGTTGTTTGTTTTTTATTGAACATAAAAGTTGAAGCTCTTAGAAGAACCTTTACACAGTCATTTTAACTATTTTATACTGGTTTATACTGGTTTGGTTGCTGTTAGCTAGTTACATGGTGACCTCCATAGCGTATCATGTGAAGATTGAAGAAGAAGTAATTGAAAAAGTCACAACACGACTTAATATTGAACTTTATTACCTGGTTTGCACTCGTAGAGATCACAGCACTCGCCAGGTTTGCCTGAGCTCTTGGATACCAGGATGTTGAGGTGCCCAGGCTGGCAAACTTTCCTCAGACACCCAGCTGGGCTACACACGCAGCGGCTGGGCAGGGGGCAACATTCACCTGGTGGAGCGTAGCCCTCGATCAATATGGAGTCCTCAGGGCAGCGTGGAGAAAACTGCACCTCACATCTCGCCTTGGAGCAGTCCGGCCTTTCCTCTGCAAAGAAAAAGAACACAAGTTTGTCATTTCTGATGTTCAGCTTTGCTTAGTAGATATTCTTTTCTTGTGAGTAAAAACTGGCAAATAAATAAAGTTACTCAGAGTTACTCACTGGTAACATGATTAAGAACTGCAATATGGTTTAAATTGAATTGTAAGAGCGACAGGCAGACTGTTGCCGATGTAAATGACATACACGATTCAAATCAAAAAGCAAAACAATCTATTAAAGAAAGCATCTGTCATGACTCACACCGCACAAAACTCCATGTGGTGATACATATGCAGAATATTCCTCCAAAAGCTTACAAAACAAAAATATGAGGTATTTGTCTTCATGTTTTATGTGACAGGTAGTGTTTCACCAAGAGACAGACTAGTTTGTCATGTATATGAGCTGTGACACATTGACATGCTGTTTGCCACATATATGCATGACAAAAAAATAAAAACAACATTGTCATGAGAATAAAAATAATACAATTAATGAAGAAGTTTCATCGGTATGGTCAGTAAGATTTTTTAAAAGTCTCTTATGCTGAACAAAGCTGCATTTATCTGATCAAAAATAAAATGGTAATATCGTGAAACATTACTGCTATTTAAATGTATTATAAAATATCATTTATTTGGTTTTAGATTTTTTTAGTTTATTGAATTTTCAGCAGCCATTACTCCAGTGTCACATGATCCTTCAGAAATCATTCTAAAATTCTTATCTGTTGAAAACAGTTGTGCTGCTTAACGTTTTTGTGGAAACTAATACATTTTTGAGGATTATCTGATATATTGAAAGTTCAAAAGAACTATATTTATTTGAAATTGTTGAAAAGTGACAAAAAAAAAAAAAAAAATTTAATGGACCATTGCGGAAAAAAGTATTAATTTCTTAAAAAATAAAATAAAATCTTAGGGCCAGTTTTACTAAACGGCAAATTAGCGCAAGAGCGCAATTCTAAAACGGCATCGATGGGAGGAGAAATTTCTGCAGGTGATTTACTGACAAATTAAAAAACACAGACGCAACATCTCATTTACATATCGACCAACCCAATATACAAAGCGCAGTGCAAATTAGCGTAGTCGCAAATAAAGAATAAAGAAATAAAGAAGCCACAGTATGTTGAAAAGAACCAGAGCCCAAAAAATGAAGGTTTGATAGACCTAGTATTGCGTGACTCCTAGTTGAGGGGTCCAAGTCGTCTTTTATTTCCTGGAGCAAATTAAAAATAACATGGCTTGGCAAAGGATATGTTCGGATAATGTGTTCTTCTGGCATTCAAATTAAATTAATATGTGAGGAAAAAAAACATCTCTCTTCTACCACGTGCTCTGTTCTCTGCGGTGCCTCCTCCTAGCAACAATAATTGCAGTACTTCAAGGGTAAAAATACTTTTTTGGACGTTAAATAATGGTGCAAATGCCAGTTATTTGAAGAGCGCAAATGTTAGCAAATCACATTGCGTGATTCATTTGAAAACTCTCCTCCCAAAACTTTTGCGTCTGAATGGGACGCTCCTACAAATGCACATTCTGTGTCCACACCTTTTTTCAGCGCTAATTCTTCATTGCTCATCTTTAGTAAATCCCGACAGTACAATTTTAATGCCAAAAGATGGTTTGCGCTGGTGCAAGCTGTTAGTAAAACTGGCCATTAATGTTCCCAAACTTTTGAACAGTAGTGTATGATGATAATAATAACTTTAAAATACGTTTGTACACTATAGCCAATTAGTTCTAAATTCACCTGGCAATAGCAGGTGGTAAAAAAAGGAAATATACTCTGTATAGATTTTTCTCAATTTCTTCCTAGTAATTTAAGATGATGTTATAAAAGTAGGGCTGACTGACATTTCACTACCAGATGATGAGCAGCTGCTTCACTCCCTTATTTTGAACTGAATATTGACCATGCAGGTCAAAGTCCAGCGTTTTATGAACACACTCAATTTGACCTTCCGTCATTCAAGGCATGATTGCTTTTATTCATTCTTTACAAGAGAACAACAAGCTTACAAAGGAGGAAGGCAGAGAAATTGAAAAGGTGCATTGGAGAGACGTAAAAAGAACCACAGAAAAGAAAACTCATGCTGATGTGAATGTGAATGAATGGCAAATGTCAGCAGGAGAGAAACGGTTGGCATGCTGTAATGCTCCTGTTGCTAGTGTGCTGTCTGATAACACTTGGTGGAGGGGTGTGTAACAACTGTAGACACGGCGCTACATGTTAAAACACGGGCGGCAATATTAATACAGCCACGGTTTCAGTTTTATGTAAACAAAGTAAATTGATCTGAGCTATACTGTGGGTTCTCCATCAATATATGCAGTCTTAAAGGGATGGTTCACCCCAAAATTTAATTTTTTTAATCAGCTACTTACTTTTATTTTATGTTTCTGTGAACACTATGGACTACTTTATAATATTTTTTTTAAGCTTGCAAGCCACCATTCTGATAATTAAGTCTTTCATAGGAAAAATTTTGGTTGGAATAATGCTTTTAAGCTTTAAAACACAATAGACTTACATTACACAATAGTTTGTGTAAAAAAACATACTGAAGTTTTAACATATATTCAATGTCAATCTTTTCTTCCAGTGAGCTGTAAAAATGCTGCAAATGAATCACTGAGTCAGAACAGATCAGTCTGATTCAAGTTTGGTTTTATGAACCATATCACTGAAAAGATTGGCCTTAAAAGGACATTACTATTTCACCTATTAATGTGCCAAGGATTTATGCCTTCAAAAGACTTCAAAAATGGTATGTGAGTTACATGGACCACTTTAATGGTATTTTAAGTGTTTTATATCCATTTTGAAACTTGAAACGTAAGCATTTTATGTCCATTTTGAACAGTTCCTTTTCACAGTAATGAATAGGAAAAAAAGAGCAACCTTCACAGTCTTCAGAATTTCTTCTTTTGTGCTCCATTGAAAAAACAATGATTTTTTTTTAATTAATACAAGGATGAAAAAGTGCATTTAACAAAACAAAAAACACTAAAAATATGGTCGATATACTGTAGTTGACAGCTAATTACACAATTACACCTCACAACTGTACATACTTCAATATTTATCCCGCCATATTTAAATATGCCAAGGATTTCTGGTTTCAAAAGACTTATATATACAGACTTATAAAGACTTAGTTGCATGGAACACTTTCATGGCACATTCATGTGTTTTATATCCATTTTGAAGCTTGAAAGTTTCGGTCCTCATTCAATGTGAATGGAAAAGAGTGACCTTCACAATCTTCAAAATTTCTCTTTTTGCGTTCCATGGAAGAAAGAAACATATAGTACATATTTGGACCAACACAAGTGTGAGCAAATTATGACAATTTTCCTATTCAGGTGAACTATCTCTTTAAAAGACCTCAAGACCCCTTCGCAAGTATATAACGATCAAACAATTGCTCTGAAATGATGAATAGCAAGAAAAAATGCACCGCAGGGCAAAACCACTGACTTTGTTGACTAAGGTTACATACTACGCAAGCATTACTCTGACACTGATTAATTAACTGCTAAACTTATTAAAGGAGATGTACTCAAGCCATTAAGCACATTGTTCACCGCTTTGTTTGATCTTGTAGAAAAATTACATCTGATGTATGAAATGCATGTCTTACAAAGAGACTATGGCCTATTATTGCCTTTTGATGTGTTATGATGTGTTAGGAGAGAAGAGTCCTCCATAGAGGTACTCCTCTCTTTTGAGAGAGAGAGAGAGTGTGTAATTACCTCAAATGATAGACAGAGAGAGAACATAATGCTTGTGAATTCACAATAAGAGCAGTGAAGATAGATACCTCTTTAAAAAGCTCCTCATATTTAAGCACTGTGTTTATGCGTCATTATACAAGTGCCCAGGCCTTTTGTTCTCACCAAGGATTTAAGGACAATTATGACGGCATTATTTTTTGTTTGCCAGCAAATGCCACTTGAATGTGAAATGACTTGATACACGAAGATGTGATGGGTGAAAATGAGAATACAGCGAATAAGTGACATGGGGAAGTGTCAAATGAGACATGTTGCAGTCACCAAATGAGACAGAATATCACAACACCTTGCAGTGATGGATGTGACATTTCATTTAACAAATGTATTAGACAGATGCTTTCATGGAAGGCGACTTGCAGTGCATTCAAAGTATGTGTGCTGCCTGGGAATCGAACCCATGACCTTGTCGTTCCTGATGCAATGCTCTACCAGATGAGCTACAGGAGACAGAAACTCATAATGTTACATTTTACATTCTTGTTCTTGTCATTAAAGTTCATCAAGCATACCTGCTCCATCTACGGCCATTAACATTAACAATTTAGAATTTTCATAGTGGATCGATTTCATAGTGAATAAAATTACAGGAGTTCATTTAAAGTTCATATGTTTATAGGGGTCTCCAAGTTGCCGTTTAAACATTTTCAGAGAAACCACCACAAGTGGAAGCTCCTCCACCCCCTTTCATCATCTGTACTTCCTCTTCACTCTCAAAATATTCAACAATTCCCAATACATTACTATTAAAAAAATCTTATTATAGAAAATAACCAATAAATTCCGGAGGACTGGCAGTGTCATAAATCAGTAACACTTTACTTAAAGCCTTTATATATAATGCATTACAAAAGTAGCTTTAATTCATTAATTATGCCACCTTATAATACCTTGTATGATCTCATGAATTATTTGAAACCACACTTATAATACATTATATTACTTATCTACTAATTGTTACACCTTTAGAAAGTATAATGCATAATAATAAGCCTTCAAATATAACACATTTTTATCTATTCTATTATTGGTCAGTAAACAATAGGTTAAGAATATATCTTGCAACAAAAGCAACACTGCTGTAAAACAAAATTAAGAAAAAAAAATCTATATAAACTAGTAAACCTAACAGATTACTAGTTGGTTACTGGCCCATCAATAGTCATCCATCTGTTTGCAGGACTGTACTTCTTGCTGAACCTTAATGGTTCTTATTAATTACACCCTGATGAAAGAAAAGGTGTGAAAAAAACTTCCTCAAAATGACCCCTCCTTTACCACGATGAGCGCTACCACTCAGTTCCTTTTTCATGTTTTTTTTTCACAGCCTTCGCTGTGATTTCTCTTTTGACAATGACAGCTGTTCACAACTGATCGCATGGACGTGGTTGCCAGGCATCTGCTGCTGAGATGGAAACAGATTGTTACATATAAATTCAATCTGGGAGCAGCCTCGACCCCTGCGCTTATCATACTTCCACCTCCTGAGATGCGACAGAACACACATCTCCAGCCTCTCACCATAATGAAGTCCAGAAACACCTGGTACAGTGCGAGTGCACAAAAGCATGGTAATGTCTGTTTAGATACCAGCTGGAAATCTATACGGTTCACATCTATGCCTAAAACATAGAGAAATTAAGTTCAGACATTGATTATTGTGCGATAATGTGCTTGTTCGTACAGAGTGCTTAATTTCGACCGATGAAAAGACTTGCTGGGCATAATTATTGCCTATAGAAAAGCTGTTCTTCAAAGCTGTTCATCATCAAATCAGCCGTCATTGATGGAGACAGGGCTCTGGCTGAGAGCAGCAGGTTGGCTTGGCACTGTAAAGTCATTACTTGTTATTCCACAGAGCCGGTGTAGGCTGCAAAGCCCTATGTGGCTACGGAGACCAGGGAGAAAGTGGCAAAGAAAAGCAAAGCCCATGGAGGATATGGAAAACTCACCAAATCACAGATAAACAAGCAGGCAGCTCCTACCAAGTAATCATTCTCAGAAAGGTTCATGGATGTAGAAGAGCTTCAATAAGTGCAGTAGGTTTTCAAATTGAATACTTTCCAGATCATTCTGTTTGTGCCCAAGCAAGAGCCTCTCAATACTGTTTGGCAGTCCTCACACTGTTAAATGTCATGTATTCGCTCTGGTTTGGAGAACAAATCTCAATTTGTGATGGCTTCAATCTTGTTGTCTTGTTGTGGACATCTATTATTCTCCGCCTACATCACAAATGAGTCAGCTAAGAAAACCCACGACAATATTTCATGACAGGCTTATGTGAAAGAAAAAAAGAAAAAGAAAAAAATCTTTTAATCTCATGTGTCATGTCATGACTTATATCATATATTATATAATAACATAATATAATATATTATGGATGCTGTTGGATTTATTAATACATATATATTTTAAATAGATTCATTAATTTATGACCTTTTTTGCAGCCAGTTGTGTTTTTGATCGCTAGTAGCAGTTTAATACTTTGTTCAGTTTTGAATTTTATATCATGTACGATATGCAGAATTGCCGGATGTTTAGTAAAAAACAAATTATGTGAAAATCTGTTGTAAAACAATTATTTTAAATGGTATTATTATTTCACAATATTGGTTGTTTTTTTGTTTTTTTCCCCCTGTATTTTTGATCAAATAAATGCAGCCTTGGTAAGCATAAACATTATATACAGTTTCATATATTATATGGAATTATTTTACATCATATATTTAATGCCATATATATATATATATAGATAGATAAATAGATATTATTTTTATTAAGTAAATAAATGTAAGATATTGTTGTATAATTACATTTTAAACTATAATTTTAAAACTCTATTATGAGCATGCCTGGAGTGCTGTATTCTCATTGACAATCAACTTCCTATTAAAGTATGTTCTAGCATTGTGTTATGCTTATAATAATTTTATTTAATATGGATTTATGCAATACCTGGTGCCTGTACCAAACCCAGGCTTTTAATTGCACATGCATAACATTTCAAAAGGAAAAGCTCCATCCCTGGATCATAGTGCTAAAAACCATAAAAAGCAGTTAGTTTTAACATATAAAAATTAATTTAGAACATCAGTCAAACTCTGATTTACCTTCCCACATGTCAGCAATCCATTTAAATGCAAAACGACAGAGAAAGGTTTGATGAAATGTAAATAAGGAAGGTGAAAGATCAGCTTTCTCAGCCTAAGGCAAACAAGAATGAGGAATAATTTGAGACGGTTCATGTTTTTCTTCACTGATGGAAGCTGCTCTGAAAGAAGCAAGGCACATCTGTACACAGTGTGCAGTTAAAGCACATTAACACTGGAGTGAGTTGAGCCACGTTCCAAAACACAGTGGGCTGCCTACATAGAGAACATTTTAAGGCAGTGGTTCTCAACTTTTGACAATATTCGAAGGACCTCTGGCACTTCTATTGTAAAATAAATACGTAGCTATGATGTGAGTTTTATGTTAAAAAATTATTCTTTATTTTTTATCGTTTTTAGAATCAAAAATTATGTTAACTAAACGTAAATAAGTTTAAGACTTTCTGGCCTGCAGGTTGAGAAAAACTGTTTTAATTGAGTACTAGCTATTAATTGCATCTTCAACAGAGTAATTTTATTTCTGTACCATTTAACCTCTCTAAAAATTATTGTATTACTTATTACTACTTTCTAAATCCCATATCAGCTTCAACCAGTTTAACAATACAAGGGCGGATATAAAACCACTCTTTATATTTAAAAAAATATAAAATTGCATACATTTTTCTCGAACTGGCCAAGTTGTTTAAAGGGGTAAGGTTACATTAAAAATATGCATTTTAACATTAAATGTTCAATTTTGATGTTAAATCCTCTACTGTTTTTATGTAGGCAAGAATTGTTCTATAGTCCCTACAGTATTTAAGTAACTAATTTAATTACAGAAAAATTAAGAGTAATACCTCACTTTAGTTTTTCAAGGGAAAAGTAATTAAATTACATTAATGAATGACTAAGTAATGCATTACACCTAAGACTGCGAGGGATTAGTATATACTGGATTTAAATGCAAATACAATTTTCTTTATTGGCATCTACTGTTCCATGAAGAATATCCATAGAACCTTTCCATTGTACAAAAGGTTCAGGTAACACTTTAGTGTAAGAACCAATTCTCACTATTAACTAGTTGCTTATTTGCATGCCTATTATTAACATATTAGCTGTTTATTAGTGCTTATAAAGCACATATTCTGCATGACCATATTCTACATCCCTAATCCTGCACAATACCTAAATTTAACAACTACTTTATTAAATATTATTAAGCAGCAAATTAGGATTTTATTGAGGCAAAAGTTGTAGTTACTGGTTTATTAATAGTGAGAATTGGACCTTAAAATAAAGTGTGACCAAGGTTCATTATTGTAATTATTCACACTTCACACACAAAAGGTCCTTTTAGGAAAACCAGAATGGTTCTTCTACTGCACTCACTGAAGAAACTCCCCATTTTGAGTCTTTATTTTTAAGAGTGTAGATCCTATTAGACACTCAAATGCATATATTTTCACACTGGATCCAGACACAAACCAGCAGAGAGTACACATAAAGAGAAATTAATCAAAATGAGTGTACATGAATACGGCCTTCTGATGACTCATTACGGGTGCTGGTTAATTGAGACAGTCAGAGAGAGCTCTTTACAGTCCAACAACTATCCACTCCACAATACCCTGCCCCTTGAGAACATCGCTGACACACTTCAACCAACCCATTACACACATCTGGATTTGGAGAGCCTATAATGGTCCACATCTGTAGAGCGTGCATGCCCAGCAGCGAGGGTGATTGAAGAGCATGCATGCACCAGCGCGCACACACACGTTACGCCACGGTCCACATTTGCTGTGTAAATCATTCCATGCTCAGAGGTGCTGTTAGCATATCATCATCTTTGAGCATCCATATGGACACGGCAACACTTTGTCCCTGTGTCTCGTTTCTCTGGCAACCGTTCACAAGTGTGTTTGGCGAGCCCTCACACAGTGAGGTGAGAAACATCTTAACACGTTTTCAAGATGACCGTGTAAAACATTAGGCAGGATGAAAACAGTTGCTGTAAGAGGGAGATATGTTTTTCTTTCATAAGATGGTAGGGGCCAGTGTTTTTCTGTATTTATGTATGTCTCGTTCAAATTCTAGTAAGATCACCAATGCTTCTGCACCGAATATTTTTCTCATTGCTAAATGATTTAAAAAGTAATTTCACCTTCAAACTCTTGCCTTTAATGACCAACATTTGCAAAATAAAACCATTATTTAAATAATTATAATTGGTAAGCCCAAACTATACTTTGGTTTTTACACATATGTGCAGTGCATTAAATGTAATTTCCATTATCAGTATAGCACATGCATACTGCACATGCACAGACGATAAAATAAAAAATAAAAAAACCTTGCATACTCTATACAATTTTTTTGTTTTTTGCACTAATAAGTTTGTGCACAAGGTGGCAACACTAGCCCGGCCAGTCCTTTCTTAGTCAAAGAAGAAACGAAGGTGATGGAACTAGGACAAACCACTGGAGACCACAAAAATAACAGATGATTGCACTGAAAATTTTTCTGATAATTTACTCACACCCAAGAAGTTCATGTCTTCTTTCTTCAGTTGAAAAAAAGTTAACGGTTTTGAGGGAAACATTCCAGGATTTTCCTACATGTAGTGTACTTCAAAAGCTAGGGAGCAACGGGTTGAAGGTACACATTGCAGTTTCAACGCAGCTTCAAAGGGCTCTACACAAAAAAATGTACATACCTTTTAAACCACAAATGCTCGTTTTTTCCCTAGTTCTGCAATGTGCGTCCACGACTCCACGCATTACGTAATCACGCTGTAGGCAGGATTTGTACCAAACTTAATCTAATTTTCTCCTCTGACAAAATCGTCTGACATCAATGCAATTTGTAAAGTAAATGGTCACCCTGTTGTCACTAAGTTTAGCTAAAAACTTACAGTAATTATAAATTTCTGGCATTACGACATCTAAAACTGTTTTTGAGGAAAAAAACTTGATGATGAGATGTTTTTATGACAGATGGCACCCTGTCACTTACACACTTTTTTGGCATTAGATGTGGTGTGAATCCTCTAAATTATCATTTTGTGTTTGTACAGACACTCCTGGTGGTTGAAACAGCGCTAACTATATAACGTTTTGGCATTTCATCACTGTAAACAAGAAACGTGAATGCCAACAGTTAAACAGTAAATGCAAATATATTATAGCTGGCAAACCTCCATTGACAATGGTGACATGTTGTGTTCATGATCATTAGCAGCTGCTTTTAAAATGATGCTTTCAAAAAAAAAAAAAAAAAATGCTTAATGCTAAATACAGATTCATGAGAAATCTTTATGTCCAGTAAATTCTCAATTTAGCACCCAATAAAAAATGTGGTGAAAAGTTAATTTTCTACAAGGCTATAGTTCAGTTCCTCTGGGGCTGGTTGAAAGATTGTTTGGTTGAGCAGACGATGAGAAAACGAGGAGAGAGTGAGAGCGAGAGCGAGAGAGAAAATTGAGGGGAGTTCAGGGACCGGTTTTACAGCCAGATAACTCGCCTTCGCTGTGTAAGCCACACACCCCAGTGAGCAGTTTACTCTCCATTAAATGACACAAACACTGACCCAGTGCCTGGTTTCGCGCACAATACAGGCTTCTTTACCAGACAATAAGCTCAGCATTGCAGTCCACTGATGGGGAATCAGTCAGCTAAGTGCCATTGAAAGGATTATTGAGATTCTCTTGTAAGTACCTGCTCTTTGGTGTCCGTATCTTCAAATAAGAAAGCAACACGAAAAACACATGAAAAAATGGAGGACTGTCAGGTAGAAAAAGCAGTTTTACAAGTGAAAAAGATGACCCTTATCCTGTTTTAAAACAGGAATAATGCTGCGAGCACACAAGAGGATAGGGGAGTGCCGGCAGGTGTGTCTTTGCGCCTCCACACAAGCTCCATTCTGGGGCAATATGGCCACCGCTGAGGAATAACGCCCAGCGCAGGGAGTGTCTGAAACAACAGCATGTCTGTCTGTCAATGCTGTGCTCCCATTAGCACTATCAGCCGCTTTTTCATGGAGTGTTAGATTACAAGTCCCATGGAGAGGATGGTTTGTTTGTTTATTATTGGGTCTTTGGAGCTGACTGTGCCACACTGTGCTGTCAAGTGCCCTACAAACAAGAATAAAGACCGATCTTGACCCAATAAGGCACCAAATTTGGGATTTATGTTTTGGAGCTTATTGTCATCATGGCACTTTAATTATTATACCTACAAGACAAACCTAAATGATTTATTAGGCCAACAGGGTTCTTTAGGCACAAAAGCTCGCAAACAAAAACCAGGCTGTGGACAATGTTTGCATACATCAGCGACAAAAATTGTCACAAGGACTGACCACAAACTGGACAAGGATGTATACTTTCACAAATTTTGTTTCTTTACCGTCAGGGTTTTTTTTTTTTTGACCAACTACTGTCAAGGTGCCGCAATGTTTTGAAGAGAAACTTGCTAAGCAAACTATTCACCATCAAACAAACAATTGTTTCTGTATACTGCACACAAAATGACACGCTTTAATCTGATTGGCTGTTTTTCACACAACTTTTGGGAGTTAGAGACCAAGTCAAGCTTGTGTTTACAAGTTCCCTGGCTAGTACCAACTGCTTCCAGTGAGAAATGTTAAATAGATTTGACAAAGTTTGTGAAGTTTAAGGTATATCGAAGCATTTAGTAGTGAGTAAATTCAAGATTTCCTTGAACACCTGTATATTCTGTATATACTTTGCTGTTAAATTTTCAGAAATGCCACTTTCAAAAAGTCAAATTTTGGTCACATAGGCACATTTGACTCAAACAAAACTCTTTCAGGTTTCAATTAAGCTAGCGAAAATATGGAGATTCTTCATCCTGCATCCGACTGCCAGGAATCGTGTAAAGGCAGCAAATCAGAACAGAGCTTGGCACATCAAGAAAGCACTTTCCATTATGAGTGGGCTGAGGCTAGGAAGCATTTAACTTTAGTGGTTGAGAGCTCAAATCTCCACACTACAGCAACTAGCAGATCAACAACACAGTTTGCAGAGAAAAAATGCTGACCGAAGAGAGATTTGGCAATCTCCTCCACTGACAGACTGATAACCACTGCTGTGAGGAGATACTTACAACCGATAGAGCGGATTAAAAATAGGCCAATGTTATACAGTGGTGATCGGAGACCGGAGACCACACCGAAAATCTGGATTCAAAATTTGAAGGTTTATGCTTTAATATTTGTCAAGTTTTTTTTTTTTTTTTCAAACATATACATTGCTTTAAATAAAGTTAATGTTAACTGAAATATAAAACATAAAAATATAAAACACTTATTTCATTGCAGAAATTTCAAATTTTCGAATTTTTAAGTTAACAATAAAGAAAGATGACAAACTCACAAAATATCACTAAAACTTTAACAAAAATGTAAATTGAAAATATAAAAAATAAATCATTTTAATAGAAGCTATAATATTACGTCAATAATGCTCAATGTGCACAATGGATTGGACTAGAAGAGCAGTCTGCAGATGCGTTTTTGAATGTTGAAGTAATTTTAATGTGCCATTTTAACTGATAAAAAATTATGTTGATTTAATTTTAATGGAATGTAAAGGTTAAAAAAATACTTGTGAATCACACTTAAACTTTTTGAATCTCACTGTATTTTTCTAACTGTTGAATACGGGACCAGAATCTTAACAAAAGACTGGGAAAAGAATACCACTTTAAAATATACTAAAATCAAAGACCACACAAGTGTTCTCTTCACCTGAGAACAGCCCCAAGATTTAAATACACTTGACTTGACACTTGTCTGTAACTAATTCAAAGCTGAGCGGCTCTTTAGAGATGCATGTGCCTCGCAGGCCTAGCATGTGGCGCACTTTTCATTGCAGGTAAATGCTGAGCGCTCCTCCAGCAAACACTATCATCTCACTGACAGCCGGACCGCTGTCTCTTAGACGTTTGACACCACAGCAAGTGGAAGAAAGACCGCGAGATGTGGACAGACAAAAAAAGGGAAAAGACTCGAGACACAGTGGGAGGCAGAAAACCACAGCAAAACAGAGGCAGAGGATAGAGCTTGATAGATGTACGACACCACAAAGATAACAAGAAAAAGAGAGTGGAAAAACAGATGGAGTGAGGTTAAAGAAAAGAGAGAAAGCAGACAGACAGGCAGAAAGAGATCTGCAGCTCTCTGGCCCATAGCCAGGCAGTGTGAGGATCAATCTGTCTCTGACTATGCCAGAAGTCTCCATGAATAATGCAGCCTCATTCCCAGGCGTAGTCCTGCCTGTAATCTGCATAGCGGGAACGATTTTACCCCCAGGTTGCTGTTCCGCACAATCACCGCCGGCCTTTGTTTATTTATTTATTTACTTTAGTTCATCAGGACGCGCAGACCCGTAAGATCACAGTCATTTCCTGACGGCTGAGCTCCCCGTGCCGCGTGGACGTGAGGCACTGATGACTGAACTCTCCTCATTTCTGTGTTTATTCCTCGTGTGTGTGTGTATGCATTAAAAGAGGAAAGATACATTCTTTATTGTCTCATAAAGAAATGTCCTGGAATTCAGTCTAAACTCAAAAGAATACAATGTAAAATGATATTAAGCGTTAAAAATTTAAGCCTATTTTTAGGACCAGTGAGATTATTCAGCATATTTTGAATACCCAAATTTTCATGACTGCAAAGCACATTGATTTATTTATTTATTTTTTAAAATGTGCATAAATGAAAACATTTATTTCAAATGTCCTAATTTCTTTGCAATTCGCAGTGCAGTAGCTACTTAGAATGCTAAAGTGTATTTTCAAGAAATTATTTTAAAGTGCAAACAAAAATGTAACTTAAAATATGCAAAAATACCACATACACACACACACACACACTACAAATTTAAAACAACTGTTTTCTATTTTCCTATATTTTAAAGAATTAATTTTAAGCTGCCTTAAAAGACAAAATGATTGTAAATACTGTAAAATACGATTAAAATCAAAATTGTTATTGTAATATTTTAAATGAATTTTTCTCCAGTAATGATAAAGCTAAATTTTCCGCATCCTTACTCCAGTCTTCATATGGCGATTTGGAGCTTTTATGATCATAATTCTTGAAAATACTTGAGATTTATTTATTTATTTATTCATTTTGTGGAAAATCTGATACTTGTTGATGAATAGATTGTTCAAAAGATCAGTATTTATTTGAAATTAAATTTTCTTTGTAACATAATAAATGTCTTTATTATCGCTTTCATCAATTTAATGTAACCTGGCTAACTAAAAGCATTAAAAAAAAAAAAAAAAAAAAAAACTATTTACTATAAATGTAATGCTTAACTGGATATACACCACACACACATATTTTTCTTACCCAAGCAGACTGTTATTTTGTGCACTGTAGCTGTCCTTTAGCTATGCTTCCGTGCAGAATACAAACAATGCTATTTACAGTGATAGCACAGCTTAGCTGGCTTAGGAGAAAGTTTGTCATATTTTAAATTTCTCAAAAGATTAAGTCTCTCAAAGCCTGAGAGCTAAGGTGCAGTAAACATTACACATACTCCACGGATCTGCCTTCTGCTCTGTCAAACGCACCAAGGAGTGAGAACAGCACCTGGAAAACACTGATCTTGTCTCAGTTTCTCCCTCTTTTCCCACCAGCTTTGCTGTGTGTGAGTGAGTAAGTGTGTCTGTGTGACTTTATGTGTCAGTAAAAGAGTATGTCTGTCTGTTTTTTGAGGGGTTGAGAACTTCAGGAGCCAGACAGATTAGTGCATTTCTATTTTATTAAAAAAACCATCAAAATTGAAATGCACAGCCACTGGATTTGGCCTGGAATGCAAAATAAGTGATTTCATCATCGCCTAAAACTGTTTCAAACATTCCACTCCTCCAGAAAAAAGTGAGCCTTTGTTTCTTAGCGAAAACCTCCCTCTTGGCACAATTCTTGTTATGTTTTTCAGGTTAAGACAACAGATAAGAGTAAAATGCCAAGAGTTCAACACAAAGGAAAGAACAGACCTTTCGAATACCTTCATCCCCTGTGATACTGAGCTGCATTCATTGAACTACACGGCGAACTGTGTTATTTCTTACAGATGCAAAATGAGATTTCCCAACTGAATTCCTCCACGGATTAAGTGTCCCTCTAAAAGCGAATAATCTTAGCTTTTCAAACACTGCAGCTAGTCATTGTTAAAAAACAGTTCATCGTTTGCTTTGCCCATTCTGACTGCCTACAGAATGTCTTAATAAACAGCATTGATTTTCTACGGCTTTCTCGACTGTATGGTCTACATATGTATCGATCTCAACAGTCAGGTCTCAGCACCAGATATAGAGAAGCTTCTCAGGTCACTATTTAATAAAGCAGACTGCTGTACATTGATGGGAATCTCCTGATTGTTGATGAACTTCATGGAGAAACAAATCAAAGGATTTAGCTCTTAACATAGGAACAAGAGATGTATTAACCCAAAACTTAAAGATGAAAAAGCAGTTTTTTAATTCCAAAGGTTGTTTCCCTTTCGGAAAATCCAGCTGATTTTTAGCGAAGCTAGCTTTATATGGTTTGTAGCAGGTTCAAACTGGACCTTGACCATGACAAATAAAAGGAAACTTTTATTCTTTAGTTCAAATTAAATGTTCTCTGCATATTCATGTTGGTTTCATATGGTTAAAAACACATTCGCATCGATAGCCTTGTGGGCAGTGCGTTAACATACAGCCCTGCTGCGCTATGGGTATCCCGTGTCGAATCCCGACTCAAGGACCTTTCCCGATCCCGCCCCCTTCTCTCCCACTCTGCTTCCTGTCAATTCTGATCTGTCCTGTCACAAAAAATGTCATGTGATGTAACCATCAAGTAAGGTACGCATCTTAAAAAAACACTTACATTTTTTACATTTTATTAATGTTTTGTTTTATACAAATAGAATTTGACTTTATGGCAAAAATAAATTTTAATTTGGAAATTAAATACATGCTCAACTTAGAAGAGGAGAATTTTTGATCTACAATTAGGATATTTTTGATGAAATCCGAGAGCTTTCTGACCCTGCATAGACCCTGCATTTTTGTGCGCAAAGAAAACAATGCACGGCATGGTACAAAGACTGACAAGGAAGAAAATAAATTGAATAAAGTCATTATTTTTGTTTTCTTTGTGCACATAAAGTATTCTCGTAGCTTCATAACATTACTACAGATGTCACATGGACTATTTCAATGAAGTCCATACTACCTTTCTGGGCTTTGAATGTGGTAGTTCTGTTGCTGTCTATGCAGGATCAGAAAGCTCTCGGATTTCATCAAAAATATCTTAAATTGTGTTCAGAAGATAAACGAAGGTCTTACTGGTTTGGAAAGGTCTTACTGGTTTGGAACGACATGAGGGTGAGTAATTAATGACAGAATTTTAGTTTTTGGGTGAACTATCCCTTTAAATAACTACTTTACATCAATTCAATATAAAAATCAAAAAGAAAAAAACAACAACAACAAACCAATCTACAATTATAAGCAACAAAAACAAAATAATAAAACAACAAAAAAAAAAAAAAAAAAAAAAATAAAGCACAAAAAAAAAAAAAAAAAAAAAAAAACAGTCAACATGTTCCAAAACACAGCCATATCACCCTGCAGCCCAAGACTGGTTGCTCACTGAATCTAAGCAGGGCTGAGCCTGGTCAGTACCTGGATGGGGAACCTTCTGGGAAAACTAGGTTGCTGTTGGAAGAGGTGTTTGTGAGACCAGCAGGGGGTGCTCACCCTGTGGTTTGTGTGGGTCCTAATGCCTCAGTGTAGTGACGGGGACTCTATACTGTAAAAAAGCACCGTCCTTCGGATGAGACATAAAACCGAGGTCCTGACTCTCTGTGGTCATTAAAAATCCCATGGCACTTCTTGTAAAGAGTAGGGGTCTAACCTGGTCCTGGCCAAATTCCTTCCACTGGCCCATGTCAATCATGGCCTCCTAATAATCCCTATCCACTTGACTGGCTCTTTGACTCCCTCCTCTCCACCTGTAGCTGGTGTGTGGTGAGCGCACTGGCGCCGTTGTACTGTGGCTGCTGTCACATCATCCAAGTGGATGCTGCACACTGGTGGTGTTGAGGAGAGACACCCCACATGATTGTAAAGTGCTTTGGGTGTACAGCAATACACAATAAAGCGCTATATAAATGCCTTTCATTCATTCATTCAAAACAAGCTTGACCACCTTAAACTGGCATGACCTGGATTTTCCAACAGAGTTGGTTGATATTTTCAAAGAAATATCTGGAACAGCCTTCGAAACATTGTGTTTGATTGCACCGTGACATTTCAAGATACATGCGTGCAAATTTCAACATTAAAATTCATTTTTTTATTATAAAAGGACACTAATATTGCAAACTAGGAACTTCACACTCTCAAATGTCACATTGGTCCATTATAAACCACAGTTAAACTAGAGGACATAACAGGAATACTTAAGAATACTTTCAGAATGACTCAGTACTACACTCCACCCACACATGGTGGGAAAACATTTTGCCCATTTATGCCAGTCTTACACCCACAAACTCTTCACTCATTGTAACCAGAAGTCAGCCTGTCATGCTCTAGTCTCTGGGTCTGGTGGACCAGTCTTCATCAAAAGTAAAACAGTGAATGATTCGTCTTGTGTTGAAAGGAGTTGGAGTGTGATATGAACGGTTCAGATGGAAAAGCAGATGAAAGCTCAGCCGAGAGTGTGATTTAAAAAGGCTCTGTTCAGAATGAAATCGGCACCCTGTGTGAGGAAATGACTAGAGAGATTGCACAACGCTGGGTTAAAAATGAAACGAGAAGCTTAAGCTTCTTGGCTGCAACGGCCTCATTTCTATGATCAGGTCGCTTGAGTCCCAGATTTCCCAGAGCATTAAACTTGAATATGAGTAACTACCTCATATCATCTTTTTTTTCATGTAACGCAAACATCACTATTACAATTGCTCATACTAAGAGTTTGAACAAACCCCGAAAGTTAAGCATCAAACTTAGGTGTATAACTCATCTCACTTCAGAAATGAATGATATCTCTCATCCAGTGGTTTATTTTAGGAGAGGTGCGCTATACTTTTCAAAGTGAGCAGTCTTATGTTTTTGACTTGATAGATGATAAAACATTGAAACAAATCTCATAGATTTATATTTTATCATACCTAGAGACAAAGTAATATATCACTACATTTTTAGAGAGTAGTACCACATGACATTTTGAAAATGTATTATTTTATTTATTTATTTGTGCATGTTTCTACATTAATTTGTTGGCTGCACCACATGATTTTGACATGGAGGACATACAAAATAATCTATTACTGTGTAGTGAAGCATAGAAAATATATAAACAAATAAATCAAGTAAAAAATGCCAAATGACTTATTTTAATTCATTAGGATTATTATGATAGTTATGATATCAGGACAGTTGTAGCACCCACCTCACACACACACACACACACACACACACACACACACACACACACACACACACACACACACAAAATTAAATTAAATTTAAAAAAGGTTTGTATACATTTATACATCTGGACAAAAGGTAAATGCACACACACACAACTGTGAAATTTTTACTTAATATTTTTACAATTATTCTATTTCGAAATAAGGGATTTTGACACTTTTAGAAAATTTTAATATTAATTTAGGTAAACCTTTATGTTTTATAAGTACCCACACCTAACTGCTAACTGGCAGAACATATTATTATCAAAATAATTCATTGCTAGCCAACCTGAAACTGTTTTTACATGATTCTTCTCACACATCTTGGCAGCTCGTCTATGCTTCGAAAACCGATCTATGATTTAGAAAAGTTGATGAAAGCAAGGAAACAAAACAATTCTGTGAGCTGACAGAAAAATATGTGATGCAAAGTATGATTCATTACCAAAGTGACAAAAGAAACACTGCAAGCTCTAGACATCTCATCTCCAATTATTATAGGCTGATAAGAGGTGCTTTTAATGCAGGAACCAATTTACGACGAGCGACTCGGTCTGATAAGCCATCGGCTCGAACATCCAAATACTCGACAGTGGTATTACATGATGAATCAAACAACGAACGCCAACGCAATCTTTTCTGTCTCCTCCACAATAACCTCAGATGTTCCGAAGATAAAAAACACACCGCTTACAGCGTTGCAACAATGCGTCAGGACAGAAAGTTGACTCTGCTGTCTACCCCGTCCTTCATTTTTTTTTTCTCTTTCACTCTGTCCTGACACTCATTGGCCCCATCGTTCTCTGTGTTTTTCACACTGTCCTTGATGTGCGTCATCCCGCTACCTGCTGCAACGCCACACTTCCTGCATTCCAGCACATGGCCAGTCATGCAGAACGCAGCGCCACCAGGACTCAAAAGTCATAAATGATTTCCCAACATGTGTTCTGCTGGGTTATTAATAAACTCGGTGGCACGGAGCAAGGCCCGGCTCTGGGCAGGAATGGCACTAAAAGGACTTACATGGACTGGAAATCAACAGGCCTCAAACAGAAGAGCACCTGTGTGTGTTATGTGAGGCTGTATTGCACAACCCATTGCAGAAGGTGATCTTTTCGCCTCTATGAGCATTACGGGAAATGAGCAGGAAATGGGGGTTACCGCAGATTAGGGGACGTGCCCCTGGAAGAATATCAGACCATATGGTATAGTGCTTTGCCATTACACAACAACAACAACATGGATCTATTCACCATTCTGGCCTCTGAAAACAAGACTCTGGTGTCTCAGCTAGTTGTGGCCATCTAAGTTTGAGGGCTGTGTTTGAGGGCCATGAGCACATGCTATTACATTTAAGGTTCAGGTCAGGGCGCTCCACCAAAGAGAAAGAGAGTGACACGCAGCCACTTTCCTCATTCGCCCTCATTCACCACCATTATGTTCTCTTTGAGTACAGTTTCCCTTGGGAAGCACACAGTATCACCAGTATCTACATGACATTGTTACGAAGGAGGCACAATATCGACCAGTGTTAGGGTTTTTAAACGATCAACATTAGTACGAATTAAGCAGCAATTAATCATTAAAAAGTTGTCTTTTTTATTGTGAATTTTAATGTTTTAATAGCTAAATTTATGTCTAATTGTGCATTTATTCATTCATTATACCATAAAAATCAAACCCATGATCATGGTGTTACATAAAAATAAAAAAATGAAATTTTATATATATATATATGTGTGTGTGTGTGTGTGTGTGTGTGTGTGTGTGTGTGCATGTGTGTGTGTGTGTATATATAGATAGATAGATAGAATTTACTGTAAAAATAATTTTTACACTATTATGGTATTTATGACTTGAATTAGCTTTATTTTATATTATTTTTCATTTTAACTTTAATTCAAAATTGTTCTCTATTATTTTATTTCTACATTTTACTTTTAATATTTAAAATGCATTGCATTTCAGCTTTGTTTTAATTAACTAGAATTATAGTTTTTTGTTTTAATTTCAGTTGTATTCATCAATACAACACTGTTTGATAATGAATCTAATTTATCTAATATCTAATTTATAATATTAAATCACTAACCAACCATTTGGAATATTCAGCTGCAGAAACTTCATAAGTAAAAGAGTAAAACAAAAAAAGTTTTCATAATCATAATCATTTCATTAACATGCTAATTGGTTTAATTCCGCGCAAATATATGCACACTTCCCTCCACAATCAGCACAGAAATGCATAACAAATCTACAGATTTAGACTGAGATTGACCTTAACCAAAATAACTGCCAGCTATCATAATGCCATAAACACATAATGCCATACAGACTCATACAAATCGCTCCTGTCAGGGACATACTAAGTGTAGCAAAGCAGCCACTGTATTCCTTCAGAGTAAGGGACATAAAAACTACCAAACTGTCAAATAAATTGCTAACCTTAATAAAAAATATTGAGTAAGGACTGGTTTAAATGCCCCACGTTCATCTATTCATCAAATCTTTTTTATCCTTGACACATATGAGAGAGAAACCCAGCATGCAGAAAGTCGCATGGAAAGAAATCTCTCTCAAATCATTTTTTAGAGACACAGCACGCGCTCTCTCACACACAGACATACACGCACCACACACACAAAAAAAGCTGTGGCTGGAAAAACAAAACAACACATTGAGTGAATTAATCATTTCAATAAGAAGCCAGTGAGCGGCTCAGCGGAGGCAGATCAGCTGATTGTCATCGTGTGAGCGCTACATCCCCGGCTTTCTGTTTTCTTTGCCACTTTCCTCTTGCTTTTTGGCAAGGCGCCCCTTCGTAATCTTTCTCCCTCAGCGGCTCCCTAATTGAATCTGTTTAATAAAACATTCCTCTAATTGCCATGTCAGATCTGAAGCACTGTATGACCAACAAAGGCGCAAGCACAGATACCTGCTCTGAATCACCGTGTTTAGACCAATATGGCCTCACATAATTCAGTCTAGCACACACATAGCCAGCCAACTTAACCCATTTAGTGCTGTGTTCCTTCAAACATTGGAAGATGGATGATAAGCTGAATAGTTTTGAGGTAACGAGGGCTCTCCATCACTGACAACCGCACATGCAATACTGTTACCCAATTAGGGTGCTATCTATTCTAATTAGAATTTAAGATTAAGATTAGTGTGTCCCAAATCAGAGTACGCTAAAAATAGTATGTCAAAGGTTTCAGATGTCGTACTAATTCTGTTGGATTTTCAAAGACTGCAGCTGTTATGCAAATTAGCTAATTTTCCGGGAAAAATAGCTTGACCGTGTTTGGAATACAGCTCTAGATTAGTACTTAAGATTGTGCAGTATATGGCGCATTCAAGTCATGTATTAACAAATAGCATCTGTATTGGAGGTAAATTTGTTGAAATTTTCGTTTTACAATAAAATTAGCTAAGATGCATGTATACAATACAATAGTTGTGCAATTAGATTTGATAAACTGTAAATATAATTTTCAGAATTATTTATTGTGTTCCATGGAAGGAAGTAATGCATCCAGGCTTCCTATGACCTGAAGGCGAATTAATTATGGAATCTTCATTTTTGGATAACGTATCCCTTTAAACATGCTTGCTTGACGCGTGAGAACCAATGCATTTTTTTCTTGTGCATCAAACAAATAGAATTTACCTCGTTTAACATATTTTATTTATCCTATGTATTTGTGTTGATGTTGTGAATAAAAGCCTAAATTATATATTTTCATCATAAAGAGCAGCACTGTCTTTTTAGATGACTTGGATAAAATTGGTTGACTTATATGGATAACTTTGATAATGCCTTAATGAACTTTTTGAAGCTTGAAAGTTTTGGTTGAATAGACCTTCAATGGTGGGACAGAAATCTCTAAGGTTGCATTTGTTCTTCAAAAATGAATGAAAAATGAGTGGGTTTGGAATGACATGAGGATAAATAAATGGTGACAGAATTTTTATTTTTGGGGTGAACTATTCCTTTAAGATTGCAGTCAATATCACACTACAAGTTTTATTTCTTTTATGAGTGGCAGACATAAACTCCCACAAGAGGCCATTCAAAAATGTTATATCACTGCTTTTACCCAGTTTTAACGAGAAAAGACACAATAAACAGGCTGGGCTAAAAAAATTTAATTCTCAAGTAGAAACTAGAGAAATGTAGAAAGAAAATGAGTTGCGAAAGTTATGCCCCTAAAGCCACAAACAAATCGTCAACAGCATGGGGGAGAAAGAGCGAGAGAAAGAGACGCACATTAATGACGAAAAGTAAAACCAGCAACCATTTATTTCCCCACAGTCTGCCACATACACTGACGTAATACTACAGCTGTTGCGTTAAAACAAACTATAAAGCTTTCCATAAGATTCATCTCGTAAAGTCAGTCACACATCCTCTCTTTTTGGCACATACATAGATTAACACATTATCACACGCATTCACAGCTGTATGAAATTCTGCAGCAGTATCATATTCTACAGTAGGAGAAAAAGGCGCTAACTGGGGCCTGTTATAAACATGCTCACTAATCAATTTTTTGGAGTTGATTCTCCACCACTACCTGTTACACTGACAGAGATCTCAGTAAGTTTGTACCTTAGTACCTTTAGGTGGAGGAACGCTGAGATAATTGTCTCAGAAGTGAGGTAAGAAACTGCATATATGTCCTTGAACTTTGATTGATAGGATTAGAGGAACACAATCTTTCATCTGGAACTCCGTTTTGCTGAATCAGGCAGTTTATTAAAAAATCTTGCATAGTGCTGTAAATCATATGTGCTTCCAAAACACGTTCTGACAAACCATTAATCTAACCTGCTCGTGCAAACAATAAGTTAGTTGCATGTCTTTGCTCAATCACTATTCATAATATCAAAGAATGCTGAACACACAACCTCCATTCATCGTGTGAGTTCAACTATAAGAACATAATGTATGTACAGTAACTGCAAGAATGTAAAACGGCATATGACTGGCTACAAAAAATATTTTGTACATGAGGTCTCCATTTCCCTTCCCTCATAAATGGATATCATTTTCTTTTGTTCTCTGGTTTCACATACAATCTCTTACTATAACTAAACCTTTTGGACATTGTGCCGCTCATTTCTTAACACAGAAGTAGATTTTTATATTTTCTGTGAGTGAACACATGTGAGTAGTGCTTGCCTGTGCAAAGACATCCATATGTGAGTGGTTGCTATGGTGTTCTTAGTGTAATGTGTTGCTCTACAGTTGCAACGGTGTTATGGGGTAGTTGCTAACTGGCCTAAGTCAAAAGAGTCAACCCTCAAGCTTCAGGAGTGAGAACTGATTTTGAATGCAAAATGGGGAATCAGCTTAACTGTCATTGCAAGTGGGAAGAGAATCCACAACCAAAATGGAGACACTACCAAAATAACACTACTAACTGATTTTAAATGCAGAGTCAATATGCTAAATTGTAATTGCAAGTGTGAATGGAATACACAACCAAAATGGACTCACTACCAATTGCCAGTACTAGCCGGTTTTAAATTCAGGGTTAATCTGCTGAATTGTCATTGCAAGTGTGAATGGAATACACAAAAAAAGGGAGTCACTTCCAAAATACCAGTACTAACTGATATTAAATTCAGAGTTAATCTGCTAAATTGTCATTGCAAATGTGAATGGAATACACAATCAAAATGGAGTTACTACCAAAATGACAGTACAAGCCAAAAATTTTACAAAAATGTAAATAAGAAACATGGATGGCAAAAAAAAAAAAAACATGGACTTAATTGTAATCTGGTTGTCACAACCCTAATTTTTTCAGGAGTGAATCCAGTTTTTAGAATACTATTCTCAGTCAGTCCCATAAATTGCCAAAATACTAAAATACAGAACAGGATTAAACACAAGAGCAGTGACAACTGTACTTAGCTGCAGTGTGTATGTGATGTTCCTCCAAATTTTGTTATAATTAACTAAAAAAAAAATTTTTTTTTGTTTATTAAAATAATACAAAAATAAAAGAAAAGAAAAATATTAGATGCCGAACTAACTAAATGAAAATTTTGAAATACTGCCTTGTTGCCTAACTGAAACAAGTTTAAGTACTACAATTACGAAGTGAAAAAAATGAAATTATCGCTATTACTTAAAAACAAAAACTACTAAAAATTACAAAAAAACATAACTACTAAAAATATTACAAAAAATACAAATAAATACTAATTCAAATCATTACTAGAACTATTACAACTAATACTGAAATCTAGTAGTTTATAAATAATTTTTTAAGAATGAGAATCTATATACTTTTCCCAAAATTAAATGATGTATTGCTTAGAAAAGTAGCAAAGCCACCAAATCGTTAATGCCCACATTACAAACAGTGTAGCAAAGTTTAATAGTTATTATGGTTAAGAATTAATTCAAATGTCTATCCCCAAGTATGAGCAATTTTAATAATGATGCCAGTCTTAGCAACCACTTCAAATGACATCGACCTGTCATAAATGATGGTCTTGCCACTGAGCAAATTGCTTCACACTACATTCAAGGATGTTCTACTCTTGACAAGCTCTCTCAATAATTATGGATAAGATTGAAGATGCAATATCATACTTTTGATTTTGTGGTAATGAAAATTTTTGATCACCAATGGAAGATATTTGAATATTAATAAATCATCTGCTGAGGATAAACTATTTGTTGTCTGCTGAGTAGGTTTCAATCACTGTTTCCTATGGGACGTTACAATCTGCTGCGACTCTCAGTTGTCACAAACCTTCCTGTCAAGAGCAAACCGGTCACACGTGACGAAAGTGCAGCACTGTGGGAATTCATTGTGCTTCTGGCTGGGGCTACTCTCTGCTTTAATGTCCTATATTTCTTCAATGCTCCGCTTGTTCAACGTAATTCATTCCCAAATTGAACACTACCTCAAATAAAGACAGACAGACGTCAACATAAATAAAAAAAGTCCTTCCTGAGGACTCCATGGTTTCGAACCAGCAGTTTCAGACTTAAAAAAACTCTGAACCCTCAACTCGAAATGAAGGCAGCACTACAGCAATATTTACTGCTTTAAGTAAATGCTTTACCCAATAATGAAACTTCTATCACTTTTTTTCCTGCAAACGTGAAATTATCAATGCATTTGGCAGATTGTAATGCTGTGCAGAAAGGGTGACTACAGAGAGGGCAGGCAGAACATGTCATAATGATCATGCTGAATTAACGATTATTAACAGTCATTATCTGTCTCTCAGCAGACACAGTGCTCTGCCTGAAGAAACCGTACTGATATGTTCCTCATGGCACTTGAGGTGATGGTTCAGGATGTGATCGCCCACTTAAACCAGCTGGACAGCTCAGCTGTAGATTCCTAATCACGTCAGAGGAGAGGCACATCTTTCCAACTAGCAGATAAAGCGGAACAGAAATGTTATACATTCCACTCCTAGTCTCAATTTTTGATGCCATATCTACGCAAAAAGGCAAGAGTTGGCAAAAATCATCAATTTCGGAAGATTGCTGCTTCACAGATGCACACGTTTTAGTTTGCCTGGAAAGAAAGTTTTGTTTACGAATTGCCCAGCTGCTACATAGAGTGGTACAGTTCTAATATTCTTTTTTGTCTATTAAATTGATAGCAGAAATTGCACAGTTTATGCACATTTCAGGCAAAAATTGATTTGTGTGCAAACTAGAGCTGCAAAGGGGTGGAAATTTTACAGTAAATCCCTGGAATATTCCAAAAAAAATCCTTCCAAAAAATTTCTGGAATATTTCTGAAATTTACTGGAAAATTTCCACCTTTTTGCAACCCTAGTGCAAACTGATAAACACATTTCATTTATATCAGTTAGAACTAGGGTTGCAAAAACTAAAACTATTAGGAATTAGCCATAGAAAATTGTTGTTTATTTACAAATGTAACTTGTTTTCAGTTAACTTTAGACTGTAAAATATTAACACTTTACAATAAGGTTCAATTTAAGATAATGATACACAAGCAGAATTCATTTCAGTGTAAATTGTTCATAAACCATTCTTGCATAAATTACTGCAGTGCGCCAGTAGTACAAATAGGTTTACGAACTAAAACTTTTGCCACATTAATATGTTGTGTTTGTTTATCATAATTAAGGCCTACTTTTCTGTAAACTTTACATCATAAATTGTCAGTACAATAAGTTTTAATTTAAAATAATTCAAACAGCGCTTTCTGTGTAAATTGTTCATAAAACCATTCTTACTGTAGTGCAACAATCGTTTTACAAACAAAAAAAATGGATTTTCTACTGCCATTAAAACATTTTAGACATTCTAAATTATATAAATTAACATTAATGTATTATGAATTAACACAAATAAAGAATAAGGGTATATTTATAAATTACCATTAACCTAGATTGATAGATACGGCACAATGTAAATGAACCAAATTTTACTGTAAAGCATTAATCTGTAAAACTTTACGCTTTGGGTCATATTTACTAAACAGGGTAAATACCAGATATCTGATTAGCGTAAAAGTTAGTAGATCACATTGCATGATTCATTTTAATACTCTCCTCCCATAAATTTTGCATCTGAAAGGAAAACTCCTACAAATGAATATTCAATAAGGTCAGGCACAAAAATAACAGTGTCCACGCCGTCTCAGCACTAATTATTCACTGTGCGTCTTTAGTAAATCCTGACAGTACTATTTTAACACCAAAAGATGGTTCGCGCTGGCGCAAGCTGTTAGTAAATCTTGCCCTAAGACTGCTGTGCCATTCTTGTAAACGAACTTCCACATTGTTGCACTAGTATCAGACTAGTATTTTGGTAACACTGATTCCAGATTTACTCCCTCCTAAACATCATCTCAAGAAAAGAAAGGAACAAACAAACTGATTGTTCAGTACAGATGGTTGGTCAGATGGCCAAGTAGGCGTTTCTTGGCCAGAATAGGCTTCAGGGTGGACCAGATTTTAGGCCAATGCTCAAAAGTCTGGCTCTGTCAGACTAGACCCTTCCAAATTTTAGGCCTGGGCTTTCATCCACTGTCTCATCTGAAGCTTACCCCCCTCTTATGAAGGTGCTTGCAGAGCACCGATCTGAACGTACAGGGTGCGACGGCCCTGACGTCCCGCATAAATCCACCCACTTCCTGTCAGATACATGTTATAAATGAAGGACACCGGTGGAAGAACCTAGGAAAGATTTAATTTTTCCAGTTGTGTTCTTTCTGCTGGTAGGGCAGATGGGAGGGTGACGGATGTGTCCATGTGAGGTCTGCACTGGTGAAGAGCGAATGCAAGAGCATGCCGTGCCAGCGTGTACCGCCCCATGTTGTCAAAAACCCGCCAGCCACACAGCATGCATACATCAACGGGAACCGACGTGGCGGAAAGGAGTGAGCTGACAAGCAGATAAGCATGGCACAGACAGGTCTATCTATCACATGTCTTTATGTGTCATGTTAAGGTTTGTTTTTTGAAACGACTGGACATCTGTGCATTCATTTGTTTATTTTCTTTTTCCTGAGCCTTTTCCTCTTCAGTTACAGAAACAGAAATAGTTCATCAATAAATAAATAAATACATTTGGCAGCCAAAAGTCACTGGTTATCACACGTCTTGAAATAAAATGCACCATGATGAACTGGAATATGCACATATGCTAATGAGATTTGAAAGCTACTCTAGAGGACAAGATGTTAAGTGAAAAAATATTTTGTTTTGTTTGTTTAATTTGATTTTATTTAGTTTGTTTAACTGTTGTACTGTGAAATTATAATCATTATTATTTAATATTATTATTAACAATAACAATAATAATAATCTTTTTATTTTACTGTCAAATATTTATCTTATTAACACCAAAAAATTTATCATTGTGTTTAATAATTTTTATTATTATTATTATTATCTTTAATTTTATTATTGATAAACTAACAAATTAAAGGGGGGTGGGGGTACAATGTGGTTTCATGCATTCAGAGTTGTTTACACTGTTAAAGAGTTGGATTCTCATGCTAAGCATGGACAGAATTTCAAAAAACAATTTGGACGTATGACCGAGTATTTTTGTGATAAAAATCTTACTTACGGGTTCGTACAAGTTTCAGAGAGTTTTTTTCGATCGTGGCTCTTCATGACGTAGACGATGGTGGAACTCCTTATATGGGCATTTCTCCCGGAAGAGCACGCCTGCGCATGCATCGACTGGAGCGAGAGCAAGAGCGCGCACATCAGCGCGCTTCATTCAGCAGCACTGCACAGGACTCGCTCTGGAAGAATGTCTCTAAAGAAGTGTGTTTTTGGTTGTAAGGAAAAGATAACTTTGTTCAGCTTCTTTAAGAACCCAGCATTCTTAAAGTCTATCCATCCAGTCCCAATATTAAAAAAAAAATCTCCATGTGTGTTCTACAGAAGACAGAAAGTCATGTGGTTTGGAATGAAATGAAGGTGAGTAAATGACCAAATGACCACATTTTTGTGTGAACTATTTCTTAAAATGGAGACCCAAATGGAAAAATTCTAGATTCTGAGTAGATAAATCAATAAACAGGCACCTCAACTGTCTTATTGGTGGTTAAATTGAAAGACATAAAGTTCACCTGTTTAAAAGCCTTTTGACATTTTCTCTTTGTGACAGAAGCAATAAAATGAAACAGCGAATTACATTTGACATTTCAATTCAAAGTATCTGATGTGTTTCTTTTGTGTCTTAATCTTGTCCAAAGGAATGGCAGCCATTTTGCATTTCCCTTGGACACCAGTGGTTAAGTGGAAGGATAAGGATCACAAAAAGGCACCTTACAATTCAAAATAACATCTCCAGGATAAATGAGACTCTCAGAGCGCTTGTATTTCACCTGTTATGAGATGGATGCTATGCCAATTGAAAAAAAAAAGTCTCTCAGCAGTCGATCTCATCAATGTACAAGCTTTGCACGGACGGATAAATCTGTAGTTAGCTATGTGGCATTTCTAGCATTCGTGCCTGTCTCGTGGTGAATCAATATTGTTGACCTTTACTGATGGCAGTCATATTGAAAGCCAAGCCATCATTTGCCTGAAAAGACACAGACAGAAGTATTGAAATATTGAAAGAGACAAGGAAACTATTTTCCCTCAGGGTTTATATACAGCGCTTCAGAACATTACTAGGGCTTTAGGGAGCCAGTGGCTCTTTTACAACTCAAGAAAGGTCTTAAATTCAATACAGTTGTCAATTACTGGCTGCTTCAATTATGCGGGTTAGGGGTGGCCAATATACCAGTTTGACACCATAAACTGTTTTGAGTATTTTTGAGTATAATTTCTATCATGTTTTATGCCAAATCGCTTAAAAACTGCTTTGCTGCGACCATCAATTTAAAAATTGGATGCAAGAATGTTTAATTTTTTAGTTGAATTTTAAAAAATGCTGAGCAATACAGAATATTATATTCTATTTTTTTTAAATGTTAAATGCAATATATAATATAATAATATATAACTGACATCTATCTATCTGTCCATCCATCTATAGATAGATTATATATAGAAAAATGTAAGAAATAATTTAGAATTACTTTGAATATTATTTGAAGTTAGGACCTTTTTAATGTTTTTTTTTTCATTGCAATTTATATAACTAACAAAATGATATACATTAATGATAATAATACACATACACAAAGTATTAGTGCTGTATTGTATGTAAACAAACTTTTATTTTTGGACACCATTACTCCATTTGACAGCACTAATACTTTATGTATATCTATATGTATATTAGTACTTTATATAGGAATATAAATACACTACCAGTCAAAAGTTTTTAAACAGTAAGATTTTTTATGTTTTTTAAAGAAGTCTCATCTGCTCAACTGCATTTATTTGATCCAAAGCACACCTTATTCTACATCCCTAATCCTACCCAATACCTAAAATGAACAACTACCTAACTATTAATAAGCAGCAAATTAGGAATTTATTGAGGGAAAAGTCGTAGTTAATAGTGAATAAGTGTCCCCTATTCTAAAGTATTTTTAAATGTTTACTATTAAAAGTAACTGTTTTCAATTTGAATATATTTTTAAATGGAATTTATTCCTGATTTCAAAACTGAATTTTAAGCATCATTACTCCAGTCACATGATCATTAAGAAATCATTCTAATATTCTGATTTGCTGCTCAAAAAACATTTCTTATTATTTTTTCAGGTTTCTCTGAAGAATAGAAAGTTCAGAAGAACAGCATTTATCTGAAATGTGTTTATCATCAATTTTGATCAATTTTAAGCATCCTTGCTAAATAAAAGTACTAATATATACACATAAATACTATAGATTTAATTTGAACATTATTAGTCATTAGGACCTTTCTGTATTTTCAAGTTTTAAATCTATTTTCAATAATAAAAAAACAATATGCATAATATACTATATATCATGATAATTTCTTGATAAAAATGCATCCCTCATATCAGTCCAACCTTGCTTGATAATGGGATTGAGGTTTTTGTGGAGTGAAGGTCTCACTTCCCTGTTCTTAATACCGTCACCAATCCTCCCAACAGCAGGGCATTCTCTCATATGCCTACAGTGACATTCCTTCATCAGACTGTTCAGGCTTTAGAGTAGCCTCAAGTCCAACACTCATATACTTCGAGGGGTGTGTGTCTGTGTGTAAAGAGGCAATGAGGCAAGCGAGAACAGAGAGAGAGGGATGAATTCAGACACTGAGAGAGAAGATGATGAAAAGGAGCTCAATTAAAGAAGCTGTGGCATGTTACACATTCCAAACGATACGTCGTAACATGCTCTCCAGGATAAATCCACAACAAATATTGGGTAACAAAAACCAACATAACCATTAGATGGCTAATGCTGTCTTCTGACAAGCTTTAGACTGTGAACTAAAGCTTTTATTTAAAAAAAAAAAAAAAAAAAAAAATATATATATATATTAGGAAAACAGTCTTTTCAGGTGCAGTATATTTTAAAGGACAAATGAACCAAAAACCAATAATTATATTATATTATTTATACCCCATCATATCATTCCAAACCTGTATGATGTTTTTTATTCTGTTGAACACAAAAGGAGAAATTTCGAAGAAATGCTGTTTACCAGATATGGATTGTCATGCTCCAAAATGGTAAAAAGTGACCATAAATGTTGACAAATTAGCCCATGTGTCTTGTGTTCAATATTTCAGAAATTAAATCAACCAAAATTAAATCAGTTTTCACAGATTTCCCCATCTGCCACAGGTTTATGTTAAAATATGGACCGCCAAGACACACTGTGTCAGATTTAACATTAATGACGTCAAGCGTATGCCATATTTAACTGCATGAAAAACAGCAGCCAGAATAATCTATAAAATAACCTAATTTGAGCTCCAACATGTAAGTGGCATTCAGATGTTTTAGAAGGACCTTTGCTTGTTTTTCTACTTGAAGGTGTATCTTGTTCTTCAGATCTTTTTTAAAAATAATATTTCATCTCTGTGCCAAGAGGGATAACTGATGTAGGTAAATTACTGCATGGATAAACTGAGCTTTGAAATCCTGTACCGCGCTACGTCTAAATGTAGCCTCAAGTGAACCATGTCAAGTTCCTCTCTGTGTCTGAATCAGGGGCCCGATTTTCCCTTCAAACCTCTTGCTTCCTTCATTCCTCCAGAATAAGCTCACTGAGACGAAGATAGACTTTTCTCTTTTTTCTTCTCTGCAATGAAATTTTGTCGCAATGACACAACAAACTTTCTTTCTCAGCCAGACTGCCAGTCAAAGCGACACATGACCCACTGGGTCTCTCCACAGTCGGCGAACAATAAGCTCTTGTTTTTGCACATTTCATGTTTTTCCCCCTCACAGCTACTTGGTTGTGAATTATGTGCTCTGAGGAAAAAAAACAAAAAGGTTAATTTTCTCCTCATAACCCACACACACTTTTGTCATAACAAGTACACACTCACAGACCCAGTTTTCTGTGTACATTGTAAACAGCCAGCACTGACCTCTCCGGAGCTGAAATGGGTTAGTAGAGGTCACTCTCGAACAACAATTCAAAGCTCTTTTCTGATCTACAGTCACCTTTCGAAGACCATAAAAAAGGCATCAGTATTTGAATAGATGAGACCGGTGAGAGGTCAAAAAAAAGCACATTAAATAAATGTTCGGTTAAATGAGATTAACATAGTGATTCTGAGAGAATGAGACCTGAAATACCACTTTGAGGCCTGAGACTCGAGTTCAGTAACTTGATTATAAAATACTGTTTATTGGAAATTTTCATCCTCATTTACTTCACAGCAAGTGTGGAAAATATACTGTAGTGAACGCAGATGAAAGCCCCATTAGATAACAACAATTGGCAAAAATTCAACAGCTTTAACACATCATGTAAATTCTCGCAGTTGTTAACATACAAAGCTAGAAAAACTGTGTAAAACTAACATATTGTAATGCCACTATTTCTTTTTGAAAGAATATATCAAATAAGGAAGAATTCATGTGTTTAATTATAACCAACTGGCAAAACAAAACAAAACAAAACAAAACAAAACAAAACAAAACAAAACAAAACAAAACAAAACAAAAAACAAAATAAAAAACAAAACAAAACAAAACAAAACAGAAAACAAGTCTTATTTCAATGGATTTGGTAATGCAAACATCCATAGTGCATGATTTAGATGTGAGTGTCATAACATCAACACTCACATCTTAGCAAAAACAATAAAAGTGACGGCAGGCATCCTGTTTTCAAAATTGTAATTCAAATTATGTTTAGAAAACGAAACCTGTTGGAATATTGCTTTTTTGTCAGGATTCAGCACTGCTTATAATGATCGGGAAACTAAATATTCGAAACCATCAGAAACTACGTTGGCAGTGCTGATTAATTATTAACTATATTCTAGTAATCCTTATAAATATATCAGAAGCTGAGAAAAGACTGTAAATGATGTAGAAAATTTTTCCGTCCTTTGACAATGTGAAAAAGTACAGCTTCTGTATCTTCCCCCAATTGATCATTTGACAAACTGTCAGAATAATTGATAAAGCACTCAAAATGAATTGTTAGTTGAAGCCTGGAGTGTCTCATCTGTTATATCCATTCGGATTCGAGACAACAGGATGTGTACGATTCCTCTTTCCTGCCAATTTGACAATGCAACCTCTTCCGCAAAGCAACAATTAGAGTGTCTTTGTGAAAAGGCAGATACAGAAATCTTTCAGTTATACTGACATGGTCACTCTGGCCCACATATACATTTTCCTCACACCATCTGATCAAATGTTCAAAGTACACAGAGCGAGCAAAAAGCATTCAAGGACCATGCTGTGAGCCACTGCGAGAGAAAAAAAAAGCTCCCTTAAAGGTTCTGTCTTATCTTTACCAATTTAAAGGACAAACGAGTGGCACGCTTCGACAGGCCACAGTGTGATTCATCTTTATCAGCGAACCACACCAAACCCTCAGACCACGCATCTACTGCCAGACACCACAGGGACACCAGAATGTCAACAATTGACTTACAAACAAAACGCCTCACTTCCCCCCAAAATATCATCACATCTGCCATTTCAAGTCCATAGCCATTGCATCCCACCTCAGCACTGAGTAATTGCTGGCCTGAGGCGGAAATCATGAGGAAATAAGCTTATCACAAACACAGCAGTTTTAAAGCTCTTACAGGAAATGAAAAAAAAAAAGAAAACTGACCAAACTAAATATGTTATCTGTAAAGGAAGCAATGATTGTAGGCAAGTGTCAGTCGAAATGTCAAACTTTTCAAAGAGCGGTTCGAGGTGCACATATTTTATACTTTTCTGTCAAGTTAAGTTTACAAGATGTTTGCTGTTTGGCATTAAAGGTGTCATATGACGTTGCTAAAAGAACACTATTTTGTGTATTTTGTATAATGAAATGTGTTTATGCAGTTGAAGCACATTATTTTCTACATGATGTACATTATTGTTGCTCCTCTATGCCCCGCCTTTTTGAAACGCGTCAATTTTTACAAAGCTCATCATTCTGAAAAGCGAGGTGTATGGTGATCGGCCAGCTATCCAGTGCATTGTGATTGGCTGAATGCCTCAAGCATGTGACTGAAATGTTACGCCCCTTACCATACTGTGATGCCGTCTCCGAAAGAAAGAAAGGTAACTGCGACTCTGTCTTGTAAAATTCTTGATGTTTGATTCTGTTCAGTCCATAGTGAACACAGTGAACACCCCTGGGGGTCCATATATCCTCACCAAAATATCGTTGAGATACTGTAGTTGGCCCTTTGTACTTAAAGCACTGTACTGAGAACCTGTGTGGGAGCCATAAAGACCATGTAGGGGTCCCTGCTATTTTGCAGCACAAGAATATTATTTAAACATGTGGACATGGTCTTTTTATTTGTGGTGGTTTATAGTTCAACCAAAATGAAAATTCTGTCATTAATTACTCACTCTCATGTCATTCCAAATGCGCCAAACCTTTGTTCATCTTCGGAACACATTAAAATATTTTTGATGAAATCCGAGAGCTCTCTGACCCTCTATAGACAGCTACGCAACTGACAGGTTCAAGGCCAGGAAAGGTAGTAAGGACATTGTTAAAATAGTCCATGAGACATCAGTGGTTCAACCCTATATTTTAAAAAGCTACAAGAATAATTTTTGCGTGCAAAGAAAATAATGTCTTCTCTTTCATATCAGTCAGCTGCACCTTGTTTACAAGCAGAAGAAGACACACGCTGTACATAAAAGAGTCTTTGTAAACATGAAAATTCTGACAGATAGAATGACTTGCAATATTTTGCCCAGCCTTACTTATTCAAACCAGAATAAACAGAGGTTGAACTAAGAGAGATGGACTTTTTATATCAGAATGCCGGCTCCTGCATCAACAGAATCACATGCATACATCGAAGGTCTTAAGGGTTTGGAATGACATCAGGGTGAGTAATTAATGACAAAACTTTCTTTTTTGGGTGAACTATAAACCACCACAAGTAAAACAAGTAAGTCCAACATGACACCATATAACTTTCTTTAGAAAATGAACATAGAAACCTTCAAAAAATGTGTAAAGTTATATTATTGTAATAAATATCACATTTATATAATTTGTTAGCCTAAGTGTAGGCAATTTAAGGTGCACTAGCTAAATTCTTGCAAAAAAAAAAGGGTTTTGTTGACCAACAACAACTTTACCGTTACCGGTTACCTTTACAGTGTGCTAATGTACTGTAAAATGTGCATACATGTTTGCGCTTATCTGCATTTCACAAAAAATTTGAGTGCTGCTTATTCAACATATCAAAGTTGGAATTATCTTTTGTAATGTGCCATTTTCCACAGTTGGGTCAGAATTAAACACCTTCAACTCTACATGATCCCCTTGTTATATTAATTAATTACGAAATCAATTTGATACCGGCTTTAATACCGAATAGGTTTACAATGCTAACAAGTGGCACTTTTGTTAAGCTTTAGTAGTGCTGTACTCAAAACCAAACTGAAATCCATCACTGGGAAATAGCAGCACTGATGTATCTGCAGCTCTGTTGATAGGATTATATCCGCATGTGACAAGAATCTCTCAATCTATTGAGATGAACCAGGCTGGGAGACCCATGTCAACATCCGACCTGTCCTGTACATGTGTCAGAGGCTTGAAATCTTCCATATCAGTGGAGTAGTCAATACTACGAATGTATAGAGTTGATTAATAACCGATGGGGTCTGACTGCGAGGTCATTAACAGTTTAATTATTGGAATAAGGCCACTGGGCTAATGGTGATTTCAGATAACATAATTCGATTGTCATTGTTCCAACCACAAAGGGCACACTGGCCCTTTTTTGCGGTGTTGGATCATTGAGGAATCTAGTTCACTGGGCTTCCCCAAAGCTCTGGACTGGGTCACAACACTGCCGGGGGTGACCCTCCATGTTCGACTAAACCCAGAAGGAACTTTTATTGCTAAGAGGTTGCTCTTTCCTTCAGCTAGGAGGTCTCAGCTATGTATTAAAGTCACTTTGGTCTAAGATTTTTCTGTGAAGAAAAAAAAAACAACATAAAAAATGGTTGCTGTAAGAGTATATAGCTATAAAATTATGTGGATAGCATACTTCAAAATAATTGGGATTTGGGAGTATTGGATGAGAACTGTTTGAGTTCACATTTCACATTACTTTTGTAGAAATTAAGCTTTTGCATTCATGTTTGTTTAATATGGTTTTGAAAAACTTGTACCTCTGTATAAAATAAAAACAGTTTCAATTTAATGAAACGTATTTTTTTTAAATACACTGAATACACTTAATACATCAAATATTTTTAATTATATTTTTATTAATTGATTTATTTATTTCAAACACTTTGAGTTATTAATTTATAAATATCATTCAAATATTTTTAGTTTTTAATCATTATTATTATTTTTTTATTTTGACTTTGATTTTAATTAATTAAGGTCAATTCTTTCTTTCTTTCTTTTACAGACAGCATTTAGGTATTAGTTTGCTAATATTATTCAATGTTTTTAAATTTTAATTACATTTACTTATTTATTTATTTTCAAATATCATGAGTTATAAATTCATGAATATCATTTATTAAATTTTTTAATCATATATAATGTTTTTTGTTTACTTATTTAAATATATGCAATTTTTGGAGTCACACCACACTTTACAGCCTGTCAGTGTCAATAAATCATCAATAAGCTAAGTATTAAAACCTCAATATTGACAATATTTGAAGACTTGACTTACATTGACTTATCTTGTGAGAAAAATATTAAAAGCAGGAAAATTTATCTTTTTTACCTTTCTAGTGCATCAGCAGTCAGTAAATGGTGACCCTGCTGCAAATACCTTGTAATCAATTAATTAATTGTAAGCCCTACAAAGCTCCTTATACTGCGCCCGAAGGATAAGATGTCACAGTCACAAGCGAGGCCACGGCGGCTTACATGCCTCTAAACTCCCAAACAAGATTTATTTACAAGGTAAATGAAAAAGGTTTGATTTTAAAGGCGATAAGCTCTTAAAGAAGTTCTACTGACAGGTCTCTGGCAGAAAACTGCACATGGCAAAGGTGACGGAATCAATGGTATTAACAGCGCTAATTTTCCGCCTCAGGAGAAAGAAGAGAAACTACTCATGTCGTGCAGTAGAGCTGACCCTGCAGATGTGACAGGGCCGCATTCTATTAACACCAGTTTGCAATGTGGCGGCACTCTGGTTCTCACAAAGTCTAGCATGTCCAGACACCAGGACAGATTGATGTGAGTGAGTTTTGAAAGCTGCATCGCCTCTAAATCTTGGCTCCTGTGAAGAGGAAGAACACATTCGTGCTGAACAGACAGTCATCCTCAAACATTTACGACTGCCAAAGTCAGGGAGGATAAAATAACACGCGCCGAGAATGCTGTGGATATTTTTACAGACCTTTGAAAAACCACAGAGATTAATTACACTCTGCCACCACAAATAATTAATTAATGTGTACAGCACTAAAAATTAGGTTATATATTTATATTTAAATTAACCTAAATATATTTATTTATTATTATTATTATTTTTTTTTTTATACTTTTTGTCAATTTTAGCAGCTGTGAATTAATTAGCATGCTGACAGCTTGCTGTGCTTTTAGACAGCAAAAAACACTCTAAAAAAGTTTATTATTTCAATTAAAAAAATAAATTCAGTCCCTTTAAAGCACCACAGACACATACAGAGAGGTGTGTTTCGCAGCTGCATCAATGTCTTTGACCTTTTTTAACATGTAGCCACAAGCTGCACTTTTAAGATGTAATGCCAAGGTAAATACAGTATTTTTCAGTCTAAAAATAAGTCTTGAGAAACCCATGCTTTCCGTTTCACTCCGCTGCTATTGAAGATGCTGTCTGATATAAAACATCTCATTGGTGTGAACCTGAAACCAGTCTAAATATACAGGGCTTCTTTAAAACTGATTATTATATATTGATTTTTTTTTTTAAGTTTAGACATCATAGTTTTGCACATTTAGATTTTAATGCACTTTTTATTTTGCCATTGAGTGTGGCAGCATAAGACATAAAAATTAACATCTGTTTGATGGTTTTAGAGTTAGTTAAATCTCAATTTAGTCCTTGCATGGCATTTTTATTATTACTTTAAAAATAGAATAAGTTGGAACCGCTGTTTTGATGCACTGTTATATTTGTGCATAGAAATGAAAATTATTTTCATAGAAAATTAAGGATTATTTTTAACTTTACTGAAACTGGAAGTCTTGCATTTACTTGTCAGCAATGACTCTTCGATCAAAATGATGGTTCCCTCTGAGCCATTTCAGAGCGAATACATCATTATTGTGTATACATGTATTATGTATATTGAATATATTCCAAAGGGAGAAAAATATTTTAATACTTTTTCAGCAATATAGTCATCTTTAGAACTGAATACAATTTTGAAACTAGTAGCAGTTTGCTCATGGTGCACACTCCCTCACACATGAAGCTCTGCCCATGTTCCACATCAAACAGCTGAATGCCTTTGCGTTTGCCTCTACGGGACAACAGGGAAAGTCAAAGTACAGTACTTTCAGGCATTCCGTTCTTGGGTTTGGCCGACCCCCCACGCTCTCTTTGAAAACAGGACATTGTTAAAACAGAAACATGTTGCTTTTGGCATGAGAGGCTGCTCTCTCCCTGCATACAACGGGACCTGCAATTAGCATGGCCCGCTCCCCAGAACAAATATTCTCCACTGTAATCCTGCCAAGGCAGCAGAGACACAGCTCTACTGCAAGAATGCTTGGCATTTCCTTTAATGTGCTTTGGCCGAGCTGGGTCAGAGAAAACCAACAGTAACAGCAGAACAGAGACCCACACAACAAAACTTCCTGTTCACGCTCACTTTCTCTCTCGAACACGCACAATTTTCTTATAGAAAGAAAAACATATTTCCATCCTGTCATTCTTTTTCTTGCTACTGTTCTCTAATGGCTTTATAGATATATTTTCACACATATGGCTCACATACGTGTATATGCTAAATAAGCTTTCTATTTCCATAGAAACCTCTGGCAAAATTTCAAGTTACATCTTTCAAGCGACAGTTTCTAAAAGTAGTGCATTCATCCACTTACCAAATTACTGCAACCTCTAGGTCAGGGGTCTAAACTGGATCAGTGGAAGACTACCATTCACCTCCATGTTAATTTCAAATACAGGCTCTCTCTAAAAGAGGTCCAGCACATTCCCTTACCGCCGTTTAGCCCAGTCATTTCTCACTGACAGAATAATTGCCTTGAATAACCTGGACCCATTTCTTCAGAAGTCTCGGTTGATCCAAGGAAGCCTGTAAGTTTGATGATCAAAAGCACTTCACCATTAAAACAAGTGCTTGACACCCTGAAACAAGCACTTAGCCCCTTTCCCATCTGTATTTGTTCAAAAATTTCTCTCTGCTGCAACTACATGTGAATGACATACTCTCTAACACACTGAAGTCCTTTCAAAGTCGTTTCAGTCTGCAGCCATCTTGGCGACAGGCTTACAAGTTCAGCTGCTGTCTACTTGAATAGGAGAAATCTATTTGTAAGTGACATTTTAAATTAGCAAACAAATCTGTCAGCAACAGTATCAAACATTTTCATAGCCATTTTTGTAGCCATTCTAGAGTAAATAAGTTAGAAAATGCCTCTACTGTCTCAGACTCATTTTAACACACGTTACCATATTTAAATCCATTCCCATTGTATAACACATATTTTCTTTCTCAATATGTGTGAAAATATACCAAGGGGAACAGATTCTGTGTGGGGCTAACCTTGGTTGGACAAAAAATGTATTCCTCAATCTGTCATTGTTTAAGTATTAACTTCTCAAGCAAATGGACGTGACTAATTAATTCTGAGAACCTTGAACAGTGTCTCAGTACCTTAAAGATCAATCTTTTGACCATCCTTCTAGTCTCACTTAGACCAATTATTCTTGCTAAGAACAGCCCACTTAGTGACTGACTTTTAAAGCAACTGGCCACCGTTTTTTTCTTTTGACGTGCCATTGGGTTTATTTAAAACAGATCATACTACAACAGATAAAGCAGGATGTGAAAACTAACATCTCTCCATCAGGTCTGGTGATGATTTACTGCTCTGGAATATTTTTTTACCCTGAGAGAAAATTTACTTAGACACCAAAGGTCAACATATTATTACGCTTTTATTGGGTATTGATTTCCTGTAGTACCAATGGTAGCAGAGAATATGGATGTCATTAGAGAACCTTGAAGAGGGCACTGTGAAGGCATTATCAATCTTTACCGTCCTTTCAAAGGACCCCACTCCTCACAGTACTGGCTGAAGAAATCCAAGAGGTCACAGCACTGTTCAAAATAGAGCTTGTTCCGATGCGCTACTGATAAAATCAATAGCACTTATCTATTCAAGCATTCGCCCTTGTGTCTGCCAGCTTCCCGTAAACACAAAACATTCCCTTGTGAGGAAGGACATTTTTCCATCGGGCTGAATAGGGTGAATGACCTCGAAGAACGAGCCCATAGTTCAGGCGATTCTGATTTGGTAGCACGTGCAGTTACTTAAATACACTTCTTCCTCTTCCCCTCACCAGCGGAGCAAAGGGAACATCAGAACTGAAGTACGAGGTAGAATTTAATCATATTACAGCAATGGCTCCACTTCTGTGTGACAGAAGCAATTGTTTAATGTAAAATCAATAAAATCTCACAATGTCTGCTGACTCTAAACACAAAAGATAGCCAGGTTGATGAATCACGACAGTAATGTTTTTCTTATGCAAATGATAACTGCTGAGCGCATACCATTACAACACTGCAAAACATGTGCTATTGCCAACGCTCCTCACGGCACTGAACGCAAACAGATGTATGAGGAGATTGGAGGAAAAACAACTTACGCAACAGCCAGAAAATGCATCACCTTCTCAGGCAACAAAAAGTGTATTATGTATGCCAGCTAGGTGGGTAGTGTCTCTACATGCTCTGTTAAAAACTTTTATTATTGAACTTGCTAGTGCTGCACGATTAATCAAAATTAAATCGGAAAGGCGATGAATCGCAATTAGGCGGAAGCTGCGATTTTCGTATTTATCTTTCACTGAAGCATCGTTCTGTGATCAACAGTAAATCTCCATCCGAAGGCCAGAGGGCGCTCTCGCGCTGAAACTCCAAATACGCCCTGCAGAAGAAATACAGGAAATTCCTATAGTGGTTGCTGAATAAACTGTAGATTTAACTGCTTTCATTGATTCAGCGTGACTAATATACAGACGACTATGACAATAAATAGTTTATCTGAGTTCGTCTTATTATGTTTATTATAATAAAGTATATAATAATGGAATGCTAATCGACATAGCCTTTATCACTGCTTAGAATACTATGAAATATGTTGCGTGCCTTATTCTGTGCAAGAAGCTATATCATCTCACAGAAGGATTTATTTCAAAAACTCAACTGATGTTATGAAGTGAGTTTGGAGTAAAAACATGCTATTAAATGTGGTATTTTCACGTGCTTTCGGATTGAACAGCATTTATTACACTAGGGTTGGGTGCCGAAACCCACCGTTATGTACTAGAACCGAATCAGAACGCAGATTTCGGTGCCACTTAAATCCTGAGCGGTCGACTGAAATATTTGTCCTGGTCCTCCGAAATGGATGTAAGAAGCATGGGTGTCGCTAGGCCATTTTTAGCGGGGCTTTAGCGATTAGCTCCATAAACTGTACACAAATTTGTGATCGCCTCAGAGTCAGTCCCCTTCAAATTTTCATTTTCAAATTTTCTCCCCGTCTTTCAGCACGCTCTTCAATCCGCAAACCTCGGCGGAGCAGCGCGAATGGACTTAAACAGAAATAGAGGACACAAGGTGTGTGTTTATCGATAGATTGTTATAATATGTGTATCTGTGCAGTTCTTTGTCATAAATACAGTTTACAAAAGGTCACGAGGGAGCAATCGGTTTCCCATCTATAGTAAAGTTTTCGCTGTGTTCACCCCTCATCACACCACAGCTGTTTCCTCCAGCAAAAATCTAGCCCTTAATACATATGAACACATACTTTATAAAACGATCATGCAGCTATTTTCATTTGAAAATTACATTTTTAATATAAAACTTATTACAGTGCATGTGGCATACCATACAGTCATTCACAGAACTAATTAAAGACAGTGACAGACAGCACTCAGTCAATTCACTCATTTTAACTAAATATCAGAGTGATTGACAGAGATACAGTAGAAACATTATGTGTGAATTTTGTATTAACTATAGTTTTGTATTAAATAATGACCCAGATTGTGAAATACATTTATTAGCCTTAGAGTAAGGGAAGCACAACTCGGGAAATAAGAGCATTCGAGGAACATGTGAATGTTATGTATATTTATTTTAAATATTCTTTAATGATATATAGATCAGTTTTTTATTTTAATTTATTTGTTTTTTACTCTTTTTTTAAGTATTCGGTTCACTTTACTGAGAAGATGCACATGAGAATCGCATTCGACTAATTGTGCAGCCCTAGAACTTGCTTTTGACTAGCATGAGCAAAACAAATCTTCAGATATGAAGCACTAAAAACACTAAAACCAATATAATACTATACATTTTTTATTATCTGATAAATTGTGAGGGTGTTTGTCTGTGCAAATTTAGCAGTTGCTAAGGTGTTCCAAGTAGATTTTTTCTTTCTTTTTGTCATTTCTGCAACATAGGCTCATTGGGAAAAACATGTCTCTATCTACTTTTTAGCAAAAACATACCTATAGGCCTATATAAAATTTGCTAAAGTTTCTAGCTACAATGACCATCAGTTGCAGTAAAATATTTTCAAAAATAACTTTTATTCCTTTTCACATTATGACTATGATGGACATTACTGATTAATAAAGACACTTTTTTTGCATGGCTCCATGCACAATACTATGTTTTTGACCTAAAACACTTTTACCATAGTGCATTATTTGTAAACTAACACATTTTGATGCTTGCATCACATAACCAGCTTCATATGTATATCTTTTGAAGCGTAGTAAACTTGCTTGGTAGCGCACCTCATACAGCAGGAATGAGTCCCATAAAACACAAGACACAAAAAAAAGAGCTCAAAGACTTTTAGAAGCAAGCTAAATGGCAAGGTTATTTAAAAAAAAAAAAAAAAATTTCAAAATATTTGAGATAAAACAATAACATATTATTACCACACACCTAAACTAACTTTTTAAAACATCTTCCAAACAAACAGAAAAACAACCAAAAAAATAAAAAAATACCATACATACAACAACCAACATAATAAAATGTTGCCACATTCATGTTCATCTCTTTCAGGAAAACACAACACATTTTTAGTGCCACTCTCTGGACATTTCACTTTGAAACTTGCAACAAGCATTGTAAAATCATTTTGTTGAAATTTTCACGAGATTTTTTTTTGCCTGTTTTATCAGCTTGGGTAATAAAACTAATAACTAATTATAACTAATAAAACACTGTAAAGGGACAAAGAGATCAAAATGATAGACAACAACAACAAGCTACTCATCAAGAGAATTAAGAAACTATTAGACAAAACATTTCTAGTAAATTAGCAACTCTACAAACAGACAAGCAAAACAACATCCCAGACTAGACACAACATCACAATTAACAAGTGACAACTGCAACAACTCTGAAGCACTAGTCAAAACAACATGACAAGCACCTATTAGTAAAACAAAACAGGGGGTAAACCTTCAAAAATAGCCACCGCCTGCTTCAGGGATGACGGAAAGCACACCTGCCACAATAAAACAACAAGCCCTGCACCCGTTGCCAGGACCATTGTGATAAAAAGCATGTATTTTGGTGTTTAATTGCCAGTGTACCACCAGCTCAGACTCAACGCACAGGCACACTCAGAGAATGCGAGCAAGTATCCATCAGGGACCGCATTTTTCAACGCAACATTTGCATTCTGATAGCTCTAAAAGGAGCCTTATCAGCCTCTAGTAAATCAGCTTGTTTGTTTGTTTAATCACAGGCTTCTAAAAAAAACCCTGTCATATAAGCATGATGCCTCTTTTTCTATCCCACCCTTTTAGAAAAGAATAGGAATTAGAACAAACAACCATGAAAAAAAAATGCTCCAGGGATTTTGAACACGTTGGTTATGCAGTTGGTTATGCTTAGTAAAGGCAAAACTTTTTGTGAAACAAGTATTTGTTTGGGGGTTTTATTTAGGGGAAATTTGAACAAGGCACAAAAATAGCTTGGGAAATGACCTACTGCGCATTTGCAGAAAAAACAAAGAACTGCATTGACTGTCGCTGACATTCTCAATTTTATTAATATGCATTCATTTAAATTAGTTCACAGGTTAAATTATCATTTCAGTGATGCCAAAAATGAACACTTAGATTATTTTGGGATTCTCTGAAAAATAATAAGGAAGCTTATTCTAATTAGCAAAGCTAATTTTAAATAATTAAGAAGAATTCATGGCAGAAGAACGAATCAAATTTGATGTTTTTATTAACATGTGAAGTTTTACCTTGCAACAATTGTACAGGGACTCATCATAGAGCCTGTTTTTGAGTATGCTCACAAAATCAAGCAATCGAGAGTTCAAACATATTTTAAAATGAAACCAATCAAGGCATTAACAGCATGATGACATTATGACTACTGCAGAAAGATATGAGCATGCAGGTACAAGTTTTACGCTAGAAGTAGACAGAGAGAAAAGATAATGAGAATGGAGAAATATGAGGTACCTTCAATCTTCTGCAGGGCTGTCTGACAGGCTTCCTGGCTAGCGAACTCAAATGGGTTGTTGCATGTTCGCACACTGTCACATTCACACTTCCCATCAATGATGTTACAGCCCGTAACCAGGTTTTCATTGCATGGCTCAAAGCCCAAGAGCTGGTCGTCATCCCAGTTTTCATCTGAGCGGAAATGAAAGAGACACATATCAATGAGGACGCCACAGAAACAGACATTCATAGTAATAAATGACCAGATCAAACAGAGCAACCAGATTTTAAAATTCAGAATCATCCCGATATATTTTTACAGTATCATTAAAATTGTGGGTTCCCCAAAGCCAACAGGTCTGGCGATGCTGAAGTAATGAGGCTACTGAATGCTAGAGAGGAGCACATGGCCAATTACATGTGCATTTGAGGTCCACGGGGTATCGTAGAACTCGGATATAAGAGAGAAACGTAGACTTGTTATAAAGGATTATGCAGTTCCTACATTCCTTGCCTCTCATCACTTACACGATAGATAAATGGTGGCAGAGAGCAGCACATTTTCAAAATAAGAATGACCCCGGCCCTGAAGACGCTTCTAGCTGCCAGCAACATTATGAAGTCTTATTTGCAGTGCAAACACACATTGCTGATTCAAGCGCTGGTATTTCATCCCACTGCATGTTCACCTTATCGGTGTGCATGCATGTTTGTGTGCTTAGGACAGATGAATACACTCAAGATGAGGGTTAGCTGATATATTCAATATTTATATAAAAAAGACATTTAATAAACACTATATATGCATATCAAAGGTTTTGGATCAGTAAGATTTTTAACGTTTTAAGTCTTTTATGCTCATCAAGGCTGCATTTATCTGCAAAAATACAGGGTAAAAAACAGTAATACTGTAAAATATTATTACAATTTAAAATTTTTGCTAACACTTCAAAGTAGGTATAGGAACCAATTTTCACTATTAACTAGTTACTTATTAGCATGCCTATTATAAACATATTGGCTGTTTATTACTACTTGTAAAGCACATATTCTGCATGACCATATTCTACATCCCTAATACCCAATAAATAAACTTAACAACTAGCTTACTAGTAATAAACAGCAAATTAGAAGTTTATTGAGGCAAATGTCATAGTCAATGGTTTGTTAACAGCAAGAATCGGTCCTTAAAATAAAGTGTGACCTAATCTTCAGTGTCACATGATCCAGCAGAAATCATTCTAATATTCTGGTTTATTATCAATGCTGGAAACAATTGTGTTGCTTAATTTTTTTTTTTTATTTTTTTTTAGAACCTGTAATATTTTCGTTGATAAATAAAAAGTGAAAAAGAAAAGCAGTTAAAGTGATATTTAAATTATTATTTTTGTAAATTTTATATTTATAAATAAATAATTTAAATTAATATTTAATATTTACACATTCAAAAATTTAATAAATAAAAAACACTGTGATATTTATTTTAATACATTTCTTAAGGCCGTTAATTTTCTGTGCAAGACCTCAGTAACATAAAAGACAACTCTGTCAAGTTTCAATAAATCAGTCCAAAACACAGATTTACTTGCATATACATCAACCATCCCTAGTGCATACTAAGTACCAGCGCATGCATGCAGATGCATCTGCATGCATGTAATTTGTGTCTGTTGGTCCCTGAGGAATGCAGCCTGCTTGCCAATAAATAACGGGCCTTGCGCATCTATGAGCAATTCAGCTGTTGAGTCAGAACCGTTTCTGCAGAAACCTGCCTCATACTGCAGAGCAACCTACAATTTGATTTAGCAAAAATGAGACTACTTCAACTACAAAATGACTTTGTTTTGTATCCATAACTTCTCAACCCCTGGGTGGGTCACTTTAAATACTCAGAGGATAAACAAGTCATGGAAAAACACTCCTCTCACTCGCCCCGTTTCTGTTTGTTGTAGGGTCAGTCATCTGTTCAGCTCCTGGTGCATAGCTGCACACTTGTGGCCCACTCTTTCGTCATCTGGATATGATGGGTGTGATTACAGCTGTACGGCACAACACCCATACCGTGGGCCGAAAGAACACAGGCCTATCACTATCCCTGTCTATAGGGGACTGTGAGTATGTGTGAGCTTGTGAACTCCTAACAATCAAGGACTGGAAGCTGATGTTCCAAAGCCCCTGTGCTTGTTGTTTTCACCAAAGCCACAGGGGTGAAGTCCCCAAATAGCCGCTGTCAACAGCTGATTCTTCAGTAACTAAGCATGGCTCTCCAGACCAGCTCTGGGTCGTTTAGCTGGGCGTGGAGGGTTGAGTCTCTTGCCAAACAAGGGTTGCCTGTAGCCTGGCATAGGGTTCACATGATAAACATGTTGTGGCGGTCTGAACCACACACTGGGATTCGGCCTGGTGTGTTCACAGACAGCATTGCCTTGAAGACCTCCTGGGAAGTTCCTACTTACGAGGACAGAAATCATAATTACGACGTGATGTGCATTCAAGTGATTTCAGTCGGAGAAAAACTGCCACACTGTCATATTTCTCTCTCTCTTTTACACAATGTTTTTAGTGCTAATGCAAGAAAATGAAGTGCAAATATGCATAATATATGTAACTGATGTGTTAACTATGTATTTTATCATGCTTGTGGTGCCATGCACAATGAATGATGAGAAATGCCAAGCCAAGTCAGCCCATAAACCAGCTACATGAGCAGTATTTACTAGAATTATTCAGTACACAAATGCATACTAGAGATGTCGATTAACTGAAACATTCATCAAATGAATTACATGATATTCTCATTAATCAAATTAAATCACAATATTTGCTAAGAAAAGCAATCCGAGCAGCTGAGTCTTTAGCCATCTTCAAGAATCAGCTAAAAACACACCTCTTCCATCTTTATTTGACCCTCTAACTCTAGCACTCTCTATTCTTAAAAAATAAAAAAAAAACTTGTCCCTTTTAGACTTGTACTCTATTAATTTGCTGCTTGTTTTCTAAAAAAAATTTAATACATAATAAATCTAACTAGCTTTCTAATCTTTTTATTTATTGTACAATTAACAAAAGCAAAAAAGACCTCTAACACTAGCTTGCTCTAGTCTTTTTCTATTCTATCTGTTTTCTCTTTATTATATTATATTATTTAAAAAAGCCTTTGCTACGTGTACTGCGTTAAGCTAACTGAGACTTGTTATAGCACTTGTATATCATTGCTCTTTTGTTGATTTTGATTACTTTAATTGTCCTCATTTGTAAGTCGCTTTGGATAAAAGTGTCTGCTAAATGACTAAATGTAAATGTAATGTAAAAGCCCACAAATTAATATAATTCAAAGATACTATTGTGCCAGACGAGTAAATCACTAAATAAACATTACTAAGTCATTAAATAGACATAACAACAATGTTGTATTTCCATGTTAAATGTAAGCCTATCACTGGTGTTTTCAGTTAAAAGCAGGTTGAGCTTTTTAAAAACGCTGTTCGACCAAAGTCTGGGGTCTGAAGTTTTTCCCATATTCAATGATTTCAATATAATTAATCACAGTCAATTATTATGCTAAGTTGATAACCTTAATACAATGTAATTGTAGAGAAATTTCAATCATTACTTACAACTTCAATCATTGCCCCATCATTAGTCTTTAATTGACATGCCCCCAAAACCCAACAAGAAAAAGTGAGCTCAATAAAATAATAATAATAATGTCCCACTGGAAATGACAAAATTGTTGAGGCTTCAATGTACTGTATGTTCTGAAAATACAACCAATTAGACACAACTTTACAGCAGAATTACTGTATTGTAGTCCCAAAATTGTAAGAACTTAGAGACTTTACATTCACTTAAACAAGAGAAAAAAAAATAAAAAAATCAGTTGTGATGCAATGGAAATAGCGTCAGAATTATTATTATTATTTTTTTTTTTGGTAAAACTTTATTTTAAACATCACTTTTCACTATATTAACTAGCTGCTTATTAGCATGCATATTACTAGCATATTGGCTGTTTATTAGTAAATATTAGGCACATATTAATGCCCTGCCTGACCATATTCAAGATCCCTTAACTCTAGACAATTCCTGAACGTAACGACTAGTCTTTCTAACTATTAATAAGCAGCAAATTAGGAGTTTATTGATGGAAACCTCTTAGTTGATAGCGAATATGTGTTCCCTAATCAAAAGTGTTACCATTTTTTATTTCTATATTGTGATGTACATCTGAGTGGAATAGGTTATCAGAAAATAAAAAAATTTAATGTAGGGGCTTGGTTTCATTTATCATATGTTCATTAGATGAAGGCAGATCTGATTTACAAGCTTGTAAAATAGGGGCGGGATTTAAGCAGACTAAAATGATTGGAGAAGCCAGACGTAAACAGACGTAAGTCCCAAGAGAGAAGTCTGTTGTTTCACTGGAAGGATGAGTTGTGATATTTTGATTAAATTACGAGCTCAAATATTAAACATTAAGAAAACAGACAGGGTGAATTTCCACTTCATGCCAACTTTAACAGATTATCACACTCTCTGTTTCTGAAGCACGCCACAGATTAATGTGGTCAGAGATGTGAGTTATAACAATAACAGTTTAAGAAAGTGGGACTGCTCTTATTACGTTCTCTTAGGAATTCCATTCAACACATTACCTAATTTAGACTGTCTGGCAGACGAAGACACAGCTAAAATGAACAATCTCACAAAAAACCTTGTGAAATCACAAAAACTGGAGGAATAAAATGAAGCCACATTCAACACAGCGGTTCTTCATAAAAATACACAGTGAAAAGTGTTGTTTTGCTGATACCAAGGCATGATATCAAACCGCTGCTCGTCCTCTGCTAGCTGATACATGGTCTTCCTGCTGTACTTTGCAGTGGCACCTGGTTGTTATCAAGGCAGGAGTCCTTCCTGAAGCAAGAGATGCTTGCTAATTTGCATCCAAACATGTTAATTACTCTGTTGGAATAAGACAGCATTTTTAACACCCGAGTCATTAAATGCAACTCTGCTACTAACACAAGAAACCGGAGACAGGAAGACAAATATGCTCATAATAAATCAGAAAAGCTATTAATACTCCAAATCTGGTAATAAAGTCAACATAACATCAAAATTAAGCATTTATTTAATGCATATTCCTGGTGTTATTGTGGACGACTCATCAACACACTTAAAAAATGAAATCTTACTAGAAGACATTTAAGTAGTTATGTATCATTTCATAATTTACAATACATATATAACTAATAAAAGTAAAATGTAGTCCATTTGGGCTATCTACTAGTAAAAACAGCCAACAAACTCTCATGGCATTTTCAATTTATGGCTGATACGTAGTAATTTTACCTTTTTTATGATATGCTTGCATCCTGATTACAGTTATATTTAGGGTTGGGACTATGGGATTAATTTCATTTTCTAAAATTTGCGTACCAATCACATTGCACAAATTCATAAGTCCTCGTAAAACAGCTATGTTTTCTCATGAGATTGGGTTGAAATAGTTATTTAGGTTTCAGAGCTGACTCTACTCAGGAATGTTCACAATCCAACAAATTCCTGCTTCTTCATTGAATATCCCGATTCACTCATAAATATGTTACATTTCCGAAACAAATGGGCTGCAAAGCCAATTCAGAGTTGACTTCAGCAAGAGGACTTTTTTTTGCAAAAGTGACTACAGTCTGTGTCCTCTGTTCATTGTTCAAACACGGACCACCTTGTGACACCAACTCTCCAGTCTCCGAATTATAGCCCCCGAAAAGTCCCGCCGGCCCCTATGCAGCACCCTCTGAGAACACTTAGTACTCGGAGGAGCAGAAGAGAGACTTCAGGGAAGTGCGTGACAGGGAGGCTGCCGAAAGGGGGTACACATTTCCGCTTGTCTTCACTGACAACACCAGACAACCTGTTTTCTCTCAACAAATTTCAGGCTGCCCGCGCTGTCCCTTTTTGTAAAAAAAGAAGAAAAACATAGGCAAAGACATGCACTTTGCCTGGCAGCAAAGCTCTACTTTGAAGAAATATTTCACCCCAAGATTCTGTCACCAGGTACTCACCCTCACCATGTTACTCTAAACATGTATCACTGTTCTGTTACATTTACATTTTTCATTTATCCATAGCAGCTTACAAATGAGCAACACAACATGTGATTCATCATAAAAAGGCCAATAGAACCTGAAAAGTGCTCATAATGCAAAGTTTCAGACATAATTTAGAATATTACAAGCTACAACATGGAGGCATTAAGGAAACGTGAAAGCATAATAAAACTTTATTGCATGAATAAGGACTTGAAAATAGCCACCTGATGTAGATCCTGAGTAGTTCACCCAAAAATTCTGTCACAATTTACTCATCCTCAACATATTACTCCAAACCTGTATTCCAGTTCTTATCTTTTATTTCATATACAGTAATTACAAAGAATGGGGACTAGAGCTTCAAAATGGTCAACTGATCCAGATCTTGAGTTAGTTCAACTCACTGACTCAATGATCTGTCAGTTAATGGCTCACTGGAGGGGAAGAATATCAATAAATAACCACTTTAATTTCAGTCTGTTTTTCAGAAGACTTGGAATACAATACACATTTGATGTGAATCATTAGTAGGACATTACAGTGCTTTCTCATACTTGTTGAGGCCTGGAAGCTCCAATAATTGCAAAAACAACTGGTTTTCTTTTTAATATCTTCTTTTGGGTTTAGCAGATAAAACATGATTTTTGGAGAAGGTTTGGAACAATATGAAGAAGCAACCACCTAGAAAATCCTAGCAACTTAATAACACCCTGACAACCATCCCAGCATAATTAATATGACATTTGCATTTCATCACCACCCTAATACTAAAATATCTAATTAAATATGCAAATTCTGAGCACACCTGGTAGCAGGGTTGGGAAAGTTACTTTTAAAAGTAAAGTATTACAATATTGCCTTAACATTGCATTACTTAGTTACTTTTTATTGAAGGTATTTCAATAGGTAGGTATTTCAATAATTCAATTTTTTTTTTTTTTTAACTAAAACCCCAAAGTTACATTTTTGCAGCTTTAAAGCTGTAAAGCTGTGAGTGCATAGATGGGAAAACAAAGTAACTCAGATATTTTCTTGTAAATTTATAGATAATGCATTATTTTACTAGTTACTTGAAAAAAAAAGTAATCTGATTACGTAACTCGCACTACTTTTAATCACTACTTCCAGCACTGCCTGCTAGTTTGATAAAATGCTAATATCTCTCAAACTTGGATTCCTTTCTTAGTTTATTTGTGTCATGAATTGCATTAAATTTCCCAGTCATCGCATAACCTTTATTTAGATGGGTCATTTAGCATTTTTGGCAAAGGAATGTCTTAGACAAAAAGCATGCCATCTAACAGTGATTAGGGCCAACGTGGAGCTGCTTTGTTAGAAGACAGAGTCCAGGGTTTGTATGGATGACATTAATAAGGGCAGGCACGCTTTTCTCTGCAAACAGATTGTGTATAATCAAGTTCCATTCTTCCCAGTCTGAAGCCATTTAAATGATAAAGACCACTGCTTTTCTCCTAGTCAGGAAGATTATGATGTGAGCCCAATGCTGTATTAACAGTAATGTGGTGCAGTCAGTTGGGGATACGAACTGTCAAGCTCAGGGCTCCAATTCCAGATGGTTGGACAAGGTGAAGCTTCAGTAAATATACTTGCGCATAAATGGTCAGCGCGAGTATGTCAAAAATGTCAACCATGCATGTTGTCATGGAGAAGGATGTCAGCTGCACAAATTAATAAATTATTTTCTTACAGCGCAACAGAACTAGAGAAAGGTAAATGTAATTTCAGATAAAAAAACAAAAACTAAGAGTTAATGTGTTGTTTTCTAATGCACAAAGTTTTGTAGAAATTCTACCAACAAATTTTACCCACATTTTAAATATATTATAGACTACAATATGAAAGATGGATAAATATTTCTATTCAAAACTGCTATAGAACCAAATAACTAAGAAAATATGTGCTAATAATAATGAATTCCCTAATTTATTTTATTTTTATTCTTTTTACATATTAACAATTTTTTTGTTTCTGGTTTCAAATTTCATGCTTTTTTTTTTTTTTTCAAGAAATCAACTCACAATTAACAGAGCACTCTTGAATGGATAGTTCACCCAATAATAAAAATTATGTCAGCATGAACTTTCTTGTTCTTTATGTATTCGCTGAACATGAAAGGTGAAATATTTGGAACAACTGTGAACAAAAAAAGGTTGTTTTGCAGAAGGACATACAGGTTAAATAATGAAAGTATTTCTATTTTCCCCTGTCCATTTAAGGATTCATTACATCTCTAATATCAGCGGGCACCAATGAAGAAGAAGAAAAAAAATTGTCAATATATTGAGCATCCCTAAAAGGCAGCATGCAAAGTCTTTACATTTCCAGTGTGTCAAGTTCAACTTAGATGTTCATTTCTGGCTCCATATTAGGTCTTCCACTGACTGGCTTCATAAAAATAGAGCAATCTGTGCTTTACAAGGCACAATTTTTTCCTGACGCTTGTAAAATCTGTTATAATCATCAGAAAACATATGAATGTCAACAAAGAAGAAACAAGAATACCACAATAAAGCAAAAATAGCAAAGCAAAAATGATAGATTAATAATCATAGATTTCAAACATTTGTGATTTGGAATGTCTCTCGAAAAATAAGTAGTGGATTTAAAACACTAGCACTGCACCTGAACTGATGAAATTGACACAGTTTGAGCAAAGGTTGTATAAAGGTCTTTTCTTGTTAAGATAAGGCCTAAAGTAACTCCCAAGTACAGCCGGCTTCACACAGGGACCCCTGACTGCTTTCTCTGAATAGAGAAGCGAGACATCATACATCACTTCCCAGGGAAAGCTCACCTGAAGGGTCCTGACACTAAACCCCCTGGGTGTTCCATGTGATGTGCTTGGTAAGCCCATCTCCAGAGAAGCCCGCGGGGCATTTCAAGACCATCATCTCAAATGTATGTGTTCACTGTAAACAGCCTGTCCAAAGTAATCTCATGCTTTGGAATGCACAGGAATTTATGGACTTGGACGTGAAGCGTAGGGTCAGTTCAAACAGAAAAATGCTTTTGTTGTTTTCTCCTCCACCCCTGTGCATTGTGGTGCTCGATTTAAAGGAACAGTTCACCAAAAAATGAAAATTCTGTCATTATTTACTCACCATTTGTGTTGCACCATAAATCAATGTATTTGTTTCTTCTGTGAAACACAAAAGTTAAATTTTTGTCTACTCAGCTTCAGATATGACACACTTTACTAGTGCTTTTTGAAGCCTTAACAGTCCCAGCTGTCAATCACTTTCATTTAATTGAAAACACAGCAGAATTTTATTTTTTAGGTGAACTTTTCCTTTAAAGGCCAGTACAAATCTTTGATGTCGCATTACACAGAGAACTTTGAGATATTCACAATTCATGATGACTCACGGCAGGCACGGTCTACAGCAGATGTACTTTAGAGACTAATTCACTGTTAAGATCCTCTGAGGTCTTAGTTTGTTAGGAGGTGAGGGTGGCGGTTAGCAGGACATGGCCTATACTGGCATTTGCTGCGCTCTCTCATCTGACTCATTTATCTGACAGCCGTAGCCGAGGTACTCAATGCCGCAGTGTTTTCTTGGCTGAATTACAGCAGATGTCACCCCGGCAGTTACATGTCACACGGTCGAGACGCCTTCAATTTTCAAAGCCAGTCATGCTGAAACCTGACCCGTGACATTGCAATGCATGTCCTCTGACCAAGCCGACGTTCTAACTTGGACTAGGCCTAACAAGCGACGGGACTCTTCAGAGAAAAAGTAGAGTGGTACATTGTTCAAGCATGCAGAAAATATTACAGTCTGTTCGAAATCTGTCAAAATAGCTAATATGACAGTTTTGATCATTGCTGTGCCAGTTTTAGATCTCTAGGGTTATTTTCTTGAGGTGACACCACATTCTGGTATAGTTGCTTCATTAGTTTACAAGGCCTGCAAAGTTTCAGTAAAGATTTATGGTTTTGATTTTTTCCTCAGCAGCAGAAACACAACTTTAAAAATGATGACAGGCTGATAAATGCTTGACATTGACAGCATTGTGAATAGATAAACATTTTCACTGCATTTTGACTGGGTAGAATACCTGTTTTTACATTTGTAAACTGTGGGTTCACATTCTTATTTGCTTATTTATGAGGTCAATAACATTGACTGGACAAATGCAGATTTAAACAGGATTTTCCATCTGTGAAATGTCACGTAAATAGGCTCTGGCTGTACAAAGTCTCCAAAGACTATTAGCCTACTTAATATCTTTTCTTCGCTGTGTATTTAACGCGTTTTCCAATTCTTTTATCTCAGACACAGAAACTAAACAGTGAGTGAAAGTTTATTTAACAGCTACAGAGCTCATGAATAGACTATTTAATCAGGTAGGCAATGAAGCTAAACAACGTGCTTCTTTCACTGTATGGTACAACACCTTAAACAAGCTCTTGAGTAGGGCTTCATAACCCAGGATTTTAAAACACCCTTTCAAACTGAAATGTACTAAGCCAGGATTAAAAAAAATGTTTAAGTACAGAGAGAAAAACACTACAGAGAAGACCCTGAGCTAAGACAAACGCTTGACAGCACAATTAAGTGAATCAAGGAGAGGTGAGTAAAAAGCATCCTGAGAAGCAAAGCCTCATGACTGAGGGTATTAGAAACGCACGTCACTCGACGGTCCGATGTCAAATATAGGCTACTGGCTGAGGCGCAAGTGAAGTTGCATAGCAGACATTCCGATGAAAAACCAACAAGCCTCGGCGGAAAGAGCGAGGCTGGCACCACGTCCAAAAACAGCACGGAATCCGTTAGCCATACCCCAAAGACAAGGAAAACCGACATGCTGCAAACACATTAACCAGCTTGCCTCTCTTTCACTCTACTCCAAACAACCGTCATGTAGGCTATGCAGGGGAAATGTGTTATAGACAAGACCAACGCTGACATTCAGTCTCATGTCGACAATATCAATGTCATAATGGCTTTACAAACACATTACAATATCTAATGAGAGCTGATAATGGTTCATTTCACTCAAATTAGCTGTAATCATGACACATAATGTTCAGGAGTTTTTCATTTCTCGAAGCTGAGCTACTGTACTGTTAACTAGGTTAACATCATAATGAACAACTCATTGTATCACAGATTTAGCATACTTTAGACTTTAAATTTCCTTTCCATAGGGACAGATACTGTGGCAAGCCGCTTAAACATTTATTATCACTTTTTCAAAGCTAACAAATATCTTTTTTATGATAAAATTATTAATTAAATACTCCGATAGTGACAAATACTCCTTTTTTTCAGGTTCACTATGAATGATCTATAAAACTAAACAATTTCATTGTTACTGGTAATTTTTTTCTATGTTTATAGGGATTTGTGGTTCAGATATGGATTATTTATATCCGACTAGTGTGTAGGCTATTCCAGTGTAGCTGATCATCAACTTTATTACTATATATTATTAGTAATTATCTATTACATGATATAATGTTCATTGTAACTAGTTACAACTGGAATACACAGTTGGAATTATATTGTAATCTGACTAGTAAGAATTGTAACTACTGGGATAAATGTTAATACACTGGGATATATTCTGGTGTCACACAAATATATACTAGTATCCAATGAATAAGATCTAGTAAAGCTTGAATGCATGCTAGTAACTATAATAGATTCTACTACTACTACTAGCAACCACCAGTGTAAATAGAATTGAATAATTCATATCTGAAGCACAGAATTCCGAAATTCAGAGAAATATTTGCAATTTGTTAGCAGTAAAAATATAATACTTAGGCCAACTTGTCACTATTGGGTTATGATCAGCACTAATATGAAATAATTACTAGGTCCTGAATTTAGATGACTAGATACTATTTGAATACATATTCTGACGTCTATTTAAAAATAAGTAAAAACTGCAAAATGATTAGTCAGCTTTATGAAATAAAGTGTTAAAATAGCTTGCCAGAACACATCCGCTTTGGTTTAGTTTCCCCAATAAATACAGACGGAGGCAGAAGTGATGTGATTTATTTAATTCCTTTCACCATCATTAGGCGCGACTGAAGCAATTTACATGGATGGCAACTTTTCAAAGAATAAAAATGAAATGTGTATACAGACCTTCACAAACTCCAACCTCGTACTGCGTGATGGAGCCGCCGTTTAACGGGGGTCTGATCACGCACCGGAGTCCGCGGTCGCAGGTCCCGTACAGACCGTAAACACCGCCGCAGCTCTCGTTCTTCTGCTTGGCACAAACCGAGCAGCAGCCGCAGATCCCCAACACCACGGAGCCCGTACAGAGCTTGGGCTCCTCGCATTTGGACTTATCACAGGGCAAACAAATGAGCGCCCGACTGTTCTTCGCGATCAACACCACAAGTTGGGAAATAAGCATGCATTTCAGAAGAAGATACATCCTGGAGGAGGCCATGAAGGAAAAGTGAAAAATATAGATATCCAACCAACCCCCTGTCCCCCAAACTACACGACGAGGAACGGATCCTCCAGCCAAACCAACAAATAACAGAAGAAAACAGCGACTCTGGACGATCGCGAGAAATGTTCCGTTCAGAAAGACGCGTTTTCTTGTCGAACAGAATAATACGGGGTTCCTGGCGTCAAACTTTTGTTGAAGAAAGCCACCAAAAAGGCATCCCCTTCAAACGAACGGCACCTGAAGAACTATCCCACGCTGTACAACCAGTGCATGGCTTATGCGTCACGATTTCTGCACTGTTCCGTCCAGTTTGTTTTCGCGTAGGAAAACTTTCCTCACGCGCCTCTTCCTTGGAGTCTTTCGTACGCAAGCCTGTCCTGCGCCTATAAAGCCAGCGCGCGATGTTTTTCAGTGGTCCCCTTCGAAGGAAACGCGGTCCTGTTATTTTTTTGTAGCAAGCAGAGATTGATTCAGCTGTGTGAATAAATGTTTCCAGCTATCGCGTCCGTCTCCTGTCTACCGCTTGCGCTCGCTGCTGAGCGTTCAGTCCCTCACCGTGACCTCATAACGGAACCACTCCCATCTCGCATTACTTTGCTCCATTGGAGAGTTCGTTCGTTCCAGATATGAGACACAGGAAATGCTGGTAACACGACACGCTCAAACGCAGTCTGTGATATAGTTCCCGCTGGTGAAGGTGCACGTGTGGAATGTGGCGCCCGCATAACTTTGAAAGAATCTCGATTTTGTGAAAAGGATTGTTATGTCTTGCTTTGCCCAAACATTGTTTCACATCCAAACAATGTTTTATTTATACAGTAGGAGTGTTTACACACGATATCAGTGAGACAGCAATGTTAAAACAAACCTCACAATAGTCATCCAAATTGTGCAATTCATGTAACATAAAAAATAAAGTTTTGTCATAAAATATTATCAGAGATCATAATCTGGAGTCTAGGTTTAAGCAATTCTTAATGGTCTTATATTGTGAGTCTTGGACAAACCCATTACTACAGTTTCTCTCTCAGAGAAAAAAACAAACAAACAAACAAAAAACAATAAAAAATAAATAAATAAATGTGCAAAAAAAAATTTTTTTTAGGGATGCAACAGCTTGTCAATGGGGCAGTACCAGTACCTTATTTACTCCTAAAGGGACCATACACCCTTTGGGGTAAAGAAGGTATAGAGATGTCCCTTTGAGGGTATTAGGCTTCCTGTAATGGTACAATTTTTGCACCTTTTTTTTCTGACAGTGTACGTGTTCATATTACTATCATGTTACATATTACTAATATGTAAGCAATATTACATATTGCTACTTTCTTAAGCAAATTAAATAAAATATAACTAAAAATACTTTCTAAATACTTTAGATTTATTTTTGATCAGCTATGTATTTTTAAATTTAGCCTCAAACAGAAATTGCAGTCATCTTTTCTATTATGATGTTTGTCCAACAACGGCTTCTCAAACAAGAAAAAAATGTTGGGTGGGACTTATTGGGAACTTAATGGATCATCTGCTGATCTCATGTGAGTGACAGGTTGCTGGAGGGGATGGATTATCGCCCGGTGTACACAACATCAGAGAAGATGTGTCATTGTAAGGGGGAGGGGACATTTATGTTTTTCATTAAAGATTATGAGGGCTCATGAATTTTTTAGAAATAATGATGTGCATGGATAAATCATTTATAATAAACGCTGCAAAATTCCATGAAAAACAAGAATTGTCCATTTTGATTTGGTGGTGACTCTAAATCACAATTGTACAAGTGAGCAGTTATCTGCAGCATGGTTTATCTTTCATTCAACGCCCCATACTGAAGCTTTTCTCTGCAGAGTTATATCAGTGCTATCAGATGTCATAATCCTGTAGATGATGACTGATAAATGTGGTAAAAGCCAAGAACAGGGCCTCTCTTTTTGCCTCGAGAAACCATTTGTACAGCAGTCTCTGAAGAAATCAGATATCTTTGGATTATATTTGGTGTTCTTTCATCTCCTCTCTTTTTACTGCAATGGTGTCCTGGCTTTGGGTGGTAGCCAATTAGCAATAGCCACTATACAAGTTAGCTATGAATATCATTGCCAAGCACAAGATCACAGGCTAGAGTTGGCATCTAGATATAGTTTTAGGCTGTTTGGTTGCTGTTAAATGGATATGATTGCAGACACATTGCCTCTGTTAATTCTGTTCTCTATGCAGGACATGCCGATCCCCAGAGGGGCTCAAACCTAAGACATGAAGCCCTTTTGATGCAGGGGATACTGTTTTTATCGATCGATAAACCACTGTTTTGGCCATCTTCAAATTCTATTTTTTCTCTTTCCTTCCTCTTTCACATCAAATTTGAACTTGACAGTGGGATTTAAGTTTTTTTTTTTTGCCTATCCTCACTGGTGTTAGGTCTTTTAGAGAGTATTTGAATGCAGCAATACCCAATAGGAGTTTTTTTGGGGGGGGGGGGGGTGCAAAGAGTACTGCTCAGGGCAAAAAACATATAGTTCGTTCTCATGTAGGCCTAGGCTTTGACATTATTTCCCAAAAGGCAGTGAAACTGGTAGCAGTTCTAGGAGCCAATGGACACAGAACTGCAAGAGTGTATATAATATGAAATATCTTATAAAAAAATTTAAATTCCAAATTTTGATAGCATAATTTGGTAATTTGGTGGGACTTGGCATAGTTTGAGACATTGTTGCAGTATCTTCTGAAACTACAGGAATTATGTTTTGTGTCAAAGAGAGACATCAAATTTTCTTTAGGAAGATAAAATATTGTTTTTTATTATTTCATTTTATTTAGCTTTGTTTAATTTGAGTTCATATTGAAATCAATTTTGATGGCATAATTTGTTTTGTTTTTTTGGCAAGTTTCAGCACAGTTTGAGACATTGTTGCAATCCCTTCTGAAACTAAAGGAATTATGTTTTGCATCAGAAAAATGGCTCAAATTGTTGTTGTTTTTTGTTTCACTTTTTTTTAAAAAAATTTTTTTATTTAAGATACTGTTAAGATCTCATTGGAAACAGCCAGAGTCCTTAAAGAGGAAATCATGATGACTAAACCAATATTTACATTTTATTTTATTTTGAGTTCATATTGAAATTTCTTTTGATTGCAGACTTTGGCATCTTGGCAAGTCTCAAAAGCACAGTTTGACGCATTGTTCCCTTCTGAGGAGACATGCAACATTATTGGGGTATTTTCTGAAAGAGAAAAATCCAAGAAGCAGGAGATTTCAACAAAAATCCCAATTTGCTCCATTTTTGCGCCTTCAAAACAGTATTTCTTTTAACTATTAGGAGTTTTTTTTTTGTTTGTACAGGGTTTCTTAGTGCACAATTTTCTTTGGGAAATGACATGGACATTGCGAGGAGGAGTTAACTGGCATGATGCTTCGGGTTGTTTTCATTTGGATGTGTCTAATTGTTTAATGATGTTAGGTGCTGGCTAATTGAACACCCACTGTTCCAGTACCACTGTTTGTTGTGAAAGTTCCTGGGAAAACAGCCACCGGTGTTCCTGCACCCCATTGAATTAGCTCTGATGAGCCTGGTCTTATCAGCCATCGCCTTTCAGTCACAATATGACCCTCAGAAGTCCTCTCTTGAGACCGACAACGTTATGTATGCCAAGGATGGTGAGGAATGCTTCCCAACGAAAGGTCCCTCGTGCACTCAGCATAATCTCGGTCATCAGCCCCCACGTATCGTGTTCAAATGAGGGTAGAATCTCTCAAACGTCTTGGGAAACAGCTCATATTTATTCAAACCACCCCAATCCCTTTTAGCAGGCTTTTAACAGCTGTAGCCATCAACAGCTCAAACATGTAGGTGGCATTCCCGCTAAAGAACAAGACTAGATTTTACATTAAAATGACTAAGACTCTGTCTATTGTAACTCAAGACTCAACTCACCTTCTTGACGTGTTTACCTGTCTAGGCTGTCATGTCAAAATCGAACTCTGAATGACCACTGAGTGTCTACCTGCGGCGATAAAGACGTCTGTCAACATCTAACACCATTAATGCCACCTTCCACAAAACATCACCAACACACTGGCTCAGCACTCACCAGCCCTCTTTCAATAATCATTAAGTCCTTTTTCTTTCGCCTCTCAGCCTCATTGTGGTTTCAAGGTACTGAATGATGGTTGGCTATTGTATGCCAGACAATGTCCTAGACAGCGCTTTTTTTTTTTTTGTAGCTCGGAGGACAGTCTGTGGCTGTATTGTGTTATATGTAAATTATAATCTCTGTGGCATCTCCTTTGTTGGAGCTGCTGTATTTAACGTAGATGATTTGATATTGTCCCCCAGCGGCGGTACTTGTGAGCCTGTATCAAATTCATAGAGGTCAGTGGGGGAAGAGAGATGGAGTGTTGGATAAAGCAGTGAAGCGTCTGATGTTTTATGGAGATTTGCAGCCGTGTGTGTGTAATCGGTGGCTGATCCTACTATTACCATCAGGTCTGTTTCCAAATGTTTAACCGCCTCGTTCTATCTCGCACAGCTGCCTTCTGTTTCATTTGCGCAAAAGCGTGTTTGACGCACAAAAACAATGTTTAGGTTGATTAGACGAGTACTACATTAATAGTTGTTATTCTTGTTGTCCCTCCCATGGCCTTTCCGCACAGCAAGTGTTTACTTTGGCATTTACTTCTTTGTTTTTTCTCCTCATGCACCACAACAATGGCTTAGATTAATGGCATATCTTAAATTAAATAACAAAAGCCAAATGCAATCTGCTCAGGATAGGGCAAAATAAGGCACAGAGAGAGAAAAAAAAAAACTCTCAAGAAAACAAATAATTAATGTCGCACAAGGAGTGACGGCTCCAATTCATGAAGCAATTTTATTCCCTGGCCACTGAGACACACAGAAGCTGTAAATGTTGGGCCAGGGAGCAGCATGAGGGTGCAGAGGAGCGCTGATGACAGCCAGTAGACTCATTGTGACTGGAGCGTTGGCTCTGCAGCCGCTGGGCTAACTGCTCCATTAATCTTCCACACAGGCCTGCACATCAACCCCCCCACCCACCAAATGCACAACAGCAAAAAGCCAAGCATTTATCCCAAAGTGGAAGAAGTACTGGAACCTGCCTACTACGATCTTTGCTAGCTTCTCAATGAAATATTTCAACTTCAGTGGCTCAAAATTACCATAGATAGATAGATAGATAGATAGATAGATAGATAGATAGATTGAGCAAATTATTTAATGACTCAGTCATGAATATGGCCACTCAATTTGTTCCTGAATAAATTGGCTGAGCAAATAATTCAATGACTCACTCAAAAAGACAATGGCTGCATCCAAAACCGCATGTTCTCTGACTGGGTACTTCTTTTGAATAAGTAGCTAATTACTTTAATTCTATATAATCAATTTAATGGAAGTAAATGGGACCCTCAGCATTAAAACTATGCAAAATGTTGGGCTTAAATACTGCCATTTAATTACTTTTCCTTGAACATGTTTAGTAACAATTGTATATAAAACAATAGTGGATTTAACATCAAACTGTAACATATAATGTCAAAATGTGTGTTACATTCTCCCTTTAAATACTTTGGTCTGTTCAAGAATATTTGATATGATTTCATATAATGTAGCCTATTTGAAAGAATTAAAAGAGCAGTTTCTTGTCTACCCTTGTATTGATGAGGTTAATATGGGATTTAGAAAGTAATGCAATAATTTTTAGAGTAATAAGTACAGTAATCTAATTACAGTGATGAAGATGTAATTAGCAGCTAGAAATGAGTTGCTTTTTACAAGTAACTTACCCAACACTGGTGAACACACAGTGAAGTATGATGTAAGCATGTTGTGAAGCTTGTGCAAGAAGTGACAGAAGCACATCGCTTCACAATGTGCTGACACTTACATAACAGGTTAAGTACTAATTTAAGGATTACAGTCATTAAATATGTTAAATGCTATTTATGTACAGAAAGACTCATATGCCATGGAGAACAACAGTTTAGTTTGGCCGTGACTGTTACACACAAGTCGTATACACAGTTCTGTTTTTGTTACCTTGGTGGTTCCTTTTATAACAAAGCCTGTCTCGAGTGTCGGCAGCCTTGTGACAGCAGTTCTGCAATCAAAAATAAAGATAGAACTGTTACTTCATTCAAGGATGAATCTTTTTTTCTTGATGGGTAAAGCAGAGAAATAGACTTATGCATTCAGCAGAGCCATATGTGGCCCTATTACAATATGGGAAATGGGGAAATAAAAGGCAGCTGTAATGATGCCTGATATCCCCCTCGATAGAGGTCTTAAATAGGCCTACCTGATGGCAAGGTCCAGAGAACTCTGCTCTCACTGGCGCCTCACATTTACATGTGGCATGTTACATGCAGCTGTTTGGGAAAGTGATGGACACATTCCGGAGCCGTTTCCCATCACTCTTCATTTTATGCTACATTAGTACTGAAGGTCCAGTTAGTAAGATATTCAGGTTAAAAATTGAAGATTTTTTATCCTTTTTAGTCTGTATTTATTTTAACCTTCTGGGGTCGACGATGTTGCCGGCGATGCCAGTTGCAACTTTAATGAAAACAGCGAAAAAACATCAAATGCTCCATCAATTTTGATTGTACGTATGAGAGTAATACATTATTTAAATCTGTAAAGGGTCTACTTGTATTTGCGTACACTCACAATATCAACAAAACATTGTGCTTTTGTAAAATAAAGAAAATAATGTTTTTAATATGTATATATATATATATATATATATATATATATATATATATATATATATATATATATATATATATATATATATATTAATTATCATTAATGTGCATATGGCAGTTGTTCTGAAGAGATGGTTTATAGTTATTTTTTTTTAAATAGTAGTATTTTTCTCACACACACCTAAGCCTTTAGATATTGCTTTAGAAACCATTAATATCTCAGATGGAGTTGTTTGGGTTACCATTGTGTTTGTTTTATTCTTCAGACAAACAAGTGCTCAGTCTTTTTTAGAATTCAGATTAAGAACTTTAGAACTCTATAGCATCAGTGTAGAAGAGTAATTACATGGTGAAACAGATTTGCTTATTGTAGAGATAACGAAAGTTAACATGTGCATTGTAATGTTCGAAGCAGATGTCATAGCAAATGTCACTAGGAAAAGATCTTAAAACAAGCGGTTTAATCAAAAGTTCATTCAAATAAAAAAAAAAATAAAATAAATAATAATCAAACGAACAAGCACAGAGTTACATAATGTCTGTAGAGTCACAAAAATTCTAAAACTGTTTGTGTTTCACAGAAGAAAGAAGAAAGTCATACACATCTGGAACAGCATGAGGGTGGGTAAATGATGAGAGAATCTTCATTTTGAGGCACAGTTTCACATTTAACATCTAAATTAACAATCCTGATAAGGTAGATATTAGATGTAAACTTGTGGCCCCATTTTACCAATTCAAAACATGGCAGAGACTCCTCTTATCTAGACTCACTTTCACAAGCATGTGAACCATGAGGCAGTACACTAAGAATAACCCCTGCAGAAACTGTCTCATGTTGAAAACATCTACACTGAATAAACATTTTGTGATGACAGAACAATTACTTCATAACTGAATTTAAGACTCATTGTCCGTGAGGCACAGAAATCTTGGGCTAATGGCTTTCATTCAAATGACAGCCAGCATTCATCTGCACTCATCAGAGCATTCCAAACATCTCAACCATTCCCCAACGGTCCAATGTTTATACACTGGAATGCAAGTAAAATGGGCCTGATAATTATCAGCATAACTTTGGATCTGATGATTTTAGACTGTACAGTTGAACACTTTGTTCTTTATTCACAGGCAGCCCATGATAAGATACAGACGCGCATGTATACAAAAAAATAAAAATGTTCCCAGACAACATAAACAAGGAATAATCAACATAAACATATTTATTTCAAGGTTGCTTAAAAAACATGACCACATCCTCGATTATACTTCAGATGTGATTCTCCTTTGAAACACCAGCCAGTCAGCCACATACAAACTCTGACCTTCTGTAATGCAGAAAGGGTTAACCCTAACAGTAATTTTTCTCTTGTGTCTCATACCTTTTTTCCCTCGTCTTTTTGTGAGCACATGATAAAAGAATGCATGGAATGCCAGTGAGCGCGGCGCCAGCAGCGTTTCCAGTAGCACTGGCCGATGAAAACTGGGAGGGTGGAGGTGGGGTCGAGCCTGGAGACGGGCTTTCTTTACTGTGTTTGGGGAAATTACTGCTTTTTTCCATATAAAGTAGTGCATTCCACAGGCTGACTGGCAAACGAAACCTCCTCTCGCTTCGTAAAGGGACAGAAATAGAGACATAAAAACTGAAGAGGGCAAACACATTCCTAAATCCTGGTCGTATACAGCACGTGAAAGTATAATGTACAGTTACAGGAAAAGACTCATGAATCGTGAATCATTACATTTACATTTACATTTACATCAGACTAGTAAATGTATTCAGTGTATGATATCACCTTCTTAAGTGTATTTAGAGGTCACATTCTAAAACAAAACATGAGTTGTATTTGAATCGTGAATGATACAAAATGTAACATTGAACTGATAAGGTATGAAAAGTACTATATTGTTGGGCACAATTAATAAATAAAATAAAATGTTATTAAAAACCATTTAGGTGAATGATTTAATGACTTACAAATGAAGACACTCACTTGATTTGTTCCTTAATGAATCGGTGGATTGAGCGAATTATTTAATGACTCTATAATAAATACAGACACTCAATTTGTTCCCGAATGAATCAGTTGAGTAAATAATTCAATGACTCACTCAAAAAGACAATAGTTGTATCCAAAACTGCATACTCTCTGAGTAGGTTTTTTTTTTTTGAATAAGCAATAACTAAAAAGTATGTTCTGTATAGTATGAATGTAACATACTAAATCTGTCATGTTGTCATTGACTTACAGTACCAGTGTCAGCTGTGTCTCTTCACTGCCAAAATGGACTATGAATGCCATTTTATGTTGATTTATGTACCTCACATATAAACGTATGTGATACACACAGATGAGCATGTTACTGACTATATTAATTACCCAGCACTAGAAGTATATTTTATAATGACTGATTTTTAAGTTGATTTTATGGAAAGAAACAGCATTGCAATATTCTTAGTCAATTTGACTGTTAGCTAATGATCTGTTAAAACCTGAAACAAAAGATGCTGCAGGGTGAAAATGAGTCTGAGATCAAATGGAACATATACAAAGGTCTCCATTTCATAAACAGCTCTAGGGTAGGTCAGCCATTATCCTGTGTGAAATTCATTGTGATAAATCCTCTGGTAATGCATGCCACTCAGTCTTGGTCATAGATGGCAGTTCATTCAGATTCTCTAAAAGAAGATTAAATTGAATTTTATGTTCTCTGCAGATAAAATTCAAATCGCATATTACCATTATTTGATCTTTTCAAATTCACCAGGAGAAAATGTGTTTTCTTGCAAAAAGATAATTTTACACTGCTGCTTCGATAGTCATAAGGTTCAATGTAGCGCAGCAATTTAGGAAGGCTTTTTTTTTTTTAAAGTAAATTATATAGTTTCCACATGCTTCAACTCAGACAGGCTTGCATTTAAAACGTAATTTTTTTTTAATAAGCCATTTACCTGAATGTATACCGAATATGCTGCTACCTTGATGCATTGTGTCTATCAAATTACTAATAATTAATATTTATTTAACCTTCATGTTGTGTTCTGGTCTTTTTCATTATTTTCTCAAAAATGCTAGTTTATGTTATTGCATTGGTCTAAAACTTTCTGTTGTAAATGCATTATTTTCCTCTTATGTTTACATTTTAATGTATAATGAAATTCTGTGCCTTCTCAAAAGCACATCAGAAAAAAAAGTTGAAATAACGCCCCCTCTTTTCTTTTCTCTAGTCCTGCTAGGTTAACCCTCTCTGAACCTCTCAGCACAGCAAGAAAGCCTAAATGACAGTGAAAAAGAGATACAGCAACAGCACTCAGCACTTCTTTCTTTGTAACACTGGAGTGCTGCTCCACCTTTACTCAAAGCACGAGGTCGGATTCTTCCTGAAACAGCGCTGAGAGCCGAAGGAATCAAAACAAGTCAAAGTGCTCATTCCGCTGGAATTTCTGAGATGCCATTAGAGAAGTCACTCGGGTTCATTCTTCTCTTGACACTTAATGAACAACAGTAGCCAGACACAAACCCATAATCTGCTAATGTGTTGGACCCTCATAGCAAGCTTCACTGGTTGAAGCTTGACGTAATGACGCTCTTGCCCTCTCTTTTCCGTGTGCATGGAGACGTGAAGCTTCACAACATCGAAACAATATGGACATAGATGATGTTTGTTTCTGGTCTGGTAAAGTCAAAGAGAGGATCATTTCATCTCATCAAGTCTGATTCACCTCACCAGTCCCTCTAAAATACATTCAAATGGGCCGTCAGTAAAAGATTGGTTTTCAGTTTTCACTTCACAGAGACCAGAAAGTCTGCTGAATTTATTAAGTTGTTTTTCAGACAGTATAACCTCAATATACCCATTAAAAAAAAAAGAACTTTAATAAAAGCTATTTGTACTTCACACATTTTTGTTTCTATGTCACATCCTAATGTTCTATTAAAATAGGCAGTCAATATATCTCAGGTCTTTTAATGCAGTCCATAACTTCACAAACCTTCATAAACACGTTGAATTGTTGTGGCAATAACATTCGCAGTGCATTTTGATTCAGCACGTATATTGATGTGATATACATCCTTTGCTATTTACAGCATCATGTTGCTTGTCACATTTCAGAAGAGACAGAATTCCCTGTTTAGTGGATGGTGTATTGTCAAAGTGTTTTAATTAGATATGTTCTCTTTAACAAACCGCCAGAGGCAGCTCTGTACCCCTTCAATTTCTTTAGCCTGTCTTTCTAAACAGGATTTAGATTTCATCAACCTCATTTATCTTCTCCGAATTTGCTATTGCTGTTTAAAAAACAGACTTTCTTGAGTCTCTATTCAAATATTTGGGCTCTTTCTATCAACAATCGAAGGCTGTGAAGTTGTTAGTCTTTAATCCAATAAAGCCTTCTGTAGCATATGTAATACATGGATTTCTAAGGCCTCTATATTATCAACATGATTAAAACTTGGGTAAAACCAGTTGCACACAATCTACTACGTGCCTTCTGTCATCTGACTGTTAGTTAGTACGTAAAATACCTCTCAATAATATAATTCAAAAAATGCCTTTTATGTTGTGGTACACTTTGCCTTTTGCTGTGAAATCTTTAATAAAATAAGTTTAAAGAAAAGTTGAATGAATCAACCGTTTAAATGATTCGGTTCAATCGCAATGACTCGCTTATTAACAGTGAATTGCTGCCACCTACTGGCGGTTTTAATTGTTTTAATTTTACATTTAAAGTATCTTTTCATTTTTTAAATAATTTCAATTATCGGTATTCATCATTTCATGTTTAAAATATCGAAACATTATTAATGCATTTGTAACTACAGGTTAAAACATTAACATGTCCCTGTCAAGCTGCATTAACCTGTAAATACATCTAAATGCCACTTCATATGCAACTTATGCAAATATTCATTTTGTTGATACTGATTTCATTTGTTTAGTAACAGCTTAAATGTAATATTATTATAACTGACTGATGAATGTAAGATTTTGACTCAAATGATAATGCACACTTTTAGAATAAATGCCTTTTTATAGGTAAAAATGCCCATAAAAGGTAAAAATCAATTTAAACTTATTAGAAAAGTGAATTTCTATCAGTGCTGTGAACTGATCACACAGAATATGAAATATATCAAAAACTTTAGGAGTCAGCTGTCCACGGTAGTCCTTCAGATATCAGCACAATAACACACTCAGCAAAATGTGGTTGTAATTTTACAGAAAATATTGAGATATTATTTTTTTGTCAGTATTGCACACCCAGTACTGACACAAAATTATTTGTCACGTCCAGTGTAGACAGCCTTAAGCTGTTGGTTTATTATATATATAAATATATATAATGTAGTTTTCTGGTCTTGTTTTTTGTTAATTTCAGTAACAATAGCTCATCTGGCCAAGAATGTTTAATTATGCTAGTATAATCCTTAAAAGTAATAAAACAAACTTGACAAATATACACTATTTCTCTTCCAGTAAAAAGGATCCTAAATTGTTCCTATAACTGGTAAAGCATGGAACTAGCAACCAAGGTCACGGATTCAAGCCGCAGCTAACACATACATATAAAGCAAATTGTATGTGCTGAATTCATTAGTTTGCAGTTAGCCCCTGCTGGCAGATGTCATTACTACACCATCAGACTGATATTCAAAAGGAATCAGTGTAAGACAAGATAACTCATGCTTTTAAGAGAGAGGCCTTTTTTAAAGTATGCAGGTTGCATACTTCTTGGACCTTCTTGGTTTTGATGGGCTCTGATAAACACTAAGGGCTATTTTAGACCTTTGTTATGTCCATAACTCTAACCTTAATTTTGTACAATTCTTAGTAAATTTTCCCTGTAGTCACTTCTTCTTAAAGGCTCTATAAAAGCAGTTGGTAATACATAATATATATATTTTTAATGCAGTTGGTAATACATAATATATATATATATATATAAAATATTTATATATATTATAATGCAGTTGGTAATATATAATATATATATATATATATATATATAAAATATCTTGAATGACACTGGTTATATAAATGACTACATGAAACACATTTTAGGTTCCCTGCCAAGTGGCTAAGTGGCTTAGTCAGGAAATCTGCATAGAACTCTTCATGCCCCCTCAGATTTTTAGCTGAGAAAATTTTAAAATGCAACTTACAAAGAAACATTCTAGCACCTTTGGGAATAGCGCTGCATGATTATTATAGATTATTAAATGTTACATTTACAATAACATATCTAAATTTAAATCACAACTTCCAGAATTCATTTGCTTTATAACTAAAACTTTAGTCATCATCTACTCACCCTCAGGAACTATTTTTTATTCTATGGCCTTAAACAAAATAGGTGCCTGACACCAGTGCTCCTTATGTTCTCTGTGTGTAGTGCTCTTGGTAAAGCAAGAGGACGTCATGCTGCTGACTGTGGCTCCCAGAAGAATGGGTCATCCGACCTTCATGTGTGCGCAGCAGGGTTCGTGATGGCTTCGCCGCATGCTGCAAAAAGGTCCCCTGACATACATAAGAGCAAGAAATAAGCAACCTTGGACTGTGTGTCCATTAGTTCTGTAATCATTGTCTGTTATGTTAGGACATTCATACATGTGCAGTCCATTCAATTATATAATTTGAGCTTCAATTTTCAGTGTAATTTTTTTGTTGCACATTTTCTCTCTATTCCAGGTACGTCCCTAATGTGTTTTGATATCTTTTGAGTATGATGTCATGAGACTCAGGGGTGTGTGTGTTGAGCAGGTTTTGAACCCTGTCCGGACGTGATGCACATGTAATAAGAGACGCTATGGTGAGCTGTTTGCTGCGTGTCTGACCTTGCAGTGCATCTGGGCTGCGCTCATGCATAAATGCAGCCTCTTACAGTCCTTTTGGACATCATTATCAAACGATACACCTACTAGACAGATATTATTTGTTGGATGTTACTCTGATAGATTACACATCAACACTGTCGGTGTGGCTGGGAATAAACTAGAGCGCATTAAGCTGATCTGTTTCATATCCTTTGTTGTTTTCATCATAGTGCTCATTTGTGGTATTATTCTTCATTTGAACAACATAAAGCTTAATCAAATGCATCCAAATGTTACTGAGAATGTACGCCTCATAAAAACACATCCCACAATGCCTTCACACCATTGCACTGTGATTGTCTGCTGCCAGATTTATCTTTATTTGAACTGAAAACAACGTGTGCAAGCACCGCTATGGTCTTTAGGTATTCCAGGACTGTGAAAATGTCTTGCGTGCCAAGAAAGTGATATAAATTGAGAACGTGTATGAAGTGAAAACAATAGCCGGTAGCAGGAAATCTACCAAAATTCATCTTTAGAAATAATTACAGCTGGTGATATGTGCTGGTGGAAGTTAATGGCGGTAATAAAAATGTTAAAAGCCTTTGAAGATGAGGCCAAACCATAAGACATCTATTCGGTGGTATTAAGGCACATTTCCACTTAGTTTAACACTAAGTACTTGGAAATGAGGGTAATAAAAACAAGACGAAGTGCAAAGTCTTCTTGATCCAAAATGCATCTGCTGAAGCTCATCATTATCCATTCGTCGCTGTAAACAGTTTATTTGTTTTTAAAAAAACTGTTTCAGAAGTCATATAAACTTTTATTATAATGTTAGAGAACATGAATGAATGGATGGACAGACCAATATATATATAGATAGACAGACAGACAGACAGACAGATAGATAGATAGATATAGAAAATCAATATGGTTGGAGAGACAGACAGACACACAGATAAATATGTTGCTTTCCAAAAAATGTATATCATCAGATTGCACAGGCTGCTTTTTAATGCTTGTCAGTGAAGAAAGAATCTTTTTTTTTTTACAGCAAAAAGATGTAGTTGCATCATCATCCAGCAGAGACTCAATGCCGAATCAAGCAAGGTCATAATTTGGACTTGAGAGAATTTGATAAAAAAATGTTTGTGTTCATACCAAAATCTTTGACTTGTGAGATGTATTGGTAAATCTGAGCTCAGTCGGAGACCTTTCTTCGATTACTTTTTTCAAAGTCTCCATTTGATGACCATTTGATGATAAGAAGCAATTTAAAAATGAGATATCGTTAGTGGTTTTACTTTCCTATGGGAAAGAAAATCAGAAATGGCACATGCATTTCAAACAATGGGATTTATTTAGCTTTGCATTTCAGATCTAATCAAGGGTTTTAAGCTCCATCAGAGACTCATCAGACAGGATTCATCACCTATTGGTATTAAACCCAAAATATACCCAAAACACACTAACAAATGAGTGCACGTACATGCATGAATTCCTGATTTCTCAGCCTCAGAGTCAATGCGGTTAGGTGAGAGACCAAGAACTGTTTTATGTAGAGGTGAACCAGAATCCCAAGAGAAAGATCAGAGGGAATTATGATGAGAAAGAGAAGATCTTGTACAATGCTTTCTGCATCAACACTTCAAAAGCAGTTTCCTCCCCACCACCCTGTCTGAATTAACACAGCAAAAAGAAATAGAGATAATTTATGAAAGCATTTAGGCAGAAAAGATCATTGCCAGATCAGAGACCCTGACTGATGGATTCATCTAATTCACATGCAATATTATGCAATTACCACATTTAAAGCTAATAAGAAGCATTTTTATCATAACTTGAAAGCAATATAGCTGGAGTCAATATCAGGTTTTGTAACTGAATAGGAGATCGAATAGCAAACCATGCAAAACGTGCTGTAGCGTGACAAGAAACCTGCTCTTCTGAGAACGCCATTTTCTCAGTGAAAAGGAAAACGTAATAAATTCTTAACAAAATGAGCGGACTAAGACCACGAGATGACACATGATTCACTGCCCATCCGAAAAGAAGAAAACGAGTGAAAGGTTTTAAAACAAAAATCATTTTCTCTCATAAAGGGCGCATACGTCACTGTTTCTAGTGGTCTGTTTACAAGGAGGGTATTTCTGTTTCTTTCATTTTGTGTGTGGCTCTTATGCACTTAAACTTTTATCTTCAGGAGCAGATGAGTGCGAGTGTGTGTCTGGTTCATCATGCCTAACAGCTTTGCGACATTTTCATCAGAAGAGCAGCACTAGCACTATTACAAAGTTTGTGCTAAATACGTTGGCCGTTCAGTGAAGGTCAGACCATTAATCTCACCCTTCAGGAGAGCTACAGTGTAGTTCGTTTCGCACGTGAGCACACGGTTCTAATGTATAGCATGGCTGAGATCCAAGAAAAAAAAAAAAAACACTGTTTCCCTTTACAGAGCTTTTATGTTTGCTATTTTATAAGGTAATTTGCAACAATTACAGTTTTCACCATGTAGAATATGCATTCATTATTCACGGCTGTCTAGTCAGATCCTCGCAACTGTATGCATCCTGTGCAACGGTGTAGAAATAATTTAAAAGTGGGGGTGGACACATTTAGACAGGGGCATTGATTATCTCCCAAAAAGTGGGGACAGCAAAAGAAATTTGTAAAGTACTGTTTTTCTAAACCTAGTAAGTTGTCTTGAGTGTATCTCAGAGTAAAAATATAAAAAACTGTGACTTTATTTCTCATATTTGCAACCTCACATATCACAATTGCAACTTTATTTTTCGTAATTGTGATTTAATCTGATTAATCGGATTATCACAAATTTGACTTTGTTCATTTAATTTCTTCTAACTGTGACTCTATTTTGCATAATTACAGATTTATCCTCACAATTGTGATTTAATTTCACACAGTTTTTACTCTTTTTTTTTTTTTGCAAGTTTATACTTTATTTCTTGTAATTGCAAATATGCCTGTGCATTTATATGTCACTGTGACTCCATCTCACAATTGTGACATTTCTTACAATTTTGACTTCATATTAAACAATTCATTTCTCATACTCATGCTTAAATTTTTTTTTTTTTAAAGAAATTCAAACAATAAATACTGTTTTGTGGCTCTTTAATATGTCATGGAAAATCACTGTATTGAACTGCTCAGTTCAAGCAGCAATTGAACCGATCTTCTTTTCATATTTACTTAAATCATCAGAATGTATTTTATTTCAACTGCTGAAAGTTGTCAATACACAACATTTTTAAGTTTAAGTCTACCGAAAGTTAATGTTCTCTCCTGTCTGATTTGTTTGTCGGGCAAGATGGCAGATTCAGTGTTATGATTGGTCAGATCGTCTTTCAATCAAGCTCTTTGCGAATGATCAATTGCTACTTTATTTATCACAGTTTTGACTTCATATTTGACAATTATGATTTCATTTCATTTTATTTCATATTTCACAATTTTGACTTCATACTTTATTTCTTGTAATGGCAACTATTTCTCATGATTCATTATTTATATCTCACTATGTGACTTCATATCTCACAATTGCGACATTATTTCTCACAACTTTGACTCATAATTTAAATTTCATACTTTATTTCTTGTAGTTACAACTATTACTCACAATTGTGGATTTCAGTATGTGATTTAATATCTCACAATTTTGACTTCATTTTTATACTTTATTTCTTGTAATTGCAACTATTTTACATGATCGCTTATTTATTTCTCACAGTTTGGACTTCAAATTTGACAATTGTGATTTCATTCTCATCATTTCATACTTCTTGTAGTTGTGGCTATTTATCATGATTGTTCATTTATATTTTGCTATATGACTTCATAACTCAGAATTTCTACTTCATATTTGACTTCATACATTATTTCCTGTAATTGCAACTATTTTACATGATCACTTATTTATTTCTCACAGTTTGGACTTCAAATTTGACAATTTTGATTTCATTCTCATCATTTCATACTTCTTGTAGTTGTGGCTATTTATCATGACTAACCAATTATATTTTGCTATATGACTTCATAACTCAGAATTTCTACTTCATATTTGACTTCATACATTATTTCCCATAATTGCAACTATTTCTCATGAATACTCATTTACAGTATATCTCACAATGTGACTTCATATTTTACAATTGCATCTAACTTTCAAATTTTCCTTTCTATTTTTCTTTCTGGGTGAAGACAAGATTTGCAGAAGGCAACATAATAATGCTACCTATCTCAAGACATCACGTTTATAGCCCATTAGAAAGGACTGATTAAGATATTATGGTTATAGATGTGGAATGCAGAATAGAGGTAAAATATATACACATGTGCATATGCACAGTGCAAGCATATATTATATACACATATATAACATATAACATGACACAGCACACTCACATCTGAGAAGTATTGTGTTTTTCAAGCTGAATAATGTGTTTAACGATAAACATCATTAAACATTTGACCAGGAATTGAGGCACTATGGAAGAAGACAGATCTATGAGAGCGCCATATGATAGACCGCAGTGCGCAGACACAAATAAGACTCCTCAGCCAGCGTGCCTGTGTAAATATTTGAACTCTACCCAGCAGATATCAGGGCCTCTAGAGAGTAAAACACTAGTTCAGGTGAGAAAGGGTTCATTCCCATACTGCATGCTTGCTGCCTGTGATCTCTCCCCGTGGCAAGTGTATTCACACTCTGCATAAGGATTGGAGGTACAATAAGTGCATAAACAGAATGAAACTGTCAGGGGTGCTGTGCAAAATGTCTGTTTTTTATGTTTTTACCATGTGACTTTTTTTATTAAAACCCCAGCATTTTAGTTTGGCTAGTGTTTTTATTTTCTTAGCACCTGCTTTAATTCAAATTAGTTATTTTTCTGCACTACGAAACAGATGTTAAATAATAAAAGTAAATAAAAAAAGAAAATAATACATTTTAGTGTTCATAACAAAGGGTTCTGCTAAAAATCTGCCAGTCGATCAATAAAAAATAGGCTTACATTATTCAACATTTATGCAGTTTTGCTTCTTGTGTTAATTTGTTCTGCTTTAAATAATATTTATCTAACTGGAAAAAAAAAATCATTGTCTCAGTTGATCTACTCTTCACTAGTGGTTGACACCAGTATTTAAAGAGTAAGATGACTAATACTTGGTATAATATATCTCAATAATAATATACTGTATACAATACAATCTTATGTATGCTATGACACAAGGAAGTGTTAGCACTTCTGTTAATTTGTCACTTATTGCATAACATGATACTGTACCTTAAGGAATGCTGATTGTTGTTCTTTGGATATTACATAACATATTTGTATATCACATAACATGATAGGGTAAACAGTAACGAGCAATGAATGATTGTTTTATCAGTTTACAGTTAACCTTCTCTACATAGCAGAAAAGGAGGGACTTAATGTGTTAAACCAATAGCAGCAACACATCATGTGAGTTTGAAACATCACTTTCTTTAAATAGAAACAAGAAAATACTTCTATGTAGTAAAAAACAGTTAAATGTTCCATCTGAGACAAACTACCTTTCTAAGGGTATGTTTACATGATAATGGTGTCCTTTGTGTTTTTGAAAATTTTTGCATATAGATGACAAAGTTTTCAAAATGAATCCCATTCATACAAATCCGTGTAAAGGAAAACGAAACAAAAAATGCTGTATTATATATGCCAAGCCAGTAGTTGGCGATGTTCATTTGTAAAGAAACACTATGCGCCTGCGCACATACACATTCTTCTAAATTGCAGTGAATACAAACATTGCAAAACATGCATACATGGTGTCAACCCGTTTTCAAAAGTTCGCAGTTGCAGGCCCCCAAATGCCAATGTAATGTAAATAAATGGACAAAACACATACAAAGTTCTTAGTTTTTGATTGAAAACAGTGACGTGTAAATGTCTCCTACATTCTATGGCATTTTACTAAACCAGTGGATCTTATAAGGCCTGGGCCCACTAGGGGGCCTCAGCAAACTTTAGACCAGTCCCCAATAGTTTTGCAAATGATTTAAATGTAGTAATCAGTAATAATAATCATAAGAGATCCACAACAAATTAAGAAAACATCTTCATCAGTTTGACAATACATGTGCTGCAAATAATCACAACACGACAAAATTCAGAAACGCACTGCAAATGCTCACACCTCTACCAAATACAGAAATGCACTGCAAATACAGAACTACAGAAAACTCGCAACACAACCAAATACAGAAACGCTCTACAAATACTTGCAACACAACCAAATACAGAAATTTGCTGCAAATACTCACAACTAATGTTCCATTAAACATATTTTTTTACATTTCTGTATTTGCTGGGCGTTTCTGTATTTGCAGTGCATTTCTGTATTTGGTTGTGTTGTGAGTATTTGCAGAGCGTTTCTGTATCTGGTTGTGTTGCGAGTATTTGCAGAGCATTTCTGTATCTGGTTGTGTTGCGAGTATTTGCAGAGCGTTTCTGTATTTGGTTGTGTTGCAAGTATTTGTTGAGCGTTTCTGTATTTGGTGTCTGTTTCTGTATTTGCTTTTTTTGTGTTGTGAGCATTTGCAGAGCGTTTCTGTATTTGGTCATATTGTGAGTATTTGCAGCACGTTTCTGTATTTGGCTGTGTTATGAGTATTTGCAGTTTGTTGCTGTATTTTGAGTATTTGCAGCATGTGTTGTCAAACTGATGAAGAGGTTTTTTTTTTTTATGTGCTGGTGTTTTTTTCTTAAGTTGCAGCATGTTGAGCTCTCTCAGCCACTGTATAACCAACCCCCCCCCCAAACATAAAGATGTACAACATTAAACTGTTTTCTTACAACGTTAGTATCAGAGGTACATTTCAGGAAGTATTTCGAATATTATCTTGACATCAAAAAGTTTGAGAACCACTGGACTAAACTAAAGTTTTTATGTTATTGGTTCATGCTATACTACACTTTGTAGAAATTTACAAAAAAGAAACTTTTGACAGGCTATAATTGAAGCACTGAAAATGAATATCGTCAATGTGCACTTAAATATTCGCTGCAGTAAAACCATTTGGAGGAAATGGTTGCACCATTCAAAGGACATTTCACTTTGCACATTTAACATTCTGAAAACGCATACTGCAGAACGTATTCTTACAACTCTTTGCTTTTTCTGGGAAAGCGTGAGTCTGTTGGGGATGCGTTCATAGGGCAAATAAAGGCCAACCACAAAGTAAAACAATTCATGATAAGAGAATGTCGAGAGAGACAATTTCCTCCTGTTCCAGCTGACATGCATGTGACTAACCTTAGAGAGCTTTTTTTTTTTTTTTTAACAAGAAAACAGTTCCTTCATTCACTGTTCCCTTTGGACAGTATGAACACTTGACATGGGTTTACTGTACCTAATACAACTTTAATATTTTAAGATACTGTTTGCTTTGGCCTTCCTTGTTCTGTCACTGCAAAGTTGAATATGTCGGCATGGAAAGAGAGACTAAGGAGAGTTGTTACAGTGGAGCCGGTGATTTTCCTCTACATGACCAGCACTTTCATCGTAACACCTGCATATCAACAGATGATTATCACAAAAGGTAAGAGAGCTGCTACTGCTGCGATTTAAAGCAGGAAAAGTAGAGAGAGTGAAAGGCAGAGACATTAATCAAGTGCGTCCGGCGAGTCAGTGTTTTGTTCTTTGAACTGAAAAACAGGTCAGCAGGGTCCAGTTCTAGTACACAAAACGGAAATGCCCGAAGCAGAACCACGGAGTGCTTGGAGAATAGCAGTGGAGCTCGAGATGTACTCAAAACCCAAAACTACAGCAGGCATTAATCAAGCCGAACTGGCCATGACAGTCCCAGAGCAAAACAACAGCCGCTGTGATCACTCATGCACCAGATTAAACAATCGCTGACAGTCATTAGTCTGTATTCTGTTGCTGAACTTAAAACATTGGCTATGCTTGAGAAACTGCAGTATCTTTGTTTTAACCTTGTGCAATGACATGAAATTTAACTTTTTCATGAGCTGATATGTCCTGCCATGTGACATACAACATTGAAATCTTTTTAAACTGCTTTTGCTATTTACATTAATAATTGAATATAATATTAAATATAACAATTAAATTAAATTAAAGATTGGAAGACTACATGGAAAAATCTAAATTTTTGCTTTCCCATTTGCTCCAATAGGGGGAAAAAAAGCTCTGTAATTTTTGAAAATGTAAAAAAAAAAAAAAAAAAAAAAAAACATACACATATACACGAGTGCTGTCAAATGATTAATCGCATCCAAAATAAGTTTTTGTTTGCATAATATATGTGTCACGTTTCACTTGGAGAAGGAACGAGAAGATCCAGGAGAATATAGAAGTACTGTATGATTTTAATTTAACAAACAAGGAGATACAAACAGAGGAACTGATAAATGTACAACAGCGGACAGAGCTAACTGAGAACACTTTAAATACATAGACAATGATGGGACACACCTGGAACCAAATTAACAAAATGGGGAACACCTGGAACTGATAGAACTGAGGACAGGAAACATGATCAAATAAGGAAACACACACTGGGACACATGGAGCACATGGGGAACAGAACACAACACAACCCTGACATGACACCCCCCTCCAGAAGGCGCGTCCTCGCACCATGCAACATCAAAGGGGTGGGAGGGCGGGCCTCTAGGAGATCCCAATAGACAGGATTGGATGAGACGGGATGCTCCAAGGCGGTCCCAGATCTGGGCACCATGGCCTCCCGAGTCCTCAGATCCTGGAGGGGGGTGTCATGTCCAAGCCTGTGGGGGGACCCAGGAGGCCATGGTGGAGCAGCCTCCAAGGCCAAGGCTGTGGCCCCAACCTCCACCTCGGCCTCTACAGCTGACTCGGCTATGGGTATATGGTCCCCCCCCCAAAAAAAAAAAAATTTATTGGGGAAAACTAGGCATCTTGGAGCAGGCACTTGAGCGAGCTCTGGGGCTGGAGCTGACACTGGGGCTAACTGGAGATCCGTTGCCCATCCTGGGTGGAACTGGGGAACGGGAGCCCTTCCCGGGCTTTTCTCTGGGCCTGGGCCGACATTGGAGTGAATTCTGGGGCCTGGGCCGACACCCTTCTCACCCCTAGTTTCCTCTTCCAGATCGGGGGGAAAAGGTGTGGTCTGGGCCAACACAGGAGCAAACTCTGGGGCCTCAGCCAACACAGGAGCTAACTTTGGAAGGCGCTTTCGAGGAGCGGGCACTGGAGTGCACTAATGTTGCCACACTAATGTTTGTTGGGCCTGACTCGGGAACGGCCGCTACGTCTGTGCTGAGGACAGAGACAGTGCTGGGAGGAGATGGGTGGTCGGACCATTTGGCTGGGTATGTGGAAGTTCTTGGGGAGGTTCAGTGGATTTCAGGAGGGACTGGATGAGGATCGTTCCGAACTTCTTCCAGCCCCAGCCAAAAACAAACACAGAGTGCAGAATCTAACCAGCTCACCTGGTTGGAGAGCTCTAGTCATCGTGTTGGGTCCACTGTTCAGTCACGTTTCACTTGGAGAAGGAACAAGAAGATCCAGGAGCATATAGAAGTATGATTTTAATTTAACCCACAAAGCGATACAAACAGAGGAACTGATAGATGATGTACAACAGCAGACAGAGAACTAGGAACTGAGAACACTTTAAATACACAGACACTAATGGGACACACCTGGAACCAAATTAACTAAACGGGGAACACCTGGAACTGATAGAACCGAGGATAGAAACAGGAAACATGACCAAATAAGGAAATACACAGTGGGACACAGGGAGCACATGGGGAACAGAGCACAACACAAGCCTGAGAATATGTGTGTGCTTTGAGTATATTTATTATGTATTTATAAATACACACACATACAGTATATATTTTGATAATATTTACATGTATTTACATGTCTATATTTATATTTATTATATTTAATATATAAACATATTTTTCTGAAATATACAGTATACATGCATTTGTATGTATTTATATATACATAATAAATATACAGATTATACAGACATATATTATGTAAACAAATTTTTTTATTTTGGATGCGATTAATCACCATTAATCATTTGACAGCACTAATATATATAAATAACTATAATAGTATTTTACAATTACATTACTTTTTTAGTATTTAAATCTAATATAATTTTGTAGTTTTTTTTTTTTTTTACCTTTCTTTAGTAAAGTTTTTAATGTAGCATTTTAACATTCTTTTACATTAAAATTAGTAATTTTTTTTACTCTTTAAATATATTTACATCCTGTTGAATTCTGAACAGAGAGAACTGGGGGGTTTAAATGAATGGCTTTTTTGTTTGATTTAAAAAAAACATTAATAATAACTAACTTTTGTCTAAAAAGAAACAAAAAGCATCAAAGTAAAACAGAAAATGCAGGGAAAAAATAATATGCGTGGACTCTGAAGACATTTCTATGAATATAAATAATGCAGTGAATATATGCATTTGATTTGCTTAAGGGTGACGCTTTCCAAAACATGCAGCTGTTTTTAGTTTCTGCTCTTGTCATATTGCATTTTTTCTCCCTTTTACTGAGCGAGTGTCCTTCCTTTCCTCTCTCCTTTAAATTCTCTTACCCTTCCAATGAACTCTGCAGCTCCACACATAACAGTTCTCAGAAAAATGTGGACGAATATATCATATGAATGAGCACAACTCCACGCAGTGAAAACTGTTCAAAGATTAAAGAGGGTCCAATCATTTATTGCAAAGTGTTCATTTATGCCACTCTTAATGGCCTCGATTCTTGCCATTTACTCCTTGATATCATCATATTTGTGAGGATGCAGTTGGTGAGCTTCCTCGAGGCTTGTACTTACAATAACTGAGGGCGTCCCCCGGTGCAATGTCTTACTGCTTGGGTTGTGCATCATTCCCATAATGCCTTTAGAGCATCATTACTGACAGTGAATAAAAATTTTTTGAGAAGTAGAAAAACATCAAAGCTAACCTAAGATGCAATACCTGAATTTCATTCGATAACATTTGCTCCAACTAGAAAAGGACTGTTAAATGTCAAGATGTCAGTGTGGCTAGTTTTGTGAAAACTGCTTAGCCTTACCTTAAAAAATACTGACCTGCAGTAACTGTTGCCATCAGACCAGCTTGTGCTGTTATCTCATATAAACATGTTATGAACACATTTGTTCACTTATCTACGAAAATATCATATGAGCAGGAGTGCTGTTGAGCATGAACCCTATTTTATTGTAGCATGACTTTAATGCCAAGGTAATAAAACACAATGTACAGTGCTATAAATGTACATTCTTTTTTTTTTTTTTTTAAATGAAAATCTGAAAAAAATGTATGATGTTAATAACTGTTAAAATGTGCCATCGCAGTCTGCGATCAGGGTCTATTAGGCATAGTTGCAAGTGTGATATGCAGCTTCAGTTTGGTTCAGTTCATACAATATTGTTCAATAATATTGTGTCTGTTTTTATTCCAAATGGAGTAACAAAAGCAGTTTCTCCAAGCAACACACGATTGTGGTGTTTTGTTCTAATTGAACCAGTCGGTTGAGTGAATGACGCAACGATTCACTCGTAAAATGTCTGTTCCTGAACAAGTCAGTATTTTTTTTGACAAATTGGTATAGTGTATGAATGGATGATTCACTCAGTGAATGACAGTCACTACTGCCATAGAATGCAATTTGGCTATTCGTAACTATTTTACATTTTGGCAAACTGAAAGCTAATGAATCCATAAGACTGCATGTGAACATTTTTGGCCGATCTGCTTACACCCCAGTAACGGTCGGTGGACCTTCATAATTGTTTTTTCAGTCATACATTTTTGGATGAAATCACAATTCATTGTAGTTCCCCCAGCACTTAACATTCCAATGTTAAAAATAAAATTGATAGCATTAGCAATGTTTTCCCTGTGTAGTCAGAATCACAAACAACTAGTTTGTTTAATGACTCTTTCAAAATGACTCACATACTCAAGAGCAGGGTTTGAATCACTCTGATGAATCATTCAGTGAATAAACTCACTCTGACCACTTACTGAACTGCATATTACTGTGTCTTGAAATGAAAATTATATTATATATATTACATTAATAGCGACGTGTACAGCTATGGAAAAAATTAAGAGACTGCTTGAAAATTCTCAGTTTCTCTGGATTTGATTTTAATCAAATTCAATTGTTTTTTTTATTCTTTAAACTACTGACGAAATTTATTTTCAATTTTAAATAAAAATATAGTTATTTAGAAAATTTTGTTTCATACTATTCTTAATTTTAAGACAACACAATAGCAATGTTTCACCTTTAATATCAATATTTGATTTTTGGTCGAATACCCCTGATTTTCAATAACAACAAAGGAAAACACAAACACACACACACACACACACACACACACACACACACACACACACACACACACACACACACACAAACTCAGACTATATATATGTGTGTGTATGTATCCTATGTATTAAATTTTTTTTTTTGTGTGTCTTTTTTGATAGACAGTGAGTATGTATAAACAGTGAGTATGAAGTTTTTTTTTGCACAATAAAACTTATTTATATATTATCCAAGTGTATAATATAAATTAAGTGATATATAATAAATAATATAGAATAAACTATATTCAGAGACAGTTAGGTCAGAGACAATTAGCTTTTATTGTTGTGTTAACTCGACAGTGCTGTGGTGCTTTATATATTGAAATTTATATTTGAACTTATTTTGTATTACTTTGAATAACTTTTGTCTTTTGTAGGTGTGTCAAGAATGATACTATCTGTAGTAACCCTGAGCACCACAAAGGGGACGAGGAGGTTCAGACGACAGCCTCCTACATCCTGCTTTTGTTCAACACCACCCTCATCCTGGTCTCCATCCCTCCTGCCTTAATGCTGGGCTCCTGGTCTGACCGCGCTGGCCGTCGCTGGGTCATGGCGCTCCCATCTGTGTTTTCCCTGTTGAGCAGGGGGTTACTCTTGGCTGTAAATTTGTTGGGAAACTTGTTGGCAGTAGCTGAGTCCATGATATTCGTTGGAGGCACAGTGAGCAAGAATTCGGACTCCAGGCAGCATTCGGGGCCTACATTGGCTGCCACATCCTGGTGGTGCTTTATATTGTGCTTTGGCTGAGAGACACTATGATGGGAGAAAATACATGTACTGTATAGCTCTTTATAAAAGGGAAACGGTTGAGCAAGGTTCTCAAGCAGACAAGTCTCGTCTGTTTATCCTAAAGTATGCCAAACTGTCTTTCAAAGCAGTGTTCAAGAGGAGGTCAGGGTAGGACAGACTGAAATTGCAATTTCGCATTCTTTGCACAGTGTTTTGGACTTGAGTTTCCTTGTTTTGCCCCTGTCTTAGTTCCTGTTTTCCTTATTGGGTCATGTTTCATGTGCCTGTCTGTTTATTTGATTCCACCTGTGTTTCCCTTGTTTCCTCGTTATGTTGATTTCATTCCAGGTGTTCCTCGTCTGTTGTCATTTATCTCAGGTGTGTCTTATCTCCCCCTCATCTTGTCTGGTGTTTAAATAGTGTTTCTTGTCTTTAGTCTGGTGCCAGGTATTGTATATGTCTTCATGTTCTCCTGTGTTCCAGAACTGTATTCTGTGTTATTTTGCCTTAATAAAAGTCTGCTGGTTTTGAGCTACTCCCACGTCTCCTTGTTTCATTGCTCCCTGTGAGAGTGAGACAGAATACCGGACCAAAAATCAGCTATGCTGCTTGCAGCATGGTGGTCGGCCATTGGAACGGTATGTGGAGGAATTCCTCGAGCTGTCTTACTGGGTGAGTTGGCATGACGCAGCACTCGGTGCCTGCTTTTAGTTTGGTCTGGATGAGAACGCAATCCATTGTGAATTCCCGACATATGAGTTTCCCTTAATCTAGTTGATTAATCTAGTCCTTTATTTAAATGGTTCTAATTCCGAGGTTGAAGAAATAAAGGACAATATAAATAGTTCCAGACCCCACTTTAACACAACGAGCTCCTCCAACTCACCCTGTGCCAGGACCCTCCACATGCCTCCAACTCACCCTGTGCCAGGACCCTCCACATGCCTCCAACTCACCCTGTGCCAGGACCCTCCACATGCCTGGCCAATGGCTCTGACCACCCATCGCCTCCTGTGCTTTCCCGTACTCAGGGATGGACTTCATACAGCACTGACCTGGGGGCCAAAGTTTATGACCTCGTATTACAGTCAGTCAGGTCAGCGCTAAAAGCCGCTCCCCTTCCACTACCTCCACCCATCCGATCCATCCTGGTCCTCGGCCCTGATTTGCCTGCGTCTCCGCTGTCAAGCTCGCTGGCTGCCGCTGATGCCCCACTTACCCCAAACCAAATGAGGAGGATGAGGAGAAAAAGACTGTACTCAACCCTCATCCTCGGCCCAGAGCTCGCTCCAGTGTCAGCTCCAGCCCCACAGTTCAGCCCAGGAAGGGCTGCTGTTCCTGAGTATAGCCCACGGAGGGCTCCTGATCCCCCGTTAACCCCCATAAGTTCCCCCAATTTTTTTTTTTTTTTGTGGGGGGTAGTAGGGCTCCAGCCGTAGAGGCCGGGGTGGGGGCTGGGGCCGCAGCCTCGAAGGCTGCTCTGCCATGGCCTCCTGAACTGCCTGCTCCGCCATGGTGCCCCGGGTCTCCAGCTCCGCCATGGCATCCCGAACGGGTACCACTGTCCTGTGTCTGTCTTGAGGGACCTCCAGAGCGCCCCCTCCTCTTTGGATGTTATGTGGCGTGAGGACACACCTTCCAGAGGGAGGCATTATGTCAGTGTTGTGGACTTGTGTTTTCTTGTTTTGCCCCTGTCTTAGTTCCTGTTTTCCTTATTTGGTCATGTTTCATGTGCCTGTCATTATGTTTATTTGATTCCACCTGTGTTTCCCTTGTTTCGTCGTTATGTTGATTTCCTTCCAGCTGTTCCCCGTCTGTTGTCATTTATCTCAGGTGTGTCTTGTCTCCCCCTCGTCTTGTCTGGTGTTTAAATAGTATTTCTTGTCTTTAGTCTTTAGTCTGGTGCCAGGTATTGTATATGTCTTCATGTTCTCCTGCGTTCCAGAACTGTATTCTGTGTTATTTTGCTTTAATTAAAGTCTGCTGGTTTCGAGCTACTCCCGTGTCTCCTCGTTCCATTGCTCTCTGTGAAAGTATGACAGCACCTTCAGAAATAACCTGGTGGCTCTTGGTCAGTGCAAACTCAAACTAACACTGCATACACTAACACAAACGCAGACATATACACTATAGGCCAGTGGGAAAAAAAGGTGTAGAAACAACTTCCACTCATAAATGGGTAAATTTCACAATTAGATACAAAGAAATGTCAAGTAACACATTGCATTAAATATGAAGTGTTTACTGTAAGTAGAAAGTCTGAAATAGTATTTTCTTGTAAAAATTACTCCAGTAATCTTTCTTTTATTTGCAACTTAAAATATATACTTTTTTCAGTATTTCAACATTATGCAGGTGAATCTCAATAAATCTGTCAAGAATGGAAGGAAAAATTATATATATACAGTATATATATTTTTGCATTATGACAAAGTTTTCATGAAAATCACCTGTTAAAAACTGCAAAGTTACTGTAATTTAAAGTTATTATAATATTTGTAATTATTGAATAGTTTTAAATTAATATATAATTATTTATAGTATTTCTAATATTAATAAACATTTTAATTCAGCATACACTACATAATAAATAATTTAAATAATAAATAGTTTAATACAGTATATTATATACAAATATTACCATAATCTATATATTTTTTTCCTTTTCATTTCATTTTTTTTTTTAGTTTTCTTTCTGACAAGTAATAATAATATATATATAATAATATAATAACATTATATTAACTCATTAAAGTTACTGAACTACTGGAAAATCTGTTCCACAGATTTTTGTTGTTGTTGTAAATTACATTTTTATTTACTATTCAAAAACAATTGTATTTTTAATTTTTAAATATATTTTTATATTCATTATTTTAATATTATTAAATTGTATTTTATTCTTTGCAATTTTTATGTTTATAATTGTTCATAATATTATTTTAAAATAAAATTAAATAATTTTAAATTATATTTTAAATCATCATACATTATAATATAAACAGTATTATTACAGTGAATAATTGAATACAGTACAACAAATACTAAAAATCTGTTGGAGTCTTTTTTATTTTATTTCATGCTTTAAACCATTCAGACTTTAACACATTCATTTTTAGAAGTTAAGAGAAGTTTAAAATCAAATGTGAAATAATGAAATTTGAGATGGCTGAAATGAATTATCAGTGCAGCTAATATGTTGCCCGTGGTCAAGTCAACTGTTTATGATGATTATACTGCTGAGGCAATGCAGGGAGGTTTTACAGCACTCAATCTGAGTACTGTCACTCCTGAGGCCAGAGAGAGAGAGAGAGAGAGAGAGAGAGAGAGAGAGAGTGAGAGGGGGACAGTCTGTATGTCTCTATTAATTTCCATAAATTCTTACAATTAGATAATAGTGTTTCTAATAACGCCTTTAATTTTACCAAATATAATTGTTCAACCATCTCGTCTGAATTAAACTCTGTATTGCTTTGAAAAACATTGATCTTTGAAAGTCGTGGCAATAGGGCTGGCGAGAGAGGGGACATTAATAATAATGTGCTTTTATGTGCATTTGTCTCTCCAGGGGATCAGTCGATCTTGCTGTTGTATTTGATGTATGAGCCTAGAGAATTCACAACTGCCCTGTTTGGGGTTTTTAACTCTGTGAGGATGCTCTTGATGGTAAGTGGTCTTATTTAATGCAGTAATGCTTTCTGTGATGACTCATGTCTCTCAGCTAACTCAGAGTGGAGATCAGTGGACGTCCTTGAAATACCACTAAATCTTTCGATTTCAGGCTCAAACAGCAGTGGCCCTGCAGTACGGCCATTGACTGGACTCTTTGCCTTCTCTTCATTTGAGTCTCTTCTCTAGCACACACAGCAGAGCACAATGCCCTTGCACACACACCCATTTGATAACCAAACGTATGTTCTTTATGATTATTTATAGAATTTTTCCCTGTAGTCAGAGAACGAAATGGTAAAGACAGGGGACTGACACAACCCTGAACAGACAGCACACAAGAAGATACAGCATCAGTCCATTCAGGTTTCTTCCATCACACGGTTCTGCTCCATACGAGATGCAGTAATATGGCACAGAGGGACATATACATTCACATGCTGTAAAAACAAGAATGTAGGTTATTGTGGACACTGTCAGCAATGTTTAGTCTTTATGACTGTAAATATAAAGTCTGCTAAAGGTCTCAAATTAGCTAATGATTGTCATGTCAATTTAAAATATGTTTCTTAGATAAATAGTGCTGGGGAAAAAAGCAGGTAAGTAGAATTAATTCTATAATTATTATTTATAGTGTATTATTATTATTAACAATTGTATTATTATTTATTAAATCTCCCAATGTACAATGTAATTATATTTCTTGTGATGTTAAGATAATCCTATCCACTGTTACACTTGTCACGGTCCAAGTGTTGAAGTCTTAAATGGCATTTTAAGTTATTTAATTAGTGATATTATTAGTTACAGTAAGCAATTTGCTCTCTATATACACTTATGGGTATAAGTTCGAGTCCAGTAAGTTATTTATTTAATCATTTATTTATTTGTTTGTTTGTTTGAATACATTTCTTTTTTTATCAAAACAACTTACATTGCTGCAGAAGAATCCTATTTAAAAAGTATCATGGTTTCCACAAAAATATATTAATTTTCAACACTGATAATAATAAGAAATGTTTATTTATTTATTTATTTGTGCAGCAAATCAGCATATTATAATAATATCTGAAGGATCATGTGACATTGAAGACTGGTGTAAAAGCTGCTGAAAATTCAGTTTTGCATCACAGGAATAAATTACATTTTAAAATGTATTAAAATAAAAACAGTTATTTTAAATAATACTAATATTTGTATTTTTAATCAAATAAATGCATTCCTGGTAAACACAGTGACTTAAAAAGCATAAAAAAAATCTACCAATCCCAAACTTTTGAACGGTAGTATACATTTCTAATAGACACGTATATAGTATTGAACAATACAGTATGGTATGTTTTTTGGTAAGAAAGACCTAGATTGATTACATTTAAAAAAAATCATTGTCTTGTTCCTTCACAGAGGCATTGGCAGAGTAGCTTTGCAGTGTGAGGCTGTCTGTACAGTGGTAGTGATGGGAAACAGGTTACAGTCTGCTTTGTTTTTGCCGTCTGTCATGAGGAACCCTTCCTCCTAGCAGGTCAATGCAGCATCTTGGAGTGACACTTAAACAAAGCCTGCCAGTTTAGTAGAACCCTTCCTGATTGGAGAGGTGATGGCTCTCCATTTATATCAGGATACACCACGGGGCTCCAATCGCTCAGCTGCCTTTTGTGTGGAAGCCGAAGGCATCGATCCTGATAGAACCTATTATACACTCTGTCTGTAGATGTCGGCCAGCGGGCCGCCACCCAATACACGAAGCGAAAAGTTTTAATTAACCGCAATCGAAAGAGTCAATTGGGGAAAAAAGCGAGAAAAGGACAGACAAAGAAACTTTTTTGAATACAAAGACATCGTGGAGGGGAGCTGATCTTGTGCTTCTAAAGATCTGAAGCATCAAAATCTTGGCAGGTCTGGCTGCGGTGAGCACACGGCTCCACGCTTGTGGTTTTTATAAATGGCTGCGGGGCTGGAATTGACTTGTAATTAGGGTGGCGTGGAGTTGGTGAGGAATTATTAAACACTCCAGGCTCTAATGAGTTGATGAAAGTAAAAACACGGAACGTTGACCTTTTCTGTGGAATGTTTATGCATTCCCATTATGTTTTCCGCTGCGAATCAGAGGCGGTGGCAAAGTCTGTTGACACCGGGCCCTCGCTGGGCAGGGGGGTAATTAAATCAGAACTGTTTGCATGAGCAGTCAGGGCAAATGAGTCACGGCGTGCACCTCTCACGCGTGTTCGCACGCAAATGCAGATGCAGGTGAGTCCGCTTTCAAGTGCTGCCTGACTGTTTTTGACACTGTTTCATCAGGCACAAACCCTGAAGGTTAATTAATTCACTGGTTAGGTTTAGACGTGTCTGAGAGAATCTAAATATTTATGGGCTTTGTTTTCATACAAGCTGAACCACAGGCCTGTGTAGTTCTTATGTATTCTAGTGCGGTGCTTATGTATTTCCGAGATTACACAGCTGTTATATAACATTATTCAACATCAGCACTATTTTAAGCATTTTGAATTATACATAGATCTCAGTACTCACCAAATGATCGGATTTGTGGATGATTAAATTGGTGAAAAATCCCTTGAATTTACACTTTAGGAGGGAGCATAGACACCTCTCTTGGGTAACCATATAGCAAATATTAACAATGCACTAGTAACCACAATGCTAAAAACTCTCCAAAAACTCTAGCAAATGCATATGTTATAGCACTGTAGAAGCAAGTTTTGCACTATTCACCACACCACCAATGTTCCCTCTATGGTGCGTGCGCAGCCACACATTTCTTCCACATGCTCGGGCAAACCGCTATAGAGTTGATGTCGCTTTAGAGTTATAACCGGTCAGTGCGGTTATCAGGTTCCATTGAAAGAGAATGATGTGTGCCAAAGCTATTTCGTCTGCAACCATTGAAGTATTCGGTTTCTACAGCGACTCTTTTGGCCCAAAAGAGTCGCTGTAGAAACCGAATATTTCAATGTTTGTGGACAAAATAGCTCAACTTGAGAATGCAAATGCAATAACGTGAAATAAAGCGTCTTCATGAAGAATAGTGGCTTGATTGAGTGGTGGAAATAGCGGATGATGGCCAAAGAACGGTTACAAAACTCAGAGACATTTACAGTCACACACTGGTGTATTGTACAAACTGTACTTATTAAGAATTCAATTTAGCTTACAGATCTCAGTTTAGATCTCAGTTTTTTCTGTTCTATCAGTTTAAATGCTTTGTTATGATATTATAATTATTATTATTATTAGCCTATATTATATTATGTTAGACCTACCTACGGTATATTATATATCGGTACCTAATAAATATTTGACATTATTTTTAATGGAGTCTCTTATGCTCATCAAAGCTGTATTTATCTGATCAAAAAACCAACCAACCAACCAACCAACCAAACAAACAATCAAACAAAAAAAAAATTATATTGTGAAATATTATTGCAACTTCTAATATTGTTTTCCTATTTTAATACAAGCCTTTAAAATATAAGTCATTCATGTGAAGCAAAGCTGAATTTTATTATCACTTATCCAGTCTTCAGTGTCATATGATCATTCAGAAATCATTCTAATATGCTGATTTATTATCAGTGTTGAAACGGTTGTGCTGCTTAATATTTTTTTTGGAAACTGTGATACTTTTTTTTTTTTTTTTTCTTTTAAAGTACAAAAATATTTCACAATATTATTTTATTTATCCAAGTATTTTTATTTATTTAGTTTTTTTTTATCAAATAGATACAGCCTTGATGAGCATAAGAAACTTAAAAAAAAAAAAACTTTACTGATCCCAAATATTTGAATGGCAGTGTATTGTATATACTACTGTAAAAAAATCTTTTTTTCAGGTGGCCTAAAATTTACATAATTTAGTTACATCAAGGGTCACATCAAATATAAACATTAAAGTTAAAAGTTACACACTTTTTTTTTTTTAAGTGCGCTGTACAGGTCTGGTATAAAAAATGTTTTTTCTCGGGTGGCCGAAATGTCCGCCCAATAGAGAAGAGGTTTGCTTAGCAAAAAAATAAAAAATAAAAAAATAGAGGGAACATTGCACACCACTATATTTTAAAATGTAAAATCAACTGAAATGCTCTATTATTTATGCCAAGCCAGTAGATGGCGATGCCACTTTTGTAAAGAGACAATAACAGCATTGTTTTGCACTTTTAAACTTTCAAAAGTTGGCGTTTTCAAACCCCTAAAATGCCATTGTCCTGTAAATGAAAGGCCATAAACGCATAAAAATTGTTCTGTGTTTAGTTGGTTACTTTAGTCCCACCCTAACCAACTGAATTTTTGATGAATGAATAAAAGTCACATTTGGAAAGTCAAAGGTGTAGCCGCATTTACCGCTGTTCCGCAAATTTTCACCGCCAAAATCCAGTCCTTTCTATAGACCAATTTGGTGTTTGTAAACAGTGATGGCGTTTTTTTTTTGTGGGCGGAGACTATCTGGTGGCAGAAAATTACTGTTTTCAAGTAGCAGTCTATGGAAGCCATGGAATAAAAGAATAATAAAAAAAACGTTTTATTCTTTAAAAGTTTATATTTCATAATTTTTACTTTCTTTTTGCAGTTCCGAGATTATATATAACAATTCTGATAAGGAAAAACAACTCGTCATTCTCTCTTTTCCCCTTGGCTCAGAATCATTACTTTATATCCCTGACTTCTGGCTTTTTTCCCACAGAATTGACGAACTCGCTATCGTTGCGTTAAATTGAAATACAAAGTCAGATATAAACTAGCATTTGTGAGGAAAAAAAGTCAGAATTATGAGATAAAATATAGGTAAATGTTATGTAAAATGTTAATAGTAATATGTTTAAATAGTATTTCATGCTGGAACTGTAGGGTTAATACAATATGTCCCCTATGAGCTGCATATGTGAATATTTAGATCATCAATGTTATGCTTTAAAAGTAGAATAATCATAGCAGTTTTCATCCATAGTCTGTCTGTTTAAACGTCTGCGTTAAGTTTCAAATGCATCTTTGACAACAGTATTCTATAAAAATGATTTGTATTCCGATCCTGACATACAAAAATATATATTGTTTCTCTTATTCCATGGATGTAACCCGTTTCCCTCCACTTGTTACCAGTGTTTTTCTGCCACCACTATGCTCGTGCAGCTGCAATTGACTTAAATGTGACGTCTACTTGGAATTGGTCTTTAGTTATCCACATGACTGGGAATTTCGCATGACGGCGGAATATTTTCCTGCTCAGATTTCACATCTAGTTGAAATGGGTTTACATCGCTACACTTTTGACAATGGATCCATTTTGCCTGCAAAAATTACACTAATGTGACTGTGCTTTTATAGATTAAAAAAGTCAGTGTCTTTTTCATTTGTGCATCATCTGTTTGTCTACTCTTGAATATGCATTATCTTGGCCAGACTAAAAGAAATATTGTTGAGCTAAAGAAGCTCAAATTATTAAACCTTTTATTTAATATAGGCCTACCTGTCTTTTTCTTATTTAAGTGGATAGTGTTATCAAGATGGCAGCCAATGGGATTGACGGTTTAAATTTTGGTTTATATAGATCTTAAAGTGAAATGAATTGTGGTAGCCAACAATGGATCCATGGTAGATTACATAATAATAGATCCCTATTTAGCTTCCATTACACTCTTTGATCTTTTTCAAGGCACTTAAATACAAAAGTTTTAATGGATTTTCATCTTGGCAAGGTTTTTCAGCTCTTAACCTGCTGTGCTGCTCTCTGGCAGGGCTTTGGTCTGCTGGGTCTATTTCCTGTGCTGATGAGGTGTATGAAGGAGATGACATTAGCAAAACTCAGCGTTTTGTCCAGAATCGCCTCTACGTCCTACTCGCCCTCTCAAGCAACACATTGATGGTCTTCCTCGGTAAGCTCCCATCACTCAAATGACTCAAATGATTGGTATAAATGATATATTGTCATAATGAAGCTCCTTGCAAAGTTATTGCGCATGAAGAATGATTGAGAAAACCATTATGTCAAGTTAATGATACGGTAGGGTCAATGATGTGATTTATTTTGTCCAGACCTATTAATTAAAATATGTGATATGTGATTCATACATTGACTTGAACACATATTCTATGATAAGCTATTGTTGACATAAAGCAAAAAATTAAAAATAAATAAATAAATAATAATAATAAAAAATAATATGCTATTTATTTGTTTGTTTGTTTGTTTTTGCTTGTTTTTTGTTTTGTTTATGAAAGTGATATAATTTAATAAATTTAATACTGTAATATAATTATTATTAAATGGTATTATATATTACACTACCATTCAGAAGGATTAAATGAATACTTTTATTGAGCAAGGATACAATACATTAATCAAAAATGACAGTAAACTCACGAATCCAAGGCACTCGAAAAGTTAAAAAGCCTTTATTCACATGGATTTAACATTAAAAACAACACATGTGCACCGATGCGTTGCCTTGGATTGATGAGTTTTTTGATGACATAAAAGAATCCTGCATCCAAAGAACACCAATTCATGAAGTTCACACCCCTGCAGATTTTTTTGCATATTTTTGGATGCATGGCAGTAAAGACATTTATAATATTCATTCATTTTAAAGTTGCAGTCGTAACTTTTTTTTTGGTTAAAAATGATCTGAAATCAATATTTGAGCAAGTAAATTACCAGCCAGTGTTCAAATTATCGTCTTACTTTAGCCTGATCCTTACTTTAGCCTGGAATAATTAAATGTTTCATTTTGATGGCGGATTGTAATCCAGAAATGATTATGTGTTTATGAAACACATGTGAATAAAATTAAATGATATTCCAGTTTTAAATGTTCTTCTGATTACAGATAGCCTGGGATCACACAAGATTTGTATTTTAAAGACAACTAGTTCGAAGGGAGCATAGTTTCCTTTTGGTATTAAAATAATTTCTTAATATGAAATTCGAATGGTATGACAATTAGAGATTAGACTGTGCAGAAATTGAAATCTACTCACTTATATACACTATATTCACATAGTCACGTAATGCTGATGTTGTTCACATGAACAATTTGAGAATAAAGTCTAACAATAATAATAATTTGCACGGTTTGATGTGATATGAGCTAATTTAGATTAAATCAGCATTTGTAGCGCGATTTATTGTAATGCTTTTTTCCTCAGTTGGTCAGAACAAACGTGGCAGACTTGTTACTTACTTGTTCAGATGAAAATATACGGTGAACATATATATTCCAAGACGTAGACTAGAATCTATGATTCTGAAGTACAGTAGTTACATATCCAATCTAGTACGGTGACTGACTGCCACACACATAGATTCATCCGCACTGGAGCCGCGCCGGCTCACAACCCACTCACCCTATATATATTCCACTATATCAAAGTATTTTAAAATATTTGTATTTATTTTTAATTTTTTATTCAATTAATTTTTTTTTATATTTTACTTTTAGTTTTAAATTTGTCTTTGACTTGGTAGCACTGTTGTGGTAGTAATATGTGTCATGTTGTTACGTGGTAACGTGGGAATGTTTTACACTTTAGGATGGTTAGAAACAGCACAACTGACCCTATTTCAAATCTGTCAGCGAGCATATCAAAACACATCTCTCTTCCCTAAAACAATGTAGATTTCTTTTGTCAGCATGTGACATGCACAAAGCAAACGTTTCCCACTCGAGGCCGACGGTCTTCACTTGAGCTGCCTGTTTTAACAAGACAGTCAAATGGCTAAATGTTTTGGAAAAACAGTGTACCTGACCAGACTTTTTATTGTGGTGGGGGGGCTCCACCTCCAAAGTGGAGTTCTCAGAGTGGTAAGTAATGATAACATTGTGCTGGACTTCATAGAAGGCCACTCTCAGGGAGAGACAGCCGGATCGGCGTTAATACTGTTAATTAAATAAATGGTTGTGGAAATTGTTATTCTAATCGATGTGGCAGACGAAAGGCTTTTAAAAGGAGATGAGTGGCAGCTCAGATGAATAATCAGTGCCACGGAGCGTGGAATTTGCATGCTGGTCTTTTCTGTTGGCTGCGATAATGAGGGGCACAGCAGCGGCACACAGGAGTCATAACCTCCATTCTGAAAGTACAGTGCATGTGTGGTGTGTGCAGAACCAACACACATACACACACAAAAAAACACACAGACACGTGTGCACACACATACACCACACCACATATGCATAAAAGCAAATACAGAACGTTTTTGTTCTCGATCACGCATGATCAGGCGGCTGCGACGAGCGAGTGACTTTACATTCTGAGCCATTAGGAGAAGCTCATGCTTTATAATCACAATTACCTACAGAATTTCATACATATAGATTCAGCTCATGAATTATTGAATATTCCATTTAGATTCACTTACATTTCAGAACTGGTTAGTATTCCTCTGGTCTCACTGGAGAGATTAGTTACTTGTGTGTTTATGTTTAATGTTAAGCAATGTTTTCTAATATAGTGTAGGCCTATGCAGGTCTATAACAGCTGTTTACTGTTAATCTTAGCACTTTTATGAACTGGTTTGTGTGGTTTGTCCTGTGGTTTTGTGGTTGCTGTAGTCGGCACTCCATCTGGTATCAACCAAGCAGTGATTTGTTCTTTGTCTTCTGCCATATAAGCTGATGAATAAAGTCAGCTTTGTAGTATGACAAATCTACTATTGTTTTACTACAATAACTACATTTAAACTGTGACATTTGTATTAAAACTATGGTAACAAAAATCATAACAAAGCTCACAAAAAGTTAAAAATAAAGCAGTTCATGGTAATACTAATTTGTTTGTTACGGTATCATGGTTAAATATGTATGTATGTATGCATGTATGTATTTGCAGAAATATTATGGTACAAATGTTCTGTATAGATACCATGGTAATACCATGTTTTTGTACATGTACCATATTAAGTAAAAAAAATCCATTGTTTGTAAAGTTGCTTTGAAACGAGTTATTATATGTATATATACAAATACATTCAATTGTTCTGAATCTTAGAGGGAATACCATGAATATACTTTAGTAATCATTCAGTACTATGGTATTAAAATCTGAAACCATCCCTGTGTGTGTTTTTATTAGAGTGTATTGCATTGAGTTAAGTGTACATCACAGCATCCCTTTCTTCTCCGTTTGATCTACAGGCCCACAAATGAGCTGAAATATCCTGAGGAAACAGCAAGTCAAAAGTGTTTTGACCTTCATATGACAAATAGATTTGATTCATGCCTTTCTTTTAAATCTTTACTTTCTTTGACATTTGTTTCTGCCTGATAATGTAGCTAAAAGCCCAAGATTTAATCTCCATTGTCCTTTCACAAATCCTTAATGAGAGGCGTCGCAGTATGCATAATTAACCAGGGAACTGAACGCCAGCTTTCTCAAGAAAATCATAGAATTATCAAACTCGGCTAAGTGGGGAAAAAATGCAGGAGGAACAGAGCAACAACAAACAACATCTTGAATACACTTTCATATTCATATATCCACCCCGACTTGTTTCCACTACTCAAGCAGCGTGCAGCTGTAAGCCAAACTGAAAAGAAATATCCATTTAGTTTGTGGACACAAACATCTTTCTTCCCATTACTTTTATTTATTTTCCTGTTGATGCAAGAGTGATACAACTGTGAAAGGACACGGTGATGACAGGCCATTCCAGTCCATAAATGCACTGTTTTCACCATGCAAGCTGCCTCTCTCCACTTTGACAGCCGTTTCCTCGGCTTGTGTCTCAGATTGCATGTGTCACTGACTCTATAGCAGTTTCTAGTCATTCCAGGGCACTCACACGACTTCCAGCTCTGGTGAAGATCAATAAGTATTGCACGTTCCAGGCACTTACGGGCTGCCCTGATGCTCTGCGACTCATTCTGCTCCAGTTAGTCAGAGCAGTCACGAAGTTCAGCATAGCTCAGGGAGATATTTTATCAAAGTGGATCAAACCATTATTCATGCCAACGATCTACTGCACAGACCTCAGTTTTCACGGCTATTATTCTTTCATTCAGATAAAATCATAGGTTATGAATTTCAGGTGCATCCATGGCATATTAATGAAACAGCACAACGTTTCAGATATCTTTATTAGAAACACATGTTTTTAATTTAGGGGTAAATGTTGGACTCCACTATGTATCCATTTATTGGTCCCACTTTACATTAAGTGGCTTTAACTACTATGTACTTAAAAAAAAAATAACCCTAACCTAACCTTTGTTTATTTCAAATAAAATAAATTAATTAAAAAATACCCCAAACAAAAAATTTTCCCTCTCCTCAGTCTTTAAAGGCTCTTTATTATTTTCCATGGACCGTTTATATATTTCTCAGGTTCTCAGAAGCAGAAGTCAGCAAAGATGGGTAACTTCTATGGTAATGACAGAAAAGTACAACAAATATTGCAAAAGAAAAAATAATAAAAAATGAGTGCAATAGTGTTAAGACTTTACAAAAGGGGGAAAATTATTGATAAATTGATTATTTTGGTCAGAAGAGAGAAAGAGGTCACATTCACACAGTGACTAGTTTCTTTAATTTAACATCACTGTAAAAACACAAGGAGTTATAAATGTACATTGTTATTATTATTATCATTATTATGAAATGTAAAAAACGTATTAGATTTATGATGTTAATATCTGTGGAAATGTGTTATCACAGTCCATTGTGCAAACCTCTGATATAGCCAAAATGTAGTCAGTTAATTTGGATAAAACTGGCTGTCAAATGTATCAATTTTAAATATGGATAAAAGTTTGTTGTAGTGTTTGTTTTAGTGTAAAGAATACTTTCTTTGTCCCATAAACTAAAATAATGACTACAAAGGACTACAGCACAAACAGTTTTTTTTTGTTTGTTTTTTTGCTGAACATATTTTAAGAAAAAAAAAAAAAAAAAAAATCTTAATAGTGATATAAATATTTATGCCAGCTTTTTGTGTGTGATGTGATTTCCCATTCACGTTATAAAAGTTATAAATAGTCAATTTTGATTAGTCAATGTTGAAAAGCAAGCTAATTGTAAAATTTTACTGTTACAAAAAATAAACAAGTAAATAAATAAAATAAAAATAATAATGTCTTAATCACATAACAATGTAATTCACTAAAATGTATTTGTCACTAACAAACTAAGTCTGGTTCAGCTGAATTTCTCTGGATGTCTGTTTCACGTCTTTATTGACTTGAATGTTGATGTCCTTAGCTGCCATGTTCTCCTTCAGTGGAAGCGACCTGCATCCTTATTGCTGCTACGATCTTTAACGGGCTGTACCCCCTGACCCTGCCTACCTTCCCCGGGATGCCCTTCATCATCATGGAAGTCTTCACGCTCATCGTGCTAATTCTCTTGCAGTAAGCCAATCTTTCCTTTAAATGGAGTCTACAGCAAGTACAATATATTATAATATTGTGAAATATTATTACATTATTACATATATAATAACTTTTTTATTTTTCTTTCCTTCCTTCTTTCCTTCCTTTTGTAATTTATTCCTGTTATGGATTTTCAGAATCAATTGTTCCAGTATTCAGTGTAATTTCTCGTTAAATTATCAACGTTGAAAAGAGTTTTTTAAGATCCTTTGATGAATAGAATTAAATTAGAAAATAAAAACAAATTCTTACTCACCCCAGACTTTATACTAAAAATGTTTCATATCTTTGTTGCCAATCCCCCCAAAAATACTTAGGGAATTTCTAAAGTTTTATATAATGTGACCATGGACCACAAAACCAGTCTTAAGTCGCTGGGGTATATTTATAGCAATAGCCAAAAATACATTGTATTGGTCAAAATGATAGATTTTTCTTTTATGCCAAAAATCATTAGGACATTAAGTAAAGATCATGTTCCATGAAGATATTTTGTAAATTTCCTACTGTAAATATATCAAAACTTAATTTTTGATTAGTAATATGCATTGCTAAGAACTTAATTTGGAGAACTATAAAGGCGATTTTCCCAGTATTTAGATTTTTTTTTTTTTTTGCACCCTCAAATTCCAGAATTTCAAATAGTTGTATTTCAACCAAATATTGACCTATGGAAAGCTTATTTATCCAGCTTTCAGATTATATAAAAATCTAAATTTTGGAAAAAAAAAAGACCCTTATGACTGGTTTTGTGGTCCAGGGTCACAAAGATATTTGATTATTACTTTAAGAGACTTTAATGTTTTGTTCTACAACATAAATTACACACAGTCATACTTTCATGTAAATTCATCTCTGTTTTAATTTTTTTTCTAAGTGCACAGTAGTGCTGGCGAAAAAAAAGGGTAAAAATGAAATAAGCCTAACTGCACAGTCATTCTGCATCCAGCTTGCTAACTATTCCTGAAGTAAACGAGTCGTGGCTGTTGCAATATCTAGCATGAAATCATTGTACAACAGTTTCAGAATTTTATCTGAGGTGTGACTATGTGTAATTTATGTTGCAGAACAAAACAGGACTCTTCAGGTTATGTTATCCACAGACTGCTGCTCTAAAAGCCCATTAGAAATTCCTGGGAGAACCCATGGCTCAGAAATGCTAATTCTCTTCTGGGTATTAGTGCTACAAACTGAAAACCTCTATTCAATTTATTTGTATAGAGCTTTTCACAATACTTATTGTTCAAAAAGCAGCTTTACAAAGAATAGTGCCTTAAACCCCCAGTGAGCAAGCCAACTCGACATTGGTAAGCTAAAACTCCCTAAGATATTTAAATAGATGAGGAACAGTTGGGAGGAACCAAGGAGAAGCTCTCTTTCTCACATATTTAAAAGCATGCATACATACGTTTTAATTTGAGCAGATGTAATTTAGCTACATGATATTAATAATAATTATATTCATTATTGGCTAATTTGTTTTTCAATTAAATGTCATGATATGTCACAATAGTGCCTCAGATATACAGTGTGATTGTTGGCATGGCAACTCTTTTGATCAAATGAGGTCACAATTATTGTCCAATTTTAATGTTAATTGCTTGCTTAGTGTCTGGGATAATTGCATTAAATATTAATTTTGAGGTAATACCAAGTGGAGCCATAGTTTAAAACTAATGTTTATTTTAATAGCTGGTTAACAAGATATTCACATAAACCGTATTGTGTTTCAAAAATATACTTCATACCTAGCTTGACTGAGGACCTCAGATTGTGGAATTAAATGTTTGTTTGTTAATTAAACATGTTATGTACTAACAAAATAGAGCACTGTTTTACAATAACATGCATTACACTAATGTGATGGTGGTGATGGCTCTTGATAAATGCTCTTAATATAATGGTCTTTCCATTTGCCATTAAATGGACAGATGGGCAACTTCTACCAAAACACATTACTATGTCTGACTCAACTGGACTACATTATGTTACATTAGAGCATGGTGATAGCAACACCAAGGTCATTGGCCCAATTTCTAGGAAATGCATGGAGTGATGCAATGTATACGTTTAATGCAAATATAAGTTACTCTGGATATAAATATCAGCAATTTAAGTATAAATGTAAATGTAGTCAACGGTATCTACTATTGTCTGGACTCGAAATATCTTAAAGTTTTTCAGTGACACAAGGGTGTGTACATTACCTTTCAAAAGATTGAAGAAATAAAAAAAATTATACTTTCATTTAGCAAGGATTCATTAAACTGATAATATATTTCTATTTAAATGACATATTTCTAAATGCTGTTCTTTTGAACTTTCTATTTATTGAGGAGTCTTTAAAATGTATCTTGTTTCACACAAAAAAATAAAAAATAAATAAAAAATAAATTAAGGTGAACAACCATTTATAGAAATATGAAATGTTTCTTGAGCAGCAAATCCGCATATTAGAATGATTTCTGAAGGATCGTGCGACACTGAAGACTGGAGTAATGATGCTGAAAATGTAGCTTTTCAATTAGAGAAATTAATTACACTTTAAAATATATTACAAATATTTTAGAATGTAAAATTGTTCTTTTAAATTGGTTATAATATTACCGTTTTTTTTTTTTTTTTTTTTTTTACTGAATGCAGCCTTGGCAAGCATCATTACAACCATAAGAGACTTCTTACCAAAACCACACAGAAATGTCAAGAAGCCTAAACTGTGAATTATGATATCATTTTCATTTAAAATGATCCTTCTTATAAACATTTGACAAGAAAAATGAAATAAATGGTATGAGACAGTAATATATTCATCCAGTTTCACCCAAAAGCAAAACTATTCCAATGAAATTTGTGAGTTTAGGCGGCATTCATTTTATCTCTAGTATGCTATGCACAATCACAGTAATAGCCCTTTCAAGGGGTTCCCTGAAAAGCTTTGATCTAACTGACGCACTTGTCAAGTTGGCAATAAACAGCTCTACCGCCTCCATTATCAGCCTTCAAATTGATTCTGACGTGCATTTGATGTTCTTCTTCAGACTATATATTTAAGTGATTGTCTTAGGTAATGAAGGCATTAAGTAATGTACACCTGCAATAAAGCCTGTGTGTGGTGGGTAGTGAAGTGTAGCATGGTTATCACACCCAGGCTGTAATTACACCACTAATGGGCTGTTCCCAGAGGCAGTGCCCGCTCAGGGTCGTGCAGTCTCCTCTGCATCCCGAGCAGCCCGCTATTAAACCTGTGCAATTCAGAGGAAGACATACGATTCTTAATCCATACTTAATCCATTATCCTGCTAGGAAATGATACGTGTCAAATCAGAAATTGCAGGTTGTCTCGTGAAAACTCAAATTACACCCTTTGACCTTTGGCTTTTTTATTTGCGTGGAGTGAATTTGAGAAAGGCACCCATAAACGCAATATAAGCTCATTTGGAAAAACATGCATCTCTACCTACAGTTTTGCAAACTTACAAAAACATACTTATACAGTCCATACAATCCACTGCTGTTTCCAGCTGAAATGAATATTAGTGGAAAACTTTTTTACCTTTTCACACAAAATTAAAGGGACAGATTATTGATTAATAAAGAATTGTTTTTGTGAAGTTCCTTGCACAAAATGTTATGACCTCAAAACACCTTTATCTATTCTGATTCCAATACCAATTTTGCTTATTGATTCTTATCAATTCCCAGTTTCAATTTCGATCAGCTAAAATAATAATAATAATAATAAGAAGGAAAACATTAAGAAATCAAACATATATTCTGTCTTTTTGCAAAACTTTCTGTTGCAGCTTAATATCATGAACAAAACCAACGGACAGAACACTACACAACAAAAATCATAGCAAAATCAACTAGACTAACTAGTACACATTTCAAACATTGTTATTAAGAAGTATACAGTCAGTAATAAAATAAGAACATTTAAAAGAAAAGATTAATAAAACTGAACAAAGTTCAGATACAGAAATTTAAATAAAATGTAATCAAATGTAAATAAGCAAGGCAAAGGTTTACTTTTTATAAATGCAATTTTGATTAATCCTCATTAAAGTAACAAAGGTAATTCACTCGAGATCAGTGAGTGATTTTCTTTTGTTTTATGATTTACATTAATGACACAGACGGCAGCAAGTTTATTAGGCTGCTGTCATTTTAAGACTGCATTGATGCAGATCTTTTGACATAATTTTGTATGCATTTTCCAGTTAAAAGCACAATAAGATGCAAATGAGAACTCAATTCAGTGTTTGAGTACTATATGAGAGGAAGCTTTTTGTGTGCATGTTCTGGATTTTTATGCAGCATGAAAACAGTGCACAAGTGCTGAATTGAGTTCTCTTTCACATCTTCTTGCACTTTAATGTTTTACATTAAAATGTGCACACAGGAATTAATAAGTGGAATTGAAATGTGTATCTTATTGAATCATGAAAATGTAGGCTTTAAAATCTAATTAACCCTAAATCTTTAAACTGTAGTATATGTGGACTTTCTTTCAGACAAAGTAAACTTGCTCAGTAGCTCACCTGGTAGTGCACTTGCTATGCGGAAAGCTCAGATACGAGTCATGTAGAGTCACAACACTTGAAGCACTAAAATGGCATGGTTGCTTCAGCAAATGTGTTTCCATTTTACATTTGCTTTTGTTAATAATATTGGTTAGGTTCAAGGTAGGGTTTAGTGTAAGTTATTTTCAATTGTGATAGAACAGTTACCTTTTAGTGCTACTCATCGGACATTACATTTCCAAACTTCCATGATGCATACAACAATTAACATAATAAAAAGTTGACAGATTCACGCTCATCTGAAAAAAAAAGAACACACTTTAAGTGCCACTCACTGCGCATTTCACTTTGAAAGTGCAGCAAAATGTGCAAGACGCAACGCTATCATTTTGCAAAATGTCGCAACAGCCACTTTTTCGAATGAGCCTGGGTGGATAAATGCCTGAATGGTGTAGGTTTGAACATCCCTGCACTACATAATTCCACTCTTATCAACATGAAAAGCTTTTCAGAGGAAACAAATGTAAAACGTGACTAACCACTAGTTATTTTGTTCATTGTCATCAGTGCCAAGAGCTCCACCACTGCTTCATCTCAGCCTTTAGGGATGTTTCTATTTCACGTGTGTGTGCTTGTGCACATCTCTAGATGTCAGTCAAAGTGAGGAGGAATTGCAGAGTGTATGATACCTGACCCTATGGAATATTGATGAGTCTGAGGAGGAATGAAAGAGAATAAAAGAAAAAGTAATGACAGAGTCCGGGTGGGTGAGTAAGAGCAGTCTGCCTCTGTGGTGCCACTGACTCAAATCAGAGTTTACACAGGGACTCTGGAGACTGCAGACTTAAGACCGGTCTTAATCCATCCATCAAAGCCTCTCTCTCATTAAGCTCCACAATTACCGGGACTATGAAGGGCTTGTCTGTTAAAATCTAACTTCAAACAGTCTTTTTTGTATTTAAGCGCTTAGGCCCTCTTTCTTTCCCCTTCATCTCTGGCCTCATATTCAGGATTTCAAATGTGATTATATCTGCTCAAACACTGTGACTAGAGCTGTACTGTTTAGAGAGAGTGTTTACACCAGTGGCACGTGACTTAATGACGATGCAAAACGAGGTTGGATTTTATAAGTAATAAAAACCACACAATGGCCCCGTCGCCTTAAGCATTCTCTGGGTCTTTGCTTTGGTGACGTAATGCTGCATATAGACTGTTTGGATGCAGAAGACCATTTCAAGACGGCAAGACTGCAGGTGTGCCATTTGATGTAGGACTGATGCATTACTTGAGGAACATGGAAATACAAAATGGACATTCTTTGAAACAATAATAATAATAAAAAATGGGGTTTAAAGCATGATGCTACAGGAAAACCTTTTTAAAGGGTTAGTTCAACCAAAATTTTAAAGTCTAATTAAAATAAATAAATAAATAAATAAAGACAAACATTTGAACAGTAGTGTACATGTCTACATTGTCTGTTAAAATAATAATACAGTAAAACTATACTATAGGCAGCGGCATAATGCAGTTTCAGGTAGACATGACTGACATTTAAATCTGTACACAGAGTATTGCTAAACCTCTTGTGATCATTTAAAGTGGATTTATTCTGTTTTTCGATGAAAACAAATCCACAACTCAAGCTAGACCTTTATTGCAGAGCTTGAAGCTAAAATGTGCTTGGCAGTTGGTCAATACGTTCCTCTTGTTTTAATTGTTTATTTATTTATCGGCTCTACTGAAGAAATGTGTATTGGCATTAGCCTAGAGGGAAGTACAGTGTTGAGATCCTTGGAGTAAATTGTGTGTCTGGTTACCATGGCGGCACCATGAAAATGAGTGTTGCTTTGCGCTGTGAATCTATAATGATGGAGAGTTCCAGTCTGGATATGATAAAAGAGATTTGTGAGTGACGTGGCCAAAATATACACTGCTTTGACATCTGCACCTTAGGTTTTGTAAAGCCCCCCTTTTTCATGTCACGAAATTCATTTCATATTGCAGAGTGTTGTTAAGATTAATGTTTGATGACTCTTGACTATTGGATGCATGTGCGCGGTTTTGAATGCAGAGAGGAGGTCTTTTGCATGGCTAACTTTAAATATGCAAGACCCTCGAGACTTTGTTTGTTGTTTCAACTCCGGTTCTATTTTAATCATGAATAATTATGTTTTTTTTTTCTCAGCCAAAACAACAGCATGGCAGTTTTGCAGGTGTAGGTTATGGCCCAGTGCCTTAAATAAACCTGTGAACTGAAGCAAAAATGTGAAACTACACAGGCTACATTTGAAAACTTACATTTAATATTCCAAATGTGCAAAAATAAAATATTTTTTTTTTTTTTAGTTTAATGCCATTTAATGTAATAATTATTAATTTAATAATTTGCATGTAACTTAATAATTACATAGTAATTTTGTTGTTGTTATTATTATCGTTGTTTTGTTATTATTATTATTGTTGTTGTTAACAAATTTTATTTATAATTATTTACAAAGACTAGAACTGATCGAGTTGTGCATGCAAGTTAGATTCCAAATATGCTAAATTTAATTACCTTTAATTGAATGCATAATTTTAAATGAATAAAAAAATGCTATGATTAGTATTTATATATTTTTTTTTTCACAATTTAAAATAATTAAAAACACAAAAACATTAAATGTTACATTTAGTTAAATTCCAAACACACAAAAATCACATGAAACTACATTTTAATAGTACTAACAACAGAAACGGCAACAACAAAATTGATATTTTTAATAATACTACAATATTATTTACAATGCAAAAATAACTAAACACAAAAACATTAAATGTTACATTTAGTTATATTTCAAGTATACAAAGTCACATTAAACTATATTAAATTAAACTAAAATTGAATTTTATTCTAATAGTTTTGTTTAAAACAGCTGTTTTTGTACAATAATAATAATGATACTACTACTGCTAATTATTATTATTATTGTTGCTGTTGTTGTTGATTATAAAATTGATCAAATTAAAAAGTACTGAATAGTAATCTCCATTCTTTAAATTAATTATTAATCTGCATCAAAGGAACACTTTCCCTCTGACTCTTCCACAATGCGACGGTAATTTCAATTGTGCTGATTTTGCGATTTTGCAATTAGCACCCTATTCAACCTCCGTGTGACTCAGACAACAATGTTCAGCAAAACTTTGGGACGACGGCAATGCCAGTGGCCAGCTAACACAGTTCAGCACCTGTACTCTCTCATTAAGCATGAAAATAAAGGCCTATCTCACTGTCTGCCAAAGCTAAATGCGCCAAAAGCCGTGTGACACACCTGCAGTCTTGCCTGACAACAATAATTAGCCGTCCACACTGCAGCGCAATCCAACCCTCTGCTGAATCTGTTTAATTAGTGTCATTCAAGGGCTGCTTTGTTAAAGTCTATTTCTGAGATTGCATGTGGAGGAAATGGCTTTTGCATATTTATTATTGACCTATACCAGAATCAAAAACTATTATGCTCTTATAACTATGCTTTTTCTCATATGCTCATGCCTGGAAAGCAAACCTAGAATATTTATTAGGATATGGAGATGAACTTATGGAGATTAATGTGTCTGGAAATGGGAGAAAGTGCTTCTCTGATTGCATATTTGTGAGTTGCAAGCAAATAACTAATTCAGCCAGCTGTTGTTGTCAAAAGTATTAGTCAAATTTATGGATAGCCATTATATTTACTAGCCTGACATCCTGGCATTTTCTCCATTAGTATTTCCTTGTGTGAAAATTGATTCATTCTGGTTCCTCTACTTTCTTGGATGTTTACTGTAACCATTTACTTTAACCAATTATTACTTCATATACAGTACTTTCAAATAAGAAGCAAATACAAATATAGTAAAAAGTATAAACTGGAAAAAAATAATACAAGGGTGTTGTAAGTGGTTGCTAGGGCACCGTTGTGCAGTTGCTAAGGTGTTTTAAGTGGTTTTATCAAGTGTATTCTAAGACGTTGTTTTCTGCTCAACTCAAGTCTCTGTGATTTTCTTGTCATTATTTATGGCTTGGGTCCCTCTTCCAATGTAAGTCTATGGGATTTTGTTTCATATGCAGTTGCAAAAAGAAAAGTAATAACACACCTTTCCTCAATTCAAACCCCTAAAAGTTTCAGCAAATAGCATCATCTCAGCAAACATCACAAATAATATTAATAATGAAATAATGGTAAGACAGGTTGCATTTATTAACATTGCTTAATGCATTTGCTAACTTAAACCCACAATGAGCATGACTGGTTTACAGCATTAGTTGGTTCATTTTAATGCTAAAGCATTTCTTAACATTAATAGCTTATTTTTTTACACCTCTTTAAAACATTAATAATCTTAGTTTATGCTCTTTTATACATTTACATTTCCTAACATTCAAAGTCTGGTCATTCATTCTGTGTGTTAACATTACTTAAAGCATTAGTTTTCATGAACTAACATTGAACAGCATTTTATTAGTTACAATAGAGTTTTGGTGAACCTCATTGTAAAAACCATTTCAACATCAGTTAAAGGAGTCATATGATGTTGCTAAAAAGAACATTATTTTGTGTATTTGGTGTAATGAAATGTGTTTATGTGGTTTAAGGTTCAAAAAACCTTTCTCCACTATGCTCTGCCTTTCTGAAACGTGTTGTTTTTTTTACAAAGCTCATCGGTCTGAAAAGCGAGGTGTGCTCTGATTGGCCAGCTATCCAGTGCTTTGTGATTGGCCGAATGCCTCAAGCGTGTGGCGGAAATGTTACACCCTTGTCATACTGTGATAGGTGTCCTGGTCAAAACACCGGCGCGACAAGACAAAAACAATAAAACCCATTACAAACGAGCCATTTGTTGCATCCAGTGGGGACATAATTATGAATTATTATGACTTATACTGTCTTTTTACGTGTTGTGTTGCATCGCGCCTCGTAAACATAAAACCATGTCTGAATTTGTGATCGGAGAAATGACAAACAACAAGCGCTACTCTACACTGCTCAAAAAGTGTTTGAATCATCAGTGGCAATGAAACAATTTTATCCAAAAATGTTCCTTTCCCACTGAGCGACAAGAAGACTTCAGCCACTAGTGAAAGCCACAGAGACAGGAAGGTTTTAGTTTGCCCTTGACATTGCATAAACCTCCATGTGAATTATGAATGGCCTATTTATGACACCTGGTGGCCTGCTGCCATTCTTAACCCAGCAACTGAATTACACATACAAGATATTATTTATTTATTTGCTTTTCCTTCTTTATTTGACAAAGATGTATTTCTATGATCAAATGTTATGATTTCAAACTAAAATCATGTCTGACTGTTGGCTTTTAGGTGAGATGCCTGCCACTCATCCTCGTCTTCTGCTTTCAGACTGAATCTCCTCCTTCTGGGTTATTCTTTCAGCACAAAGTGGATCCATGATTGGATATTGCATGCTTTTCTGTGGCAAACTGATCTTCTCTAAATGTCTCCATGAAAAAGTATCCTTTTTCATTTTTCTTTTTCATATTCCATCACAAGCAAAATTGTGAAACCCAGATGAATTCACCTGTTGCACTTTAAACTGATTCATATGTAATATATGTAAGTACCGTATAACAAATAACAAAAAAAAAAAAAAAAAAAAAAAAAAAACAGAATTATATCATGCAGAAAAGACTCTCCCTAAGTTCTTTAGAGAGCTGAAATGCACTGCAGTCTGCCGGAGTGTGTGGTGAGAAAGCATTAATAACCTCTTAATAAAATTAGAACGGTGAAAGGTCAGCTCCAGAATTGGAAGAAGTAAATGAGAATCGCTGCACTGAATTGTTCTCCCCGATAAACCATTCACCACAATTATTCTGACACAGGGTAGAATCCAGGAGTTATTGGACAATTAAGTACATTTCATGAATAAAGTTGAGATTTAAGTTGAGTTTAAAAGCATTTCCTCTATTAACTGGGTCACAGACGTCTCTTTGTGGCGCTTTGTCTCAGAACTCAGAGTGGCAGAAAGCCATATAGGCTCTGCTGTCAACAGCAAAACTTCAGTCAAAGGTAGTCTGTTGGGGAAGGAACTAAATATGGAAGGGAAGATTACATAGGAGGTTTGTTTATGGATTTTTGAAAAGGTATGTCTCTTTTTCCAAAATTTACATAAGGCTGCCATGAATGATCTTCCTTAATGTGGAATAGATGGTGCTTATGGTACAGCTATATTGGTGTCCTACATGGACAAGCCAGTCAAGTTTACATGAAATGGTGTTTACAATCAAATTTACTTCTGAAATCTGATTTATTTCCAAGTGAAACAGGATATTTATTGGGAAAAAAATGCTAGGTGGAAGTTGATTTTATCCATTGGGAATTGGGTAGTGAAACATGTCTCTATGACATGATTGTAGGGGAGTAATACTAATACTAATAATCAATCAGTCAGTCAATCAACTAAATGGTGTTTTTTAAACTTTCTATTCACCAACTAACCTTATTATATTATACATAAAAAAATATTATTGGAATGATTTGCCATCACAGAAATAAATTAAATTTTAAAATGTATTAAAATAGAAAAAAAAATATTCTAAATTGTAAAAGCATTTCAAAATTTTACTGTTTTTACTGTATTTTTGACCAAATAAATGCAGCCTTGGAGAGCAAAAGACATCTTTCAAAGACATTTAAAAACCTTACCAACACCAAACTTGTTGGTGGCATATCATTATTTCTGATAAACAGCAAATACTGTAATAGAACCAAGATTGTCTATTAGACAGTAAATATGGTTAATTTCTGTTGTTATGGTAACTTTAAATCACACTAATATGATTATTGATCACAGACATACTGTGTGATCAGTCATCAGAATGGACCGTGATACTCTCCTATAAATACATGTATAACACTAATTTGCTCATTAAGCTGGTGATCATAAATATATTGAAGAGCAAAATACCATTTCATTGAAAAATACTCCTTGCTGCAACTCGTCCCAGTCAAACCTGCTGCGTTATGATGTAAAACAGTATCTTGAGGTTTCTTGATATTGACTGGCTGATTGTGATGGGAATGAGAATAGAAGAGCTCCCTCAACAGCCTTTGGAAGTTCGGACACATGCAAACACATCCAAACAGACATTACCACACAAGCACAAACGTGAGCGGCGAGGGCCAGAGTCTCCCAAAAATACCATTTCTGATAAGGCTGAAGAGAATCTCATTACAAGCCATACACACACTGCAAACGCTTCCCATCAGTTGTAATTATCATTGGTATACCAAGTGCAAGCACTAGCAATATCAATCCAATCACACCACTGCAGCGTGACTGAAATTGAATCGTATCGTATTTAAATGATCAGACTGATACCAACCGCATCAAACTGAAAATGCAGATTTTGGTGAAGTTATCCTCACAAAGCTGTTTAGAGTGGGCTCGAATCATACCTCCGTTTTGTTTCTCCAAAATAATGGAGGCAGTGACATGTACACATCATAAAGCCTGTGTTTGTGTTTCAGGAGACTGCACTGCCCTTGAGCCCCGGGTACAGATGATGCTGACACCCACTGTAATGAGAAATAGAAGACGCCATTAATTGCCTGGCATGCGTTGTGAAACGGTCGAAAAAGCCATTCAATCTCCGGGCATCTCTCAGAGCAATATCTATGCAAAAGTATAGAAGGGAATCATTATTTTTCAATAGTCTTCCCTAATTGCGGCTCTGATCAATACAATTCCACACGGCCGGATGGAACTGTGGAGGACTTTCAACGGCTTTATTGCATCATGGCCCGCATTAGTGCTGACCACAGGGGGTTTCTGTGCCAATAGTATTTGACAAAACATATCATTTGAATTGTATTGAGTGCTGTATTGAGGCTGCTTTAGTTCAAGTTCAAGTTCAAGTCTGCTTTATTGTCAATTTCCACATGTACAGTACATACATACAGAGAATCGAAATTGCGTTACTCTCAGTCTCCGGTGCATACAGATAACATTAACATTAAAGCCTAAAAAAATAACTAGATCAAATATAAAATGTAGATACAATTATACAATAAGGGATTTATAAAATATAAAAGACATATAATAAAAATACAAGTTAAAAATAAAGTTAAATAAAGCAGCGCAAGGTAAATGACAGATATAGTGCAAATCAATGAAGTGAACAACAGTGCAGTTAAAAGATTTTTAGTGCAAAAAAATCACTTATTAAAAATATCTTAAGTCTGATTAAAGTGACAAGTGACAAGTGACCAAGAGCAGTTATTTAACTGACTGATGAGGTAGTTCCATGCCGAATGAGGTAGTGAGCGGTGAGTGAGCAGACCAATGCTGCACAAGTGACTCGTGCATGTCATCATATAATTAGTGTGTGTGTGTGGGGGGGGGGGGGTTCATAGTTCAGTGGTGCCTGGGGAAGAAGAGGGGAGGGGGGGCAGGTTCGGGAGGGAGTTCAGCTTCCTGACAGCCTGGTGGATGAAGCTGTCCTTCAGTCTGCTGGTCCTGGCCTGGAGACTCCGCAGTCTCCTCCCTGATGGTAGCAGGCTGAAGAAGCTGTGTGATGGGTGAGTGGGATCACCTGTGATGCAGAGGGCTTTGCGGGTGAGACGTGTTCCATAAATGTCCTGGAGGGAGGGTAGAGAGACACCAATGATCTTCTCAGCTGCTCTCACTATGCGTTGTAGAGTCTTTCGGCAGGACGCGTTGCAGGCGCCATACCACACAGTGATGCAGCTCGTCAGGATGCTCTCGATGGTGCCTCTGTAGAATGTGTACATGATGGGGGGTGGGGCTCTGGCTCTCCTCAGTTTGCGGAGGAAGTAGAGACGCTGCTGTGATTTCTTGGCCAGTGCTGCAGTGTTGTCGGTCCAGGAGAGGTCCTCTGTGATGTGCACACCCAGGAACTTGGTGCTGCTCACTCTCTCCACAGTCGCACCGTTGATGGTCAGAGGAACGTGCTGAGTGTGTGCTCTCCTGAAGTCTACAACAATCTCCTTCGTCTTCTCCACGTTCAGAGAGAGATTGTTGTCACTGCACCACCCGGCCAGGCGGCTCACCTCGCTCCTGTAGTTTGTCTCATCTCTTTTGCTAATGAGACCCACCACAGTCGTGTCATCCGCAAACTTAATGAAGAGGTTGGAGCTGTGTGACGGTGTGCAGTCATGGGTCAGCAGAGTGAAGAGGAGGGGGCTCAGCACACATCCTTGGGGGGCCCCAGTGTTCAGTGTGATGGTGCTGGATGTGTTGCTGCCGACCCGTACTGCCTGAGGTCTTCCAGTCAGAAAGTCCAACAGCCAGTTGCACAGCGAAGTGTTGAGCCCCAGCTCGACCAGTTTGTGAATGAGCTGTTGAGGGATGATTGTGTTGAATGCTGAACTGAAGTCTATGAACAGCATTCTGACATAAGAGTCCTTTTTTTCCAGATGGGTGAGTGCTGAGTGGACGGCAGTGGAGATGGCATCATCGGTCGACCGGTTGGACCGATATGCAAACTGGAATGGGTCCAGGGAGGGGGGGAGGGCAGACTTGATGTGGTGCATGACTAGCCGTTCAAAGCACTTCATGAGGATGGGGGTAAGTGCAACAGGACGGTAGTCATTGAAGCAGGATGGAGATGGCTTCTTCGGGACTGGGATGATAGTGGTAGTTTTAAAGCATGTGGGAATAACAGCCCGACTCAGTGAGATGTTAAAAATGTCTGTGAAGACATCAGTGAGTTCTGCTGCACAGTCTTTCAGTACACGCCCAGGGATGTTGTCAGGACCCGGAGCTTTGCGGGCATTGATCCTGCTGAAGGATCTCCTCACACTGTCAGGGGGTCAGAGTCATCACCTGGTCGCCGGGAGGAGGTGGAGTCGTTCTGTGCAGTGGTGCTGTTTTGTTGCTCAAAGCGAGCGAAGAAGGTGTTCAGCTCGTTCAGCAGAGAGATGTTGTTGTCACAGGTCCGTGGTGGGGGCTTGTAGTCCGTAATGGTCTGTATTCCCTGCCACAGGCTCCTAGTGTCTCTGCTGTCGCTGAATTGGTGAGCTATCCTCCTGGAGTGCTGTCTCTTAGCCTCTCTGATGCCGCGGGACAGGTTGGCCCTAGCTGTTCTCAGGCCCACCTCATCTCCAGCTCTGAAGGCAGCATTCCGTGTCTTCAGGAGTCTGTAGACCTCCCCCGTCATCCATGGCTTCTGGTTGGCCCGGACAGTGATAGTTTTTGTGATCGTTACATCATCAATACACTTATTGATGTAGGCAGTAACAGTCTCTGAGTACTCCTGGAGGTCAGTGGTGTTATTGCATGTGGCAGCCTGTTTAAACATGTCCCAGTCAGTTGTGTTGAAGCAGTCCTGAAGAATCTCTGATGATCCTTCTGGCCACACTTTAATCTGTTTGTAAACTGGTTTGGCGACTTTAATGAGTGGTCTGTATGCAGGCATTAGCATAACAGTGATGTGATCTGAGGCTCCGAGGTGGGGGAGGGGGAGGGCTTTGTAAGCTCCTCTCTGTGTGGTGTAAACAAAGTCCAAAATGTTATTACCTCGTGTTGGAAAGTTGATGTGCTGGTGTATTTTTGGAAACACACTCTTAAGGTCAGCATGGTTGAAATCCCCAGCTATGATGAGAAAAGCATCCGGGTGTGCTGTCTGCTGCTCACTGATGTGTTGGTACAGTTCATTAAGTGCATCGTTCCTGTTGTGTGGTGATGTTTGAATGGGGGAATGTACACTGAAATGAGCAGTATAGCAGTATATTCCCTCGGCAGATAGAACGGCCGGCACTTAATAATCATAAACTCCACCAGGGTTGAGCAGTGTTTGCTGATCACAACAGTATCGCGGCACCACGCGTCATTGATGTAAACACAAAGCCCGCCGCCGCGGGTTTTTTCCTCCCGCGACGAGAGCTCTGTCCGCTCGATAGCACGTCAGCTGGTCGAGCTGAATAGCGCCATCTGGAACGCTGTTGCTGAGCCATGTTTCCGTGAACACAAAAAACACAACAGTCTCTTACAGTCCTCTGAGTTGAGCGTAGTAAACGAATGTAGTCCAGTTTATTGTCCAACGAGCGTACGTTAGCCAGTACGATGGTGGGGACAGATGGCTTGTGTGGGTTAGCCGTTAGCCTAGCCCGGATACCTCCGCGCTTCCCCCTCTTCTGCTTCCTCTCACGCCGCTTGTGGCGCCTCCGCTGCGGGCGAGATGCAGTAGTGGGGGGTCGATGATGGTGAAGGCCTCCGTAGCAGATCGAGATCCCGCAGCTGTTCCGCTTGCGCGGAGTTTAACTGTAAAAATGCGGTTCTGCCGACATCGAGCAGAAACTCGCGACTGTATTTGCGCTTACAGACAGGTAGACGTGACGACAACGTGCAAAAACACTGCGACTCACAAGACAAAAAACACGAAAACACCGTTCTGTCGGGACAGAGAGAAGCCGCTGCGTGTGGCCGCGCCGCCATCTTGGTTATATAATTTAGATGTGAAGAGAGATATCATGATGCTATCATCTTGCAATTCAGAAGATTTATGATTGAGATGCTGTTTAAAGGGGTCTTCTAGTCATCTTGGTACACAGGCTTAAAAGAATCTGACTTCTTTCACTTTTTCTGGGCTGGGGGTGCAAAACGAATCAAATATGGTAGTAAATGCTAAACAGAAATAAATGGCATAATAAAGCACAATAATAAGTCAGAATAATTAATAAATGCATATGCAAGGCAAAGTATGTGTATGCAGTATGCATGTGTTCATTAAAAAAAAACACCATGCATGGTGTTCATGTCTTTTGCTTTAGGTGTGTTCGAGTCGCGCTGTGCAGATCGATTGCAATCTGACTTGAAGCAGTGCATGCCGGTTAGAAATTTTGTCTGACTTGAGACGGTATCAAAGCTTTGGTATCAAAGCACCGCAAGAGCCTGACTCAGCCGGCGCAGTTTCTCCAGATTGGCTGCAGGATCTCTGATGACCACACAGCTGTTTCACGATTGGCCAGATTCACCGCATGACACCAGTCACGTGTGTTTCGGGTTTCTTCTAACATCCTGAATTGCAATAATGCTCACAAATCTGTGTTTTAAGAACAATAAAAGCTTATTTTTTTTTACTGTAGTCGCAATATTATATTGGTATTTAAATAGTAAATTTTTATGTTGAACTTTACTTGTTGAACAGATGGTGCTGTATTAAGCAGTATATAACAAGTTTGTCTGTTGCTCATGAAAACGTTTCAGAAACGTCTGTGTATTTAACAAATATTGCACTTAATTAATTTCTTCTATGACCAATTATGCAAACACAGCGAGAGCATCACTAACAGGAGCAAAAAGTGTCCGACTTGGCTCCGTTTTAAACTCCACCCCCGACTGCAAGCGGCTACTCTCGCAGATCGATTTGTGCACTGCTGCACGAAGTCGAACACACCTATTGTATTAATGCTTTTAGTTTAGTTTCCTGGTTTGTCATGTGTTCATGTCATGTGCTACTCTTGTCTGTATGTCTTGTTCCTATTGGTTCCTTAGTTGCAAGTGTCATGTTCTCATTATGTGTGCTCGACTTCCGTTGTTAACCTCTCTATGCTCTCTGTTCCAGTCTCACCTAATCGGCTGTGGTGGTTCCCTGCACCATCGGCTCCACTAAAGTGGTCATCTGCTCCACTGTGGGGATCTCCGGCCCGGTCCATTCTACTGTGGGGGTCTTCAGCACCGCCGGCTGAAGTTCCACCAGTTCCACCAGTTCTGACCCGGTGGTCTCCTGGTCAAGGTTGATTTTGGGTTTGTTGGTGTTCATGTCTTTTGCTTTGTATTCATGCTCTTCATTTAGTTTCCTGGTTTGTCATGTGTTCCTTGCCCCTCATGTGATCATTTCATGCTGCTCTTGACTGTATGTCTTATTCCTGTTGCTTCCTTAGTTGCATGTGTCATGTTCTCATTGGTTGTCTTAGTCATGTGTCTGGTTTCTCATTGGTTGGATTTTGTTATGTGACCTTCATTGTTTGGTAGTTATAGCCCTCATGTTGCCATTGTCTCTTGTTGAGTATTAAACTGTGTAACCTGCTGTTGGTGAGTTTGTGTTTCTGTTTATACCAAGTCTGTTTCTGGTCAAGTCTGTTCATGCCATGCCAAGTCAAGTCTGTTTTAAGTCAAGTCTTTGTTTGTTTGTATTTTGAATTACAGTCTGCTTAAATAAACTGCACTTGGGTTCATCTACGACTCACCTCCAGTGGACTTTGTTACAAATACTTAATTCAGAGAACTTAAAGTTTGAAATGGAAAACATTAGATTTAATTAGTCCAGTTAAACAACAGCTGTTTACCGTAATGTTATTTTTACACATTGAACAAATGTGCCTGAGATTTACAATATTTAACCCACATAGCAAGTTCTGTATCTTCTGTGTTTACTTATTATATTTCTTCCAAGCAGGCACATGAACAGATAGACCTGAACTGCTGCTAGCACCTGTGCTTTTTTTACTTTATTAATTTTATTAATTTATTTATTATTGTAATTTTTTTTTATTTCTAAGTTCATCACCCTGCGGAGCAGCATCTCCGTTCATTCACTGTCTTCATTTGTGACAGCCAGGTGACAGTAGTGTTTATCCTAAGCTTCATCATTGTTTGCCACTGCTGTAAAATAATACCACCATTAAAACATCTCAATACAGCCAGCTAACTTAGGCAGTACCCCTTCATTAAGCTTTACAACAAGCAAGCTAGTCTGGCACTGGCGTAAAATATGTTGAATATTGCCGTATTTTTAAATTTTTTTTGCAAATGCCAACACAGTTTAGATGCCCCAAAAAAAAATAGGTTATGATTTTCCTCAGTATGACTCCTTATATATATATATATATATATATATATATATATATATATATATATATATATATATATATATATATATACATACACACATTTCATATATTTAATATGTGTATATTCAGAGTATTAGCATGAATGCAAATGTAATAATACTATATATATATAAAGTTGAATTAAAACTAAAACTAATATTAATTCACAAATTTATTGTCAGTTATGACAGTTTTATGAAAATAGTTCAAACAAAGTAGAACAGTTGCATATCCTGCAACACAGAATGTTCTTTGTTCTTGAATAATTCAGCATTTCTGAATGAATTGGGTAAGTCGATAATTTAATGACCCATTTATGAAAATAACACTTTAGTTTAGGGACCAATTCTCACTATTAACTAGTTGTTTATCATCATGCCTTAACATATCGGCTGTTTATTAGTACGTATAAAGCACATATTCTGCATGACCATATTCTACATTCCAAATTCAACCCAATTTTCAGACTTAACAACTACCTTACTAACTATTAATAAGCAGCAAATTATTAGTTTATAGAGGCAAAAGTTGCAGTTAATAGTTTGTTAATGGCGAGACTTGGATCATAAAATAAAGTGTGACCCTTGCCTTGTTCATGGATGAATCTGTCAGGGTTGGGGATGAAGGGATGAGGCGAGGACTCACTGATGCAGGAGAGCAGGACTTTTTATTAAAAATAATAATAATAAAAAATAAATAAATAAATAAAAAAAACTACCCTGTGAGGGAAAAACAGGCTGGCATGACAAGGCAAGGAAGGATCAGGACAAAACCGGGGAACACACGATGTCTGATGCGATGACAAACTGGCACGGGACTGTGAACACAAGGAGAATAAATAGGGAGCAAATAAGGAGGGTAACGAGGGAACACATGTGGGGCAAATTAACCAATAATCAGGGAACAAGATGGGTGGGTTCAAGACAATTGACATGACAGCACATGGCACACAGGAAACAAAGACAAAAGCCATGTGCTCACACAAAGCAAAAACACTAGCACATGGCCAACAAAAAAATCACAAGCCATGTGCTTGAACAAAACAAGACACGAACACGCAGCTAATGAGAATACTCAACTCGTGTGTTCACACAAACAAGACAGCACGCAGCCAGCGAAAACCAATCTGCGTGCAACAACATGAACACAAACTGCATTCTATACAAAACACAACACACATGGACAGAAGAGCACACGGCCGAGCACACTCGAGACCGCACACTCCCACATCAAGACAGAACATGGATTGCGAGTGTCCAGACCCCGAAACAAAACCAAAACTCAACAAGACATGAGTGCCGGGATCCGAACACCACGCTCCAACGTGAAACAGGACACGCAGATGAGAGCACATGGCTCGAGCACTCTCGAAGCAGCGCACTCACATGAAAACAAGACATCACGGGAGTGTTAGGGCTCTGTCACAAAATCATGAATAACACCAGATCGAAGTGACAGAACCCTGACAGAATCAGCTGTTTTAAACAAATCAACATTTTACAGTAATCTCACAACATTATTTATAGAAATGTAATTACAGGGTAAATGCATTCATTCCACCTCAGAGCTGCCGCAGCCATATCACCCTGCAGCCCAAAACTGGACGCGGACTGAATCTAAGCAGGGTTGAGCCTGGTCACTACCTGGATGGGAGACTTCCTGGGGAGTTTTCTGGGAAGTTTTCACCGCTTCCAACAGGTTGCTGTTGGAAGAGGTGTTAGTGAAGCCAGCAGGGGGTGCTCACTCTGTGGTCTGTGTGGGTCCTAGCCCCACAGTATAGTGATGGGGACTCTATACTCTCAAAAAGCACTTTTGGATGTGACGTTAAACCAAGGTTCTGACTTTCTGTAGTCATTAATTTCCCATGGTACTTTTCATAAAGAGTAGGGGTGTAACCCCGGTGTCCTGGCCAAATTGCTGCCACCGGTCCTTGTCAATTATGGCCTCCTAATAATCCCTATCCACTTAACTGGCTCAATCTCTCTCTCTCCTCTCCACCTGTAGCTGGTGTGTGGTGAGTGCATTGGCGCCGATGAACTGTGGCTGCCGTCACATCTTCCAGGTGGATACTGCACATTGGTGGTGGTTAAGGAGAGACCCCCCACATGATTGTAAAGCACTTTGGGTGTACAGCAATACACAATAAAGCGCTATATAAAAGGGCTTTTCAACTGCATGGTACAACTTGGCTCGGCAAGGCTTGGCTCATGTTTCCACTGCAGTTTAGTACCGCTTTAGAGTGGTCAGGATCATTCACATGTCATTATAGTTGCGACACCTCTACTGCCGTGACTCCTGAAAAACGTTTTCATTCCGCATCACCCCATCAAGCTCTCACTGGATCCGCTCCTCGGCTATCAAAGAGAGGAATGTCTGTACTTCCTCAACAGACCACAAAACAGCCATTGGTTGTTAAAAAAGGTGTGCTCATTTAAAACAGTTGCGTTCGATCCTTCGATGGCTGTGCTGATTTAAATCTAGCGGGTCTGTTGTGTCTTTTGTCGCAAGTTCAGTGACGCAAGTAGTGATGATTCTTTCCGGCCAATCAGTGATCAGCAGAGTTTACACATCATATTTTGGTAACAGTACGGTTTGTTTGGAACCTCAGGCGAGGTGGTACTGAAAAAAGTGCCAGGTACCAGGTACTGTACCCAGCGGAAAACCCCCAAAAGTGAACCGCACCGAACCGTACAGTGCCGTACCATGCAGTGGTAAAGCACCATAAAAGCATCATTCATTCATTTAGACATCTATGTAAATGCATCTAAATGCCACTTTAGAAGCTTCTGTGGCACATTTGCAATACAAAGATTAAGTTTGTTAATACTGATTTCATGTAATTGGTAAAAGCCCTACTGTGTTAATTCATGTAAGTGATTAAAAGTTCTAGAGTATGTAACTTTATTTATTTATTTATTTGTAGATAATTACAAGAATGGTACACTTTTTCTTTCTTTCTTTCTTTTTTTTTTTTTGCTAGAACACCTGCCCCACAGAATGTCTGTTGACGGCCCTGCTTTCAATTCTCCAATGGCTTTTAGCCATGATAGCAACAGAAAATTAATGCATCAAGCAAAGAACATAGGTGAGCTGCTACTTTTCCAGCAGTTTCCTCAAGACCTGCTGTGTTGTTGGTAACTGCATTGCTGCATTTTACAGATGGTAAGAAATCCAGTGGAAATGTTATTAACAGATATTCTCCTCTCCAGGGGAGGCATTCATACAGTTAATACTGTGCAACACACACATTCTCTCCCCAATGCCAAACACATAAAGAGAGTCTTCAAAATGTGGCCCCTTGGCCCTGAATTAAATCAGATACTTGTATGAAGCATTTACCATCATACCTCTGAATCTGAAGGGCGGAAGAGAGAAAGAGATGTAGAAATCCAAGAGAGGGAGAAATGGAAGAGGAAACTTACCACCTTGACACCCACAGGCTCAAGACAATCACGTCTGAAATGCTATTCATCACTTGTCATAGGCATGTTTTATTAACATGCTTCAGACGGACTTACGTCAGTGAGGACAAAAGGCTTGTAATTTTAAAGCACTTCACATGCGTCTGTTTGTGGCAGAGACACATAAATGTTACTTTTAAATGCTGCAGTTGATGCACTACTAATAAGCATGCTTGAGCATAAAAGGTTATGAAAAAAGTAAATTACTTGTACATCTTGTTACATGTTATTTCAGTGATAAACTCATCAATTGTGCTCCTTTGTAAAAGCCATTTTTTTCTTGATCAGCGTAACATACAGCGAAAAGGTTTTGCCGATCCAGGATATTTTATTTGCCAGAGTTGGTCAGTGTTTTGGATGACTGCAAACGCAATCAGTCAAGGAACTGCTTTCAAGCGAGGCTGCAGGAAACAGCAGTGCAAATGGCACATTGCCTCGAATCAATCAACTTTAGATAAATATATGTGTAAATTGCAGATTTCATGATGTTCCTATTTAAAATTCATTGCAAGATGTAGCTAATTTTGGCTGATGAGTGGAAAATATTAATTTGCTGTGAAATGGTTTATGACCACATAGGTTTCAAAAGAGCACATTCCCTTACTCATTTATGTATTTACTTTGGTTGAGATTAGAAACATTATCATCAGCAAAGTGGAAAATTGTGTCTTTGGCTTCACAATATGTTTTTATGATAAAAGTAAGCAAATAAATAAATAAATAAATTCATTAGTTATGCATCTAATATTTAACATTTAACTATAATAAACATTTATAATATAATATAATATAATATAATATAATATAATATAATATAATATAATATAATATAACCGACTCTGGCAAATAAAATATCCTGGATCGGCAAAACCTTTTTGCTTTATGCTACGCTGATGAAGAAAAAATGGCTTTCACAAAGGAGCACAATTGATGAGTTTATCACTGAAATAACATGTAACAAGATGTACAAGTAATTAGCTTTTTTCATAACCTTTTCATAACCTGGCTGTGTGGTGTGCCACCAACAATCTAGAACTATACAACCAGAAGAAAAAGGAGATCATGGTGGACTTCAGGCAGAGTAGGATTCATGCACACACACCCATCTACATCAGCGGAGCTGTAGTGGAGCGTGTGTCGAGTTTCAAGTTCCTTGGCATCTACATCTCTGATGACCTCACCTGGTCCCATAACACCTCCACCCTGGTCAAAAAGGCACAGCAGCGCCTTTACTTCTTACGGAGCCTTGAGAAAGTTCACCTGAATGCCAGGATCCTTGTGGAATTCTACCGCTGTACCATTGATAGCATACTCACAAACTGCATCTCAGTATGGTACAGCAATTGCTCCGCATCTGACCGCAAAGCACTCCAGCGGGTGGTGAAAACTGCTCAAAAGATCACCGGCACCCAGTTAACTTCCATTGAAAACATCTATCACAAGCGCTGTCTGGGCAGGGCAAGAAATATCATCAAGGATGTCTCTCACCCTAACCATGGACTTTTCACTCTCCTCCCATCCGGAAAGCGTTACAGGAGCCTACGCTCTCGGACTAGCAGGCTCAGGAAGAGCTTCTTCCCCGAGGCCGTGACCCTTCTGAATGCCACACCACCAATCTAACCACCACCTGCTTTATTACTGCACTGGTCAAAGTACTTTACATACATGTATTTGCACTACCCATATTTTGCACAGACTGCACACTGTTCTAGCTATCGCACTGTAAACTGTCTAAGTTGTTACTGTACAAAGCACAGTAAACTATTCTATAAAAATATAATTGCACTACTGTTATTTTGCATAGAATACATTTTAACAATACTTTTGCACACTCATCCAACTGTATTTATTACCTCTGTTCTCACGTTGCTGCTGTTCATAATGTGTATATATAATCATTGCTCTGTTCATAATGTACATACAATCCCTACATTGCATTCCTATTTATATTCTGTATATACTCTGCTCAATACTGTATATAGCAACCCCACTGTACATTCTGTAAATCATAGCTTCATTTACTCTGCACTTTTATGTATATAAAACACTATATTCTTGCACTTCTGGTTAGATGCTAACTGCATTTCATTAGCTCTGTACTTTACTCTGCATAATGACAATAAAGTTGAATCGAATCTAATCGAATCTAATCTAAACGAATCTAATCTAATCTAATCTAATCTAATCTAATCTAATCTAATCTAATCTAATCTATAATAAACAACCTTAAAGCAATGCTTAATGGTACTGCAAAAACATAAATATAAAATAATATAAAATATTAAAGTTATGCATTTAATAGTTAGTTTATTTACTACATAATATATTATAATATTATCAACTCAAAGCACTGCTTAAATATAAATAATACATAATATTTAAAAAGGTAAATAAAAGTTACATATTTTAAAAAGCTTTATAAAAAATCAGTATATTACTATATTAATATTATGTAATATTGCCTTATTTTATGTATTTATATATATATATATATATATATATATATATATATATATATATATATATATATAAAGGGGTCATATGATGGGATTAAAATTTTTCCTTTCTCTTTGGAGTGTTACAAGCTCTTGGTGCATAAAGAATATCTGTAACGTTGCAAAGACTAAAGTCTCAAATCCAAAGAGATATTGTTTATAAAAGTTAAGAGTCAACTACGCCTCCTAAAACCCCTCATTCTAACACGCCCCCACATGTCTATGTCACGATGTGGGAAGATTTGCATAACATCGCCCAAATGTTCACGCAAAGAAAGAAGGTGTATCTTTTATTCTCGATGTTACCGCTGCCGCCATGTTGCAGAGATGCTGTGTGTTTCGTTGTGAAAGTGAAGCTACAGTACTTTGTTTGGTCTTCCAAAAAAGGACACAACCAGAAATCAATGGTTAAGCTGTATCTACAACACTGTTCCATAACAGTTCAACCCAAATATTCAGATGTGTACAGCACATTTTATGGAGGATGAGGACTGTTTCCTGGAAGAGTAGCCTACAATGCCAGTGTCTGTTTCTATAAAGTGGGGAAATTCCAAAGTTGCAAAGACAGTCTGGTGCTTCTGACTCACAGCCTATAAGTACGTTTACATATATAAAGGATTTGCCACTGATGATTCAAACAGAAGTTTTGAGCAGTGTAGAGCAGGGCTTAAAAATGAAAAAAAAAAAACAATTCAATCAGTTCACTCTGAGCAGAATCGATATTTTAATGCTTCTGTTCCTGTGTTCCTCTGAAATTATTACCGTTCCGAAATGTCTGAAAAATGTTTGCTACATTGTTAAAAAACAACAACAAACAAACAAACAAAAAAAAAAAACACTTGTATAAGATTGCATTTTGAGAGTGAAAAAAAAAAAAACATAAGTCACGGCTCACGTTGCATTTTATTAGCCCTATTACTTTCCGAAATAAAATGCTTGTAGGCTAAAGTAAAATGTTTACAAACATTATAAAAACAGTTATTAGTTTCTCTCCAAAACAAATCCTCTAAAGTTTAGGCTATAAAAACATCAATCCAAAAAAAAATTAATTTAAGGTGAAGCTGATGCCTACCTCTCTCATTAGGCACGAATCCAAATGTTTCCACATTCCCGACATATCTGGATGCTAAAATATTATTTATTATATAGTGTTTGTACTTTCATTGACATAAAACATCATCCTTCACATCAGCTATATCAGCACAGCGAGGCGTGGTCACGGTGAACGTAACATTTTGTACAACGGAGCAGTGTAACTTTTTATTTGTTTCTTTAACTGTATTTTATTTTGATAATGAACAGGTTTCAATATAGCAAAATTATGTTGTGTGTATGTGTAAGTCGTCGGCGCCATGGTCATACCAACGCTGGTTGGTTATACAGAAGCAAGATATTATTCAAAGCTGTCAAGCTTTTGCAAATTAATTAAGAATGTAAAGGTTTTGCAAAATTAAGAAAACTTCTCTCTGCTGTTTCATTTTCCTTTCCGAAAACTTTGGAACGTGTCACAATGAACTTTAATTTAGCACATTTTTTCTTTCGGTTCTATAATCTGTCAATATGATTTAAGTGAAATATATTAAGTGTTTATGCCTATATTCCTTTTTATATAATCCTATAGTTTTTCTGTTTTCTCCATTCACAGAAGTGCTGCAGGTGCGTGTGATCTGTTGAATTCATCTTACACTATCCTCAGATAAACTCCAAGGGCAGTGCATTGCCATTGCGACTTACCTATGAAGAGTTCACAGCTGAGCGGACATTTCACTCGTTGGCTTCAGCGTCAGATTTGCATAGGCCGTACTACTGGAATTTGTGATTGGTTGACATCAAATTTCAAATATTAAATGGAACGATAAAATAACGTTATTAATGTTAGGGTTAGTTAATGGCCATTTCAAATTTTCGATTCTGTTCGGAACTATAAAATTTTATTCGTTTCCAATTTTCGTTTTCGCTCCTTGAACCAGTTCAGAGCCCTGGTGTAGAGTAGTGCTTGTTGTTTGTCGTTTCTCCGATCACAAATGCAGACATGGGTTTTATGTTTATGCAGTGTGCTACGCAACGCATAAAATGACAGTATAAGTCATTGTAACCAGTAATTATGTCTCCACTGGATGCTACAAATGCCTCGTTTGTAATGGGTTTTATTGGTTTTGTCTCATCCCGCTGGGACACACAGCATCAGAGTATGGTGAGTGGAGTAACATTTCCGTCACACGCTTGAGGAATTCAGCCAATCACAATGCATGAAAATGTGGAAAATACATGTTTTTTTTTAACCTTAAACAACACAAACACATTGCATTACACCAAATACACAAAATAATGTTATTTTTAGCAGTATCTGTTACAGTTATGGACTTCTGTTCCCACTTAGTTTCCTTATTTGTCCATGTTCCTGTTCTTGTTTACTTAATTAATTAGCTCCGCACCTGTTTCTGTTTCCCGTCTGATTACGTTCTCTATTTATAGTCTGTATTCTCCCGTATTCCTTTGTCCGCTATTGAGTTTGAATTTGAGTTTGTATGTGAAGATGTTTATGTTTGACTTGGATTCATGTTTGGTTGTGTCCCTTCTCTCCCGTGGATCATTAAAAGCCTTCTTGTTATCTCCTTCGTCGAGAGTTTTACATAGCACACCAGCATGCTGTAACAGCATCATTTGACCCCTTTAATCTGGTGCTACTGTATAATCTTATTTGTAGCACAAACACATTTTTAATGCAATCCACCAAAAAAGGTTTCAAGTAATAAAAAGTAAATATACTGTTCAAAATGAAATCTGAATACTTTCTGGTTGTGAAATATTTGTGGAACATGTTCATATTTAATGTGATTTCTTTACACCTGTGGTTACTCTGCCAGGACTCCTTTGTGAAATTGAGAGAAACTGATTTCATACATCGACTAAGAATCACCTTGACACCAGCTGATTAAAGGTAGTTGCAAAACTGGCTAAGAAATGTGCAATACTGGTAAACGATGTGGCTGTACAACACCTTTTACTTGCATCTACTTACAGCTGTTTCATTTCCAAGCTCATTCGTGAGAGCAGGATGCCATCTTGCATATTCAGTCAGAGCAGATGCTCTCTAATTGAATCACATTAGACTTCCTAATGTGACCTTAAATTGTGAATGACGTTTAGATCTAATACTATCATATAAACACTCATTTATTCAGATCTGGATTTCTAGTTAGAAACACTTCAGTAAAGGACACGATTGACCTCCTCTTTCTCCCCACTTTCATTCATTTTATCAGACAGTCATGGCTTCCAGGTGTTTAAAAACTGAAGTTGTCCTACATGACCAATTCACCTTTCCAATCCACACTACAGCAAGTGCCTATAGCTCACTCGCCTCAGTCAGAATATCAGACTCAGCAGATATACTGACATAATATTATACTTTTATAGGAATAGTTCACTCAAAATGATTTACTCAGTTTTTTTACATGCTGATTTGGAAGCAGTAATTACAAGAAAGCTGCAATTGCGAGATATAGTCACAATTACGAGAAATAGATTTAAAGTGATTTAAAGTCAAATAGTGAGATGTAAAGATACAACTACAAAAAACCTAGCTGCACTAGTGAGATATAAAATCTCAGTTGTAACAAAGTATAAAGTTACACATGGAAAAAAAAGATGAAATTGTGATATATAAAGTCGCAATTGCATGATTTTGTCACATTTCGCGATATTAATTCATCATTACAGCAAAGCTGCAACTGTGAGATATAATCACAATTATGCAGACACCTTCTTTTGGCGTTAAAATATTACTGTCAGTATTTACTAAAGATGCGCAGTGAAAAATTAGCACTGAAAAGGTGTGGACAGGGTTATTTTTGTGACTGACCTTATTGAATATGTATTAGGAGTTTCCCTTTTAAACACGAAATTTATGGGAGGAGAGTAAAGTTCACGCTCATCAAATTGCAGGTATTTGTGTAGTTATTTAATGCCCAAAAAAGCATGTCTTAAAGCAGGTTGTAATTTGCACTGCTCATGGTAGATTGCACTGGTCATTATGTAAAATATCTGTGTTTTTGTTACGTGCGCATTGTTAGTAGTCACCGGCAGAATTTTCCACTCCCATCGTGCTAATTTGCCCTGTATTAGTAAATCTGGCCCTATGTCTCATAATTGTGACTATATCTCACAATTGCAGATATAGTCAAAATAACAAGTCGCAATAACAATATTTAAAGTTGAATTGTGTTGCAGAAACAATCTGCACTTGTGAGAAATAAACTCTAAATTGCAATATATAAAGTCACATCGTGGAATTTAAAATAAAGCCACAATTGTGCAAAATAAAGTCGCATTTACAAAATGTAAAATTAGGTTGAGAGATATGAATTTGCAATTACAAGAAAGCTGAAATGGCAAGATATAGTCAAAATAATGAGAAATAGTCAGAATTAAAAGATTTAAAGACAAATTGTAATATATAGTCACAATACAAGAAAATATAATGTCCAGAAAGTCACATCACAAAATTTAAAGTGACATTGTGTTATAAGACACAGCTGCAAAATATGAAGTTATACTGTGAGATATAAAGTTGCAGTAGTGAGAAATAAAGTTGCAATTACTAGATTTAAAGCCACATTATAGGATATGAATTTGTAATTACAAGATAACTGGAACTGAAAGATATAGTCGCAATCATTTTAAACAATGACATATCACAATTACAACCTGCAAGTCAATTGAAAGTGACCCTTTTTTTTTACTATACAAAATCAAAACTGCGAAGTATCACAAAGTAACAATTACTCGAAAAATTTGCAGTTGCGATAAAGTCACATTGTGAGATTGAGATTATTTTTGAGAAAAAACAAGTCACACTTACAAGAAAAAGTCACAATTTAGGTTGCAATTGTGAGATATAAAATCACGATTACCATTTTCCTTTATCTAGCGTGAAAAGGGTTTCCATTTGGTTAGGATGTATTTGACAAACGTCAAAATAAACAAGGATAGGTGTCATGAAATCACAATACCCACTATTACAAACTTTTCTATCCAGATGTGATTACATTTCTCAGTAAAGAAAAAAAAACTCTTGAGATTCAAACTCACAGTGTTTCATGTGATTGATGCCGCACAGAGTAGCTGAGCGAGTTATTAAGTAAATTATTCATGTCACTCTTATGTATGGCTGGTTTGATCATTAGACACACAGGGAGTTTTAGCACATATCAGCCTGTAAGAACATTAAGATGTCACTGGCACAGCAAACGCTGTCATGTGTGAGCCAGGTACATCACCTTAAGGTGAAAAATGACACGTCTTGTATTGATGGTTATTATGTGTGACGTGTCAACAGGCTATGGCATGCAAATTACATACATAGCTGCCGGAAGCCTTTATGTTGATGAAATGGAATACAAAACAGCTGACTGATGAACTTAAGTACAGTCTATAAGATTGCCGCGCACTGAACAAGTCATCTGTACTATTAATTAGTCTGAAATACGGCCTAAACATTCATAGATTGATTTAGATGAGATCAATGAAATATGTTATTGTATTTCTTTTACACATTTACCTAATTTGACCTTACAATGGCTTAATTCTGATTTATAAGGACCGGTTGGAGTCATTGTGACAGCACACACACAACACTTCCTGATAAATGAAAGTCCCACTATGGAATTGTGTTGAACTCACTCATCTGTGGTGTAATTTCTTTTCCAACTCAAGGATTCTTGAGAGGATCTGTAAATTGATTTGTATGTCTCTGAAATTCTTGGTTTGGAGAAAGTACTTTCAAACTGTAGCTTATTATTTAAGTATTTAAACTATTAGATGTTTGCAGAGAAGACATTTTATGTATATGAATCTGTATCTGTAGAAACAGTGTAGAATATGTTTCTATGTCTGCATTCAGATAGAATCAGATATAAGCAGGGGATCTCAGCTGATCCCCATCTACCTATAGGAATACGACACCTGTTCTGCCTAGTAGTATTGGAAACATGCTTGTTCTTAAGCTCTTGGTTGTTATTGGGAACATGCTTGTTCTTAAGATATCTAGTTGTATTGGGAATATGCTTGTTCTTAAGCTGTCTAGGCGTATGGATATATGCTTGTTCTTAAGCTACCTGGTCATTGTTGGGAACATGCTTGTTCAAGAGCAATCTGTTCATTTTTCGGAACATGCTTGTTCTTCAAGCTGTAGCTTTATTAGAAACGTCTTAAGTCTGGTGTTATTGAGAACATGTTGCTTAAACTTTTAAGGTATTGGCAACATATTCATTAGTTCATCTGTTAAAAGCAACATGATTGTTGCTACATGTTATGCGGGTTTTGGCAACATATTTGTCTTGGTCATTGTTTAAGGGCAACATGCTTTTTGCTTAAGGCTTTGAGAATTTGCTATAAGTTTGTGTTAGGGAATATCAGCATATTGTTTTGTTTTGGGGGGTTATCGCTGCTCTCCTTGCTCTTATCCATGCTAGGCTGCATGGATGTGCAGGGAGTTCTTGCATAGAACAGAACCATAATGCCAATCCAAACTGTATGCTGATTGTCAGTCATCTTTGATGATAGTGGTTCTGACAAGTTTAGTTAAGTTGAAGTGATATAATAACTAAAATAAAATAAAATAAAAAAACAAGCTAATAATAATACGAAGATAATAATAATAGTAATAATAATAATTATTATTATTATTATAATAATAAACTATACAGACATGCAAAAGAATTATACAAATCACAAACATGCAGCAAAAATACTGACTAATTCAAAATATTAGCAAAAACTACAATAGTATAATAATGGTACTAAAAAAAAATAATTATATTTTCTACATGTAACTCCAGTTCCCCTTCAGGAACTCAAGCTGTGTCTAAATGGTTTGGGAATGCCTCCAGCATGACCACGCTGTGAATCACATTTGTAATCAGTCCAATGGAAGGGCGAGACGTCACGGGCGGGGTGAAATAATGACCAGGAAACTTAAAAGCACATGTGGTGGAACTGGCATCAGCTTTCTGTCATTCAGCAAGTGCTCTCTGTGTGTGTCAGTCACTGTTACAAAAAATGTTATCTGTTTGTGAGTCTTATTTAGTGTTGTTTGTCCACTGATAATCTCCATTATGTCAAAGCTTCAGTCAAGAGAAGATTTGGGTGAGAGCAGGCAGAGTTCAGGCTGTTCAGGCAGAGTTCAGGCTGTTGTCTGCTTGAGAGCGAAGCACACAGAGTCAGCTCTCGAAGGAGCTGACTGCCCACATTGTGAGCATTTTGTTACTGCCTTGCTTCACTCTCAGAAGGGTCTCTTTGAGGAGGGAGCCTTCACTAGCATTTCTCGCAGTGCCAGCCCCGCTTTTGCCGAAGCAGAGCAGCAGCTGTACTTGTGGGTTTCGCTTTCGGATCCGATGGAGGGAATGTAGACGGGCGAGTCCCTATATTTTTCCTCAACCACCAGATCCGGCGCCTGCTCTCGGGGTTGCTGAACCCAGCGCTGCGGTCCTTTCCACCGGGTAGAGGGCGCAACGCTCCCCTGTCTTTTTCCAAAGAGATTGATATAGAGGACGTCGATGAGCTTGCCAGTTGCACAAGCATCAGTTATACAAGCATATTATGCCTAATATTATAATGAGCAGCATAATGGGGAGCGGAGCTCGTGCAGTCGGCTCTCGGGGGGCTGATTGTGCTTTTCCCGCTGTTAAGCGCTCCGCTCTTGCTGGGAATTCTCCGAGGAGTGTCTCCATACCTGTGATCTTGCAATCCTGGTCCTGCTGCTGCAGAGGCAGGCGGCGACTGAGATCACGGGGATCGCACATGATCTGGCAAACGGGTTGGAAATGGCTCTTCCTATCTCCATCAACGTTCCCTAGATCTAGAGCTCGTTCTCGAGGCTTGGAAACCTGCACTGCAGTTTCTTCCCCCTCTGAGTGAGAGCTTGCTGCTGCAGCCATCTTTCTCTGAGGAGATTGATGTTGTTTGTGTGACTGAGCGGCTCACGCGCTGCTGAGGCAACGCGTGTATTACATCATTTCAGTTTGATGTGAATCTTACCATACCAGACTGTATTTACTCATCTGGTTGTTTGACTACATTTAATTCTGAGGAATAAAATGAAATATTCATCTGACTATGAGAAGTTAGATAAACTTGGGATAAAAGTGAGAACACGTGTTTACCTCTCTTCCTCTGAGGAGGTTGAGGCGGTCAGCAGGGACTGCTGGGTGGGAGCAGTCCCAACCTACCACGTTCTAGCTCCTCATTCTGGGGGCCTCACTTCTTGTACTCCGCAAAGTCTAGAGTCAGAGTGGCACTCCCAGGCCGAAGGTGGTTCTGCGGACCGTCATTCTCACTGGATAGTCTTCGTCTTAAACGTCCTGACGCCTAAGGCCTAGGAATTTTTGGGGGCCAGCTCCCCTGGGGAAGAGTGGTGTACACTGCATTACACGGTGCCTGTCTCTCCTCAGTGCCCTCAGGAGATTGGTCTGCCAACCCTGCCGGTGTTCCAGGGTGCAGTGGTCTCCGGCAAGTGCTTCTCTCAGTTACGATCCGGAAACATAGCGGTACTAAGAGGCTCGCTACCTCTATGGAGGTCTCTAGAGCAGTTAGTATGGCTGTCCCCTGCCAGTCCGCCACTTCAGGGCACAGAGCTAGCTGCTCTAAGTGCACCAAAGGTCAGTCTCGGGAGACTGGTTCCTTAGGAGGTCACCTGGCGGTGTGGGAGCCCCTGCCAAGCGTGCTTCATTGGGTCCTGCCCCGAGCAGGCTCTGGTCTAGTCTTCCTAGCAGACGACGTGGGTCTGAGGGCCATCATTTTCAATAGGAGACTTTATAAGGTGTTCATTCATTAATTTACCAGCCTTTATGTAAAATAAAACTAATGTAAAACTAATGCTAAATGGTATTGATTTAGTTTCATCTCAGTGACTTCACAGTGATTATTTTGAATCTTTTCACCAGAAGGATTCATTCAGATTTATTCACGGAGACCGTGAGTCATTTGAATCATTGACTAAATGGATCCATAAATAACACTTGTTACTGAATTCAGACACTATAGTCAAAAAAGGTTGAATTCTCTGTATTTACTCCACATACTTATAACAGATAGTAGCTTACTACATTCAAGCTACTTAAAGAAGCAAATTATATACTGTATTTTTACTGTCTAATGGTAGAATTTATAATTTAATCAAAGCTTAAATAAAACAATGAGTGGTTTACATGGATCTCAAGGGGTTAGCAATAAACTTGAAGAAATACATTACACACAACTACAAAAGAAGAATGCATATAAACTAATTTACATAACTGAGTCAGAAGAAAATAACAACGCACAGCAGCACTTTTGAAAAAGTAGACCAGAAGTGCTGCAGGGACTTGAATCTGTGACTCATTGCTTGACATGAACCATCCATAAACAAACTGATTCACAGAGACACTCACTTCCCAAAATCACATATTAGAAAGGGGTATTTTAAGGAGGTATTTGCACTAGGACACTCAAATTTGATATGAACATTACATTTACACTTGTCCACATAAATGTCTGCTACTATTCCCATGTTGTATGCAAAAAGAGCTCATGGAGATGCTAATGCTAAGCACTGAAGTTTCGGCTTTTTCAAACCCATATGGCAATTAGTGTTTGAATTTTGTGGTTGCCTGGATGCGAATGAAATCACACTTGTATTTCGCATGCAAAACTGACATTTAGAAAAGTCTCCACCACAGTGAACACTCCGCAATATCAGATTAATCTAAATAGCTATATGCTAATATTTGTCTCTTACATGCTGAAAGCCAAAACTGAATGAATAAAGTTTTGTAAAGTGGTACACAAAGGCCATGATTTGTATACAACTGTGTGGCTACTGACCTTCTCAGTGCAAACAAACTCCCTCACATGAGGCGAGATTTCCTCATTTCTCAACTTAGATCATCAGGCCAGGAAAGTTAATGCGATCCATAGCATCACCTCACAGTTCTTACACAATACAACTTCTATTTGGAGGCTGCATTTTCACATTAGCTCCGTGCACAGACCAGTGCTCTGCATTCCCTACATATCAGCTCTGAAGAATTAGTTACACAGAGCATCTTATAAAGGTTTTATGGCTTTCACAAGGATATCGAGATCCATTTTGTTTATACATCATGTGTCTTGGTGCATGAAATTGCTTTTTTCCCCTCATGTTTCCTGTTACAATAAAACATTGAGGTATAGACTCTGCAAGAATATTTTAGCAGGAAGAAATGCCAGGACTCTTGATTATGACTGCAGCTATGAATGACAAAGGGTTCACCTCAGGCCACCAACACCACAAATGACCAAATATGTAATGTAATTTGTTTCGTACACATTACATTGGGGATATCAAATATATCTACGCCACTTAAATAGCTTGAAGCATTTCCCTATTTCAATTTATTCATAGTGCCTTTCTTAATAATACATTTCAGGCTCATAACACACTCTACACAAGTATGTGAACACAAATGGGTCATTCCTACTATGCAATACATTTTGATTTCTCTATCAAATATGGTGGTAATAAATTCTATAATTAAACATTAAACACACTTTTTTTAAAGATGCAAATCATATTTAGGGCATTTAAATTAAATTGCTTTCATCTAAGAATGGAAAATGCATTTTGGCCATTTATTTACATAACAACAGCGTTTATTTTGAGGGCCCGAAAACTTAGAAAACAAGTTTCAGAGTGCATGGTTTTGAAAACTATACCGTTATCATCAAACCACGAATTTGTGAAAAACAGTGATGTCCGTACTGTTTCTAAAGTGACTGCCAACTACAGGCCTGGCATACATAATACAACGATTTAGTTGTTTTCAGGGATCCGTGTGAACAGAAATCATTTTGACAATGTTGCCTTCTTTATGCATTACTTTCCAAAAATTGAGGAAGCATTGGAGTAGCATAGAAATTTATGAATTCTTTTTTTGTGGCATTTGGTTTCTGTTTGACCCTAAAAGGGGCGAGGTATCCTGGGGTCTGTTGGGAGCGGCAGTGGAAGTGTAGGTCACATTTCTTGGTTTCATGTTGAAAGTGTGTGTATGTATGTAATATTTAGATCTGGTGACTTTGTTCCTACATTGTTTGTTTAGTTCACAGGTAGCATTTAAAAACATCATGGCCACCTGTTGTGGGAAAATACTCACCCTTTATATATTTCACATATTTCCAATATTTGTAGGGGACTTGCATGTTTAAATGATTGTTTTTAAGCATTAGCTTATGTTTATGCTGAAATTTTATGAATTTAATTTGGACATTTTTCATAATTTGCCAGTAAATTTTTGTATGTCAGTGGATATGTTGCCTTTTTAGGGGTATAAAGATATATAAGCTGTGTCCCAAACTGAAGTGCGTGGACTCCGGAGTGCACATTTGAAGTGCGATTTCATCACAGCGTCACGACATAAGCTGTCCCAATTCAAGATGCGCCCTCCGAAGACCGCATTCCAATGCCGATTGCTGACGTAATTCGAAAGCGACGTCAAATGCACCCTCCGTTTCCCAGGAAAATTAAATGTACATCTGATGGACACTTTGCACCCTACCATATCCCAGAATCACTTGCGCGCAGATGAGTGTTTATATTCAAAGAACACGGCGGGTGAGATTTCTATTGGGGAATTCACATTGAAATGTAAGTGTTGTGTTTTCGTTTACTCAAATACCTAGCTAAAGTGTTAAAAGGCAGGATTTTTTTTAACACAAAGTCCACAAACAATAAGACAACCACTATGTAAGTCTTTCCCTTTGTTGTGTTTTTGTAGCGCTGTCATTCAAGATATGTCTACAAATGTTTTAACCAAACTTTAACACTTCGGGATATTGTATGCATGTACTGCTATGTCATATTTTCTAATGTTAAGATTGCAAACCTGTCTTTATATTTTTCATAAGTGTTTCCATTTTCTCTTGTTTTAGGACTATTCTGGAGGAAATGAGCCTGCATGGGAAAGACTTAAAAAATACAAAGCTTACAGAGGACATCAAACTAAAGAGAGAGACAGAGGAGAAGAGCAAGGAGAGCTTGGAGAGACTGTTTTCTCTTCTTGATACAAAACAAAAAAAATAACATTACTAACCATCCACTATCAATCAAGAAAAAGCAATCAAAAAAAAAAATGGGTACATTACAATTTTTCAATATCTTTTTAAAAATGTCACATTGTAAATGAAACTAATGAACCTAATTTCTGTAGTTTATTTTTGTGATGTAAGTTCAAAATTAAATTAATAAGTTGAATGTATAATTCATTTTTGTAGTGTAATTTATTTGTAAATGAGCCTTGATGATTGCATATTTACATGTAAATAAAAGAGAAGTAATTATGTACACTGTACATTTTTTAATGCATCTTTTAACACTTTCACAAAACATTATTCTATATGTTTATTTATTTTTTGTCCTGTAAATATTATTTTTTACACATTAAAACAAATTGTTCTATGCATTACTGAAAGTACTTTTTACAACTATTTACAACATAGCTTAGGTTTAACATCACCCAGATCTGGATTGTGGCACCCCATCTCTGTTGCCATTCACTCCTTAGAAGATTCTATTAAGATGGAAAAATGTATCTTTATGGTCTTGCCCTTTTTGGGGTTAATAAATACTAATATATTTTTTTATTTATTTAATAAGGATTTAATAAGGATTTTTCTTCTATTTGGTTTACTTGTCCCAAACATAAAAAATGCAAATTGTTGGTTATTGTTCCTTTAATATGTCATTCTGACACGCTGGATATAAAAGAATAACCTAAAATATGCTCCAAATACAAAACATTTGGAACAGGGCAGATCATCGAGCAGGTACAGAAGAGAGTACTGTCCGTTTATGAAAGCTGCTGATACAGAAAAACAATTCTTGGCAATATGAAAAAAGCATAATTGCTGCTGACCACTTTGAGCACTGCTTTCATGGTAACAGTTTAAAGAAAATCTCGCTTAGCAAGTTAGATAAAGTCAACATTTTTATAACCAGTTACTACAGATCCGGCTTAATTGCACAGACACATGTAACTTCATCGTCCCCTTGAGTAATGAGGTTTGATACCACTACAGCCAGTGTTAGCGCATGTTAAGTGTGTTCTTTGCAATGTTCATACTTATATATTTAAATAACTTTATATTTTTTTTTTTTTTTTTTTTTGGTCTATTGACACGAGTAACTGCACAAAAGGTAATTTGGAAGCCCAGAATTGCAATGGTGAAAGGCAATCAAACATGAGGGCAGAGAGATTAATGAAACTGTGCTTCCGGCTTTGTCACATTTAAACAATAGCAGAAAGGCGACACTGTCACTGCCATTCTGTGATGCATTGTTTGACATTAAGGCTAATTATCCAATACGTACACATTTGTAAACACTGCTTTATCCTCCTCTTCGATGTCCTTGCGTACCCACAGCATCATTTTCTCAAACAGACAGACACAAATTGAAATCCAAAGCTCGTTTTGGCTCTTATGTGACCCATTATGTTGCATAGTGCTGGAAAAGTGGCTATTTTTATGTTTATACATGATACCTGGAGAGGCTGCCTAGTTTTGTATCAATGAATCTTGCAAAACAGTGTGCTCATATTTGAATTATTTAAAACAGTGCCTCAATGAAGAAAACATACAGCTCCAATTCACATCCACCGCACCACACATCAGGGAATAGCTTTATTTTGTTTGATAAAGATTAAAGATGTTTGAAAAGAAATAGGTAGGGAAGTTAAAAATGAAATAAAAAAAATAAATACATAAATAAAAAATATTGATAACAATATATTTTATTATTAATAAATAATATATTAATATAAAATAATGTTTTATAATAATAATATTATAGCACGTTATAAACTATAAAAAGCAAAAATGTATGATAAAATATAAATATTTAAGAATGTTAATAATATATTATAATTGTATTTGGTAATTTAATATAAGCATTGACTTTAAATAGATTATAACTAGTTTTAAATTGTTTTTAAATGTTTATTTTTGTAAATATTAAATGGAAATTATTGATAATGATTATAAAATTGTTAAATATTACAAAATAAAAAGTATAAATTAAATAATAATATCATATTATAAATTATAAACAGTATTGCATTTAATGATATAATATTAACAACACAATCTCACAAGTTTAAATCTATATATATGTATGTATTATATATATATATATATATATATATATAATATATATATATATATATATATATATATATATATATATATTTTTTTTTTTTTATCCATTTAGTACTGCCCTTCAGAGGCTACAGAAAATAGTTATATGTTTCTCAGAAAACAAAATAAGTTGCATTTACCCTGATCTTCAAATTCAATAAGTTTTCACCCCTTTGCTCTTAATGCATGTTTTTTTTTTTTCTTCTGGAGCATCAGTGAGTATTTGAACCTTCTGTAATAGTTGTATATGAGTCCCTCAGTTGTCCTCAGTGTGAAATGATGGATCTCAAAATCATACAGTCATGCAGTTTGAAAGGGTTCAAATGCACAAAAATGCTGGAAAACCAAAGAATTTGTGGGACCTGAAGGATTTTTCTGAAGAATAGCAGGCAGTTTAACTGTTCATGACAAACAAGGGACTCATGAGCAACTATCACTAAACTAAAAAAACACAGCTGTGGATCATTCAGGTAACAACACTCTCATTAATAAAGGTACAAAAGCTGTAACTGGGGCAGTACCTTTTCAAAAGAAACAAAGGGTCCATTTTGGTACCTTAAAGGTACATATTAGTACTTAAATTGTACATATTAGATCCAAATAGGTACAAAAGTGTGACATCTTTTGTACCTTTATTTCTTAGAGTGAGTTAAAGGAGTCATATGATGCTGCTAAAAATAACATTATTTTGTGTATTTGGTGCAATGCAATGTGTTTATGCGGTTTAAGGTAAAAAAAAAACACATTATTTTCCATATAATGTACATTATAGTTTCTCCTCTATGCCCTGCCTTCTGAAACACGTTGATTTTTACAAAGCTCATTGGTCTGAAAAGCGAAGTGTGCTCTGATTGGCCAGCTATCCTGTGCGTTGTGAATTGCCGAATGCCTCAAGCGTGTGACAGAAATGTTACGCCCCTTAATACATTATGCCATCTCCAGGGCAGCAGCACGAGACTCAGTCCAGCTGCTCTGCTCGTGCACATCCCGTCATCGGTTCTCTTTTAGCAGTTCAGTCAATGTACTGTTAGGAGTAACTCAATAGCTCGGGATAATGGTTTATTTCATGTCAGAGGGAGTGTAACGCACGTTTATAAACTGAATAACTTAAGTTATTTGATTAGTGCGTACTGGAGACGCGAACCGTTTCAAACGATTCAGATAGATTTGGTGAACTGGTTCGACCGGTTCACTAAGAAGATCTGGTTAAATAGAAAGATTCGTTCGCGATCCAGACATCACAAGATGAGACTAGAGACTAGAGACTAGATAAAACCCATTACAAACGAGGCATTTGTTGCATACAGTGGGGACATAATTACTGATTATAATTACTTATACTGTCTTTTTATGCGTTGCGTTGTGTATCGCGCTGCGTAAACATAAAACCATGTCTGCATTTGTGATCTGAGAAACAACAAGCCTACTCTACTGCTCAAAACTCGCGTTTGAATCATCATTGGCAAATTATTTAAATTTAAAAAACATACCTACAGACTGTGAGTCAGAAGCGCCAGACTGTCCTTGTAAAGTTTGAACTGTCCAACTTTATAGAAACAGCCATTGTGCCACAGACGCATTGCTACTGGTTCAGGAAACAGTCCTCATCCTCCATAAAATGTGCAGCACACATTAGAATATTTGGGTTGAACTGTTCTGGAACAGTGTTGAAATACAACTTAACCACTGATTTCTAGTCATGTCCTCTTTTGGAAGATCCAAACAAAGTTTCACTTCAACGAAACACACAGTGACTCCACAACATGGCAGCTGTGGCAACAGAGAAAATAAAAGCTACGCCTTCTTTCTTTGCGTGAACATTTGGGCGGCGTTATGCAAATCTTCCCACATAGTGACGTAGAGATGTGGGGTGTGTTTTAATGAGCCATTATAGGGGTGTGTGGTTGACCCTTAACTTTTATGAAGAATATCTCTTTGGGTTTGAGACTTTAGTCTTTGCAACTTTACAAATCTTCTTTATGCACCAAGAGCTTGTAACACACTCCAAAGTGAAAGGAAAAATTTAAATCGCATCATATGCCCCTTTAATAATCATGTATGTAAACTTTCGAATAGGGTCATTTTATATTATATATTACAAATTCAACTATTATTTTCTCTTGTGGACTATATGTAAACATTTTTTATGTGAAATATCTTATTCAGGTCAGTAAATAAAATTCCTCTTATTTTGGTAAATTAATGAATATTTTGCAGATTCTGCAAGGTGTAAACTTCTGACTTCAACTGTACATATACAATAAAAACAATATATATATATATATATATATATATATATATATATATATATATATATATATATTTAAACACATTTTGGTTAGATGATGTTTAATATAAAAAGATTTGAATATTTTTTAAATATTTATGTTTTTTAATCTTCAACTGTCCAAAATCTTGCTAAAGAAGCTGACATTTTAATATTGAATCCTACACACAAACAAACAAAAACTGACAAATGGCTAAAAATGAGAAATTAAGACATTCCTGAAAGAATGATAATGCCATCATTGTAACGGAGAGTCAGAGACTTTATTTACAGAGTAGTCAAACAGGCAATGATCAGATAACAACGTCAGGTATGCAGGGGACATCCAAAATCAGAACAGAAACAAGCAGAGGTCGGGGCAGGCAGCAGAGAATCACAGTCGGTATAAACAATCCAAGATAAAACACAGAAGGAACAAACACAGGGAAACTGCTCGGAAATGGCAGACAGAACTAAACAAGACTTCGCAATGTGAGTGTGGATGAGTGCAACCTTTATATTGTCACTGATAGGAAACAGATGTGGTTCAATAATGAGTTCCTAGGCAGGGGTTTATGGGAAATGAAGTCCAGGGTGTACTGTGTCGTGTGAAAGTCTGTGTGGTGAATAAACGGATGTGAAGTGACCGAATCATGACCATCATAATGTGTTTAAATACATTATTTTTTTTATTTTTTTTTAGATTAAATTAGTTATTTAACATGAGTAAATGACATATAGTAATTTGTGTTTACTGGAATTATTTATTCATCGAAAGAATTGAGGCTCGGGAGATTAAATTGACTACTTTGAAGTCTTGGAGTGCTCCCATACTTATTCAACTCATGTTTACTTCTAAATGCTCATAAACAGCAAAAATCTGTTGAAGATGCACACGCATATCAAGAATATCTGCTTGAATGTGTGCAGTTACATGCATCGGTGTAAAAGATATCAAAGAGAACATGTTAACAGGGAAATGTTAGATATTATGACTGCTACTAATTTCCATGGGACAGGATGAGTAACAGAAAGACAATATACAGGGGTGGGCGGGCAGAACACATCTTCAGAGGAGGCAGGATTAAAGTGATGTAGATGAACATCAAAACGTGCTGAGGGACTTGTGTTTTGTGTGGGAACATGAAAAAGAACTTCCTGATAGTGAGGTCTCTTGGCCCATTATGGCATCTCTCTCATAGAATTTTAATGAGCTCTCCAGCAGCGGTAGTTTTTGTCTTATTGCTCTTAGGGACGACTGTAATGTGCTCCTGACTCTGCTGCTAGAGAAGAGACAGCCTCTCCGCTTGAGTTTAACTAACTCGGCTTTACTGAGTGCTCACGTCCAAATGCAGCACCATCTCTGAGGCTCTTTTCTAAGGTTACGGCATGTTTTCCTCGCTGTCAAAAACTCTCGGATGCATTTCCGAGTCATATCCGGGAATATTTTGCATCAGTACTTCTCAACTGATTTGATGCAGGTCCCAGATTTTACATTGAGCAACACAGTGAAAAAAATTACCTTAAAATTGAACTGTGCATCAACTGCATTGGCCAAACAATATGCCAAAAATAAATTATATATATAAACAAATATATGTCACACCCAGGGGCTGGCTATGCTTTGACTAAGCCACACCCCTTCTCAACTTCCACCTCGAGGAGGTCCCCAAAGCCAACCCAATGGCCAAACAACACGAGAACAAGTAAGTGATAAAACAATCTTTATTTAAATATTTAAAAATAGCTTGGGGAATAGGGAAAGGGCAATTAAAACTAAACTCTGACTCGGCCCTCCAGATGGGCTATGGCCGGGAAGAGGTCAGGGAGCAAGGGGGCCACGGGGATCCGGGGCGTGGGACTCGGGCCCCGGCCTGAGTCTTAGGTATCCGTAGCGCCCTCCTTCTTCCTCCTCTTCGCTGAATACAGCTCACGGTAAGTACTGGTTCACACAGTTCGTTCTCGGGGTGCTCACTCTCTTTCTCTTCCTCCACAGGCAACGGCTGGGACACAAAGGCACAGTTAATTCGGCTTGGTTTTGCTCTCACCTCTTCGCTGATTGCAGCTCACAGTAAGTACTGGTTCACACAGTTCGTTCTCTGGGTGCTCACTCTCTTTCTCTTTCTCCACAGGCAACGGCTGGGACACACAGGCACAGTTAGTTCAGCTTGGTTTTGCTCTCACCTCTTCGCTGATTACAGCTCACAGTAAGTACTGGTTCACACAGTTCGTTCCTTGGGTGCTCACTCGCTTTCTCTTTCTCCACAGGCAGCGGCGTAAGTACAGGTTTCCTCGATCTCTCCTCGTGTTACCCACTCTCTCTCCTTTTCTCTCCACAGGTATCAACTTGGGCACAATAGCACAGTTAGTTTGCTTTGAATGGCTCTCACCTCTGGGCTGGACACAGCGTACTGTAAGTACAGGGTTCGCTCTATTCCTCCTCGTGTTATTCACTCTCTCTCCTTTTCTCTCCACAGGCATCAACTTGGGCACACTAGCACAGTTAGTTTGCTTTGAATGGCTCTCACCTCTGGGCTGAACACAGCGTACTGTAAGTACAGGTTTCCTCTGTTTCTCCTTGTGTTACTCACTCTCTCTTTCCTTTTCTCTCCACAGGCAGCGGCGTAAGTACAGGTTTCCTCGATCTCTCCTCGTGTTACCCACTCTCTCTCCTTTTCTCTCCACAGGTATCAACTTGGGCACAATAGCACAGTTAGTTTGCTTTGAATGGCTCTCACCTCTGGGCTGGACACAGCGTACTGTAAGTACAGGGTTCGCTCTATTCCTCCTCGTGTTATTCACTCTCTCTTTCCTTTCCTCTCCACAGGTATCAACTTGGACGCAAAGCACAGTTACTCTGCTTTGGATGGCTTTCACCTCTGGGCTGGACACAGCGTACTGTAAGTACAGGTTTCCTCTGTTTCTCCTTGTGTTACTCACTCTCTCTTTCCTTTTCTCTCCACAGGTATCAACTTGGACGCAAAGCACAGTTACTCTGCTTTGGATGGCTTTCACCTCTGGGCTGGACACAGCGTACTGTGCTATCTCCGGAGATCTGAAGCACGCTCACAACATATACTATACTGAACTAGGCTAGGACCAGCAGTCTCCTTGTCCTCCCGCGACGAAGTGCGTGAAGGCGGGGGTTTATCTGACAGGACACACGGCAATACACAGCAGCCCACAGCAATATACAGCACCACGTCAAAATTATAGGTTTTCACAGCATGAAGACTCACCCACCACACTCAGTGTACGAAAAGGACACCCGTCTTCCTTCACTCTCGCTTGGTTCGGATCTGGCGATGGAATATGCGGCCTAGCTAGTGATGTCGTCGTTGTGACTACTTCAATAAGTATTCCTTCGGCTCTCCCACCACACTATATTAGGGGTAGGGCCGCCCTCCTCCTCCTGGAGAGATCTACACAACGCCAGGTCAATATACAGGGCACTTTCGACTGGCTCTTAGTACTCACATCAATGCCGCTTCCAATCCCCTTTTTTTCACGTCGTCTCAGTTCACCGTATAATCCGTTCACTTCTCAACCTTTAAGGTTCGCGATGTCTTCACAATCATACAATTCCAGCCTGAGGGAGAGAGAGAGTTAGACAGCCGCCAGCAGCGCACCAAGACGGGCACAACACAGTGCTTCACACACACCAGAAAGAGCGCCCAGACTGTGAAATAACTTGGCCTTAAGTACTGCTGCCTTGTCCAGCGTATCCTCCAATCACCAACCGCTGTCCCTAACTAGGCACAGGTGCATCGAATTCCCTGATTTTCCTTCTTACGGCGCTACCGGAAATTCCGGTGTGTGTCTGTTTTTCCGGTCCGGGCGGAAACACTTCCGGGCGGAACCAAACTTCCCGAATTTTGGTTCCGCCCCTAAAGATCGTCACCTTGTGACATATATATATATATAAGATCAGAATTGCAAGATATAATTTCAGATTTGCGAGATATGAAATAAGAGAGAGAGAGAAAAAAAGAGAGATTTAAACACTTTTTTTCTATAAGAGATAAGAGTTGTGAGATAAAAGTCCGATGTAAATGGCAGAATTGCAAGATATAAATGGAGAATTCTGAGATATGAATGCAGAATGTGTGATATAAACTTCCATTTCTGAGAAAAAGAAGTCAGAATTGTGAAATATAAATTCATTATTGCAAAATATAAACTTTTAATTACAAGAAAAAGTCAGAAGTGTGAGATTTAAATTTGTAATTGTGAAAAAAAGTCAGAATTGTGAGATATAAACTTGTAATTATGAGAAAAAGTCAGAATTGTAAGATATAAATTTGTAATTGCGAGAAAAAGTCAGAATTGTGAGATATAAATTTGTAATTATGGGAAAAAGTCTGAATTGTAAGATATAAAGTTATAAATGCAAGAAAAGGTCAGAATTGTGAGATATAAACTTGTAATTGTGAGAAAAGTCATAATTGTAAGATATAAATTTGTTAATGCATGAAAAAGTCAGAATTGTGAGATATAAACTTGTAATTGTAAGAAAAAGTCATAATTGTAAGATATAAAGTTATAAATGCAAGAAAAGGTCAGAATTGTGAGATATAAACTTGTAATTGTGAGAAAAGTCATAATTGTAAGATATAAATTTGTTAATGCATGAAAAAGTCAGAATTGTGAGATAGAAACTTGTAATTGTAAGAAAAAGTCATAATTGTAAGATATAAAGTTATAAATGCAAGAAAAGGTCAGAATTGTGAGATATAAACTTGTAATTGTGAGAAAAAGTCAAAATTGTAAGATATGAACTATTAATTGTGAGAAAAAGTCAGAACTGTGAGATATAAACTTGTAATTAGGAGAAGTCAGAATTGTAAGATATAAATTTGTAATCGTGAGGAAAAGTCAGAATTGTGAGATAAAAAATTGCAATTACCCAGAAATGGGCTACCAGAAATGGGATTTATTTTTGATGCATTTAGGAAAATATCTGCATTTACACAGTCAAAGTTAACTATTCATTGTTAGTTATTTATACTGTATACAAAAGAGACACAAATCCCTTCATTTTGTAAAATACACTCGAGAAATTTTCATTTTGTCTATCCTTGTTGCAAGCATTTAATATATGGTTTGTATTTTCTGTAACATTTTTATAAATTTGAATATGCCACATAGCTTTTCCCTGTTAGATCTAAGCTAGATTGGACACACAACCTTTAATGTTAACCAAAAAGTTGATATGCCAGTTTATTTTGCTATGTATATAGCTTTTTATTATATGCATTTAGCATTGTTTTATTGTTTTATCCTGTGGTCCACAGCCAAATCTGAACAGACCTGCAGTAAGTTATTTTTATTTTATTTTATTATTTATATTTTGGTTGTGACCCATCACTTGAGAAGCATATTCGGGCAGTAAAATAACTGAGATAAATACAAATGAAAACTGTCCATTTTTTTCTGTTTGTGGTGACAGTTTCTGAACCATGTGGACCAATGTTTGTGTATTTAAGGTCCTTTTTTGTTACAAAACAGGTTATCAATCATGTCACGGGAACGCGCCTTAGAAAATGTTGAATTACACAAGGTTCTTTATCTCTATGTAAATATTATGCTAATAGAGCTGAGCTAGTAATCTTAGATGCTGTGGTGCCTTTCATAGTCGACAATAGAATGAAAAGGCAAAATGCGTCAGCTGCCTTGTGCTATATAGAGAGCGATAGAACTGTGGCGACACATGATTGATGAGGTAATCCATCTGTAGGGTTATCAGTCGAGTGCAGTTGTGTTGCGTCTTTTCATACAAGCAAACCCACCTCATAGCTCTTTCTTCCTCTTCCATCTCTTTCGTTTTCTCTCTCTTTTAGTTTCCTGAATGCCATCCAGATGCCATTATATTTGTAAAGCACTGGAATGCCGTTATCTAAAAAAGGCCCAATTTATTGATTGTGCCACCCGGTGGGCTGTTCATGGGTCAGTGCTCATTCAGGGCTCAGCCCAGACCTTTGTGAGTGCGTATGGGGCAAATTTTTGTAGAAATACTGGAATATTGTACACTTTATAATGAAATAGGTACTTTTTTGGTAAGATGACTTTTAAAGTAATTTTTGAAAATGTAGGCAAAAATTCTGAGATGTGCATCCAATGGACACTTTATCCCATGAGGCCACAGGGGAGGACTTTAAATATCAGTCATGTGGCAATGACAACATGGCAAATATTGCACATCTGGATTAAAATTCATACTACACACATTAATACTACAGACCATACTTTTTTTTAAGCAGTCACAAAGTAATTACTTATTCACCTAATTCATTTAAAACACAGCCAAAGTTATAAAAAAAATATGTATTTTTGATTTAAAATGTGGAAAATTTAGTAGTAACAGGGTGGATGCATAACATAGAGGCGTGTAAATAAATAAATAAACAAACAGCAAGGAGACATTGGAAACATGGAAAGGGGTAGGCCAAAAATAAATAAATAAATAAAATATTGAATATAGCATATAACAAAGATATAGAAATAAATATATAAGATATAACAGAGATGGCTGGATATATAGATGTGTAGATGTAGATGCTTAGAATAAAATGTGATCTCATTCTCCTCAGTCTCTCACTCCTACTTTTTCATCTCATTTACTGTCTCATAAATAAAGGGGAAAAAATATCTTGTTAAAAATAAATAAATAAATAAAATAAAATCCTGCACGAAAGCTTTGGAAGCTCACCCCTAGTGCAGCATGTGCTGCTAACCCAAAGAAACCATAAGACAATGGCTCACATCTATAAATAAAATGCAAACAAACTGCTAGTATTTCAGGCAAAAACAGAAGCACAAAATTCCAAGCTGTGTGGCTGGCGTCAGGCGAGCATGAGGGTGGATGCTGGATGCCCTGTGGAGTGGAGTAATGTGTTTTCTTCATTCATGGGCACCTCAGGAAAATCATGAGGAGATTACGCTGGTGCAGCGGCTTCCCAAGGATATAAAGTGACCTGGTTATGGTGATGTCACCAAGTAACAGCATGCGTGATGGTGGTTTGATGTTTAAGCTCCTGTTAGCTTGGAGCGGGAGGGTGGAGGGTGCTATCGCAGCTTCTTAGCAGGTGCCTGAGGCAGCACCACTGGCTAGAATTCACTCAGAAGGATAGTAAACTACTCTGATGTTGTTTGCAATGAAATGTGCATTGAAACTCAATAAATGATGTGCTCTCCTCAGGTTCGTTTGCTTGATAAACAGAAGCAAAGAGACAATGACTATGTTCCGTGCAGGTGGTTGGTGCTGTTTGTTTGTTTATTTATTTATTTAAATCAGTTTGTGTGATTACTTTAGAAGAATGTCAGAGCACGAGCCCCCCGGTGCAATCAGTGCTGGAGGGGAGTTACCTGGAAATGTCCTGAATGCTTAAAGCTTCTTGGCTAACAATCTTACAGCTTCCCAAAACTGCCTAAAAACTCAGCTTGCTCTCGACTGTTTGATGTTTGGACTTGCATATCTGTGTTAGTTTTGGCAACTGTGAAACGGCAGGAATGTGTCAACTAGATTTGGCTCTGTTTATAACATTTTAAAATGCTTGTGTTGTAATCACTGGCTAGAACTGCTGTTGTTTTCTCAACACATTAAGATGAGTTAGAATGTTAAATTTTGAAAGCAAAGATTTTGTTGAGCAATGTCATAATATAGACAAAGACTTGGAATGCTCAATTTAAAATTGAGTTTAAAATTAAAACATAATATTATATATAATACTTAATATTATTATTATTATTATTATTATTATTATTATTATTATTATTATTATTATTATGTATTTTAATATAATACTTTTTATAACTCATAACAAATGCTGTTGTGATGCAAAATAAATATATTTAATGTAATTTTTATAATAATAACAATAATAATAAATTTTCTCAGCTTGACTCCTTGCGAAATGAACAGATCTTGACTAGCCGTTTGCTGGCTTTGAAAAAGCTTCTCTATTCATGAAAGAGCAGAGACCTTGCAGACACCTGTGAACAAACAGATGGCGTACACACTGCAGTGGCGCATCAGGTAGTGTTTGGAGTGGATGGAGCGAAAATAACTTCAATTAGTTTAAACACAGAAAGGTTTTTTATTTTTTTATTTTTTTTCCCAATACTGCATCAGAGATTAAAACCCAACCATAACTCATTCAAAAACACCACAACACATTTATTACCAAAAATCCACAGGCTATTTAGAAGATGAGGACTGGACTGGAATTGTAATGTTTTATTTTTATGTGTATTAAACATTCTGTCTTTTGAAAACTTCAACACAAAATATTATTATTATTATTACATACTGGTAAAAAAAAATTATAGTCTGAATGGACTGTAAGTCACCTTGGATAAAAGCGTCTGCTAAATGCATAAATGTAAATGTATATGTAAATATTATTTATTTAATTTTTTATACCACACACACCAACAACATATTACATATAAACCTACCATAAATAGACCTTATTATGAAAACATGAAGGTACGCTATTATTCTATTTTCTAACAAAGTGGGAATTATGGGGGTTTGGAGAAGGGGTAAATATCATTATTTAAAACTTTATTATAGATTTGCACAATTCAAAAAGAATAAAAATGTTAGTGTTCTATTTACAAAGTGTTTTAGATAAAAGATCTTTGGCTAATATATTTAGAAACTTTTTATCTATTTGTTTATTTGTGTGTGTGTGCTGTTGAATACAGTAGCGTTCCAGAATTTTTATTAATTTGGCCATTTTATGAGGTGACAGAGAACAATTTTTTTCCTTTATTCATATGGCAGCACAAGTGTAAATCATGATAAATTACACAGATAAAGAATCAATCACAAGTCTAATGTGTATCCTTTGCTCTTCATTTTGTTGTATTATCTCTAAAAACATCCTGTCTTTGAGAGTAAATGAAACAACATCCTTTTTTTCTCACAAAATCAACTGAATATCTTAATTATGACTTCCATAGTGAGTAGGCAAGATTTGAATGCAGCATGACATTATGGATCAGCTTTTAAATATTATATATTTTAATTTCACTTTATTACAAGGTTCTTTTGAATACTTGATTTTGACTGATACTTTTTTAATACCGACCATTGTTCATGGACTTGCTGATAACTGCATTTCAGTTATTGACTGCAGTGAAAATGATTTCAGAGGACTTCGGTATTAATACTACTCTAATAAATGTACAGTGTTCATCTTTTTGACGCTGTATGAAAAAAAAAAAAGACAGAAAAAAAAAACGCTTCTGGTACTGGTCATTTTCTGCTAATTTTATGGAAAATTGAAAATTCCTTAATATTAACCAAGTACCCAGTAGCTTTCTAAGAGTCTACATTTAAGTACTGTAGTTTTAATATAATAATCCAAGCAACATGTTAACATAATTTAAACTCAAATCAGTATTCATATATCAAGTATAGTAAGAGTAATTTAGTATTTTTTCATCATTACAAACCTGAATTTGATGCAAACCCAATTTTATACACATAAACTGCCCTTAAAGGGATACCTCACCCCAAAATGAAAATTTTGTCATTAATCACTTACTCCAATGTCGTTCCAAACCTGTAAAAGCTTTGTTCATCTTCAGAACACAATTTAAGATATTTTGGATGAAAACCTGGAGGCTTGGGACTGTCCCATAGACTGCCAAGTAAATAACAGTGTCAAGGTCCAGAAAAGGTATGAAAGTTGTCGTCAGAACACTTTTTGTAAGCGAAGAAAACAAAAATAATGACTTTATTCAACAATTCCTTTGTCAACAGTCTCCTCGGTGTCTCTCCATATCACCGTATATATCGCGCGGATGATACATAAGAGCACACGCAGCATACAGTGATATGGAGAGACACAGAGGAGACTGTTGACAAAGGAATTGTTGAATAAAGTTGTTATTTTTGTTTTATTCTCTTACAAAAAGTGTTGCTGTCGCTTCATATAACCCAGATTGCACGTCTGATGGCAGATGGGGTATTCTGACGACAATTTTTATACCTTTTATGAACCTTGACACTGTTATTTACTTGGCAGTCTATGGGACAGTCACAGGCCTCCAAAATATTTCATCCAAAATATCTTAAATTGTGTTCCGAAGATGAACGAAGCTTTTACAGGTTTGGAACAACATGGGGGTAAGTAAATAATGAAAACATTTTCATTTTGGGGTGGAGTATCCCTTTAATGCCCATTAGGGTTTAAAAGCAGATTTACAGGGGAAAAACATCATCAGCCTGCCACTAAGAAACTGTTGGAAATGTCACAATTAATTATGAAAAAAAAAAACAACAACATTGAATTATCATTTCATTTCAATATCATTTTGAAGCAGGAAGACTGATATGTATAAAATATGTGAAATATAACTATAAAAAAATATTTTGGGTAAGCTGAGGGCAGTTTAAGTGTATAACATTGAGCTGAATCAAATTCAGGTTTTTAACTAATGAAAAAATGCAAAATTAAGGTTAAGACATTTACTACGAAGATCCTATTTGATGTGTCTAGCCCTTGTCTAAATTGCATATAAGCTGGTATTTTCAGAAAACTGCACCGAAACCAAGCTTGAAGTAAAGTTGGGTTTTTGGAAAGCAGGTACTTGAAGAATTACCTGGCAGGCAGAAAAAGGCCATGCACTGGAAATGAAATCTGTTTTCTGAGATCAAAGAAAATATGGCTCAGTAGCCCGTTGCCGCTCCGTGGTCTGCGATGCCTGTTTCATAGGCCATTAGCCAGTCATGGGCAGAAAGGCAGGCGGTCTCCTCCCGCTGCGTGCATTCAGAGCGATGTCATTTTCCTCCACGCGCCGACGATGGCCCGCTCCACAGTACCGCAGCGATACGGCCTCCATCATCCATTTTCACATGCAGAGGAGTAGTTTAACTGCCACGACCTCGCACGGCATGCATTAGAGACGCACCAGCATACTTATGAGGGCAGGACCAGTGGCTCAGAGTCACTCAAGCTCAAAGAAAACTTTTAATGATGGCAGTAAGTAAAAGGGTGGAATTCCCGGAGGGTGAGCGCATTAGTTTGTGAAAATGTTGTAGGAGACACAAAGATGCCGGCGGCTAGCAATGTTGCTGTGATGTTGGTGTCGCGCATTCGGTGGCATCGAGTGTGTGACAAATACAATTTATTTTGTGGAGAAGCAGCTTAAGGGAAGCTCTCACGCTGAGGTCCAAAATCACAATCTGACCCAGAGCAATGCTGACAAATACATTAGTACCTGTGGCAAAAAGATGTGCAGAACTCCGGGATCATGTAGTGCTATTAGAACTTCTTAACAGCAAACCACAAATCTGGGTAAATATAATTTAAGATTTGGGAAAGCTTTCAGCATTTTTCCACCCAGTGTATCATATTAATCAGTGATTTCTTGTATGCAGTGTGACATTGATTAAAATAAATAAATACAAATTTTAAATTAAAGCTGCAGTCCATAACTTTTGGTGCTCTAGGGGTTAATAAACAGAACTGTGTGTGTCTTGCGGAAGAAGATTGTAGCTGGAGCTCTCTGTTTATGTCTATGACGAATCACGCAGGGTACTCCGCAGCGGTACCTACCCGAACCAGTCTAAAATAGTCTGAATATAAACACTTATTATAGGTGTACCATAGTCATTCAGGACAAGCCAAAAACATGGTTTGGAAAAGGGATTCCTGATGTACTCGCTTATTATAGAAATTTTGTAAATTTTGAACACAAAAAAGTTACGGACTGCAGCTTTAAAAAGACCTAGAAATCAAGACAACATGTGCATTTATAAATATTTTTAAATTCTAAATAATAATACTTTTTTGTTTTGCTATTTTTTACATTTGTTTATTCACTAACAGCAGAATGTGCTTGTCAGTTCAAAGCTAATTTTTCAGATGTCATACTTAGCAAAATACCAATAAAAAAAGTAAAAGGTTGCAAACCTTGCAACCTTGCAAAGTCATAATTATGACACAAAAAGATATCTAATTATGAGGTATAAAGTCATTATTATGAAATAATTCTAAACTGACATCATTATTAATTCATAATTCTGCCAAAAAGGTCTTTACCTTATATCAAAATGTAAAATTATGCAGCTAAAAGCTCATAATTATGATACAACAATTGGAAATGATTATAAAACATCAAAATTATAAGATAAAGTCAATTATATAAATCCAACTTTTCAACATTTTTACATAATTATAACTTTTTTTTTTATCTAATTATGATATAGTATCTCATAATACTCATGATCTTTTTATGTGATAATTATGATTTACAAAAGCATGATTTTTGTATGTGGTGGAAATGATTTTCCATATTCATATAGGTTCAGAAGCACCTTAAAACATAATACACAAACCTCAACAAGCCTCATTAAGTAAAAAGATGAGCTTTAATATCACCACATAAAGCAAATAACTAAAAGCGATAAAAACAACAATAGCAAACAATAGCGAACAACAAATCCAAAATATATGAAAAAAAAAACACCTGCCCTGCACTTAATGCATAATTTATTCATGCTGCAATGCATGCCGAGAGCTTGCAAATCAGCAAACTGTTTAATATGAAATACTGAATATATTTTCCCAGACATCTCTGTTGGTTACTTAAAACATGGAGAATATTGTGAGTATAACTTGTGTTTAATAAGTATGGAGATATAAAGTACTTTTTGGATCTGTGACTCAAAAAGTCTCATAAACTTGATAAAATATAACAGCATATTTTACGGTCAACACTTTGAATAATGCATTAGCTTACTGTTAAATACTTTAAATACTTAAACACTAAGTTTACCTTTTACTTTTAAGTGTGTTGATACAATCTTTATCACTATATCTGGATTTGTGGAAAATTTACATAATTGGCAGATGGACTGGACTCATTGGCTTAACGATTCATATTAAATTCTGTTTTTGTGTTACTTGTTTTATACATCTGAAATGTGACCTTTAATACATGGTAATACAAATTCCACAGCTTACTGGAGATTATATCGTTAGTACTGTTAAGACCCACATCAATAAGCAACAGGAACAGGAGACTGGAAATGCAATACGAAAAGTGTCTTCACATGCATCTAGAACACATATCAACAAATCTGAGACGCTCCGATGTGACACTTTACAAGCAATAACTACCTCCATAATGGAGTACATCATAATGCTAAAGAATGCCTCTCTCAATCTACCACATTTTATTATGGATATACATATCTCTTTTTTTAATTTAGGTATCTGACAGGTCAGAGCAGGAAGGGGTTTTGCAACCTGTCTATGAAACTGAGATAAAAAGCTACACATTTCATCAGCAAACTCTTATCAGCTAATTGTTACTATAATTTCAATTGATTACATCTGAAGGACAGTTCTCCAGAGACCAACACAAATGTTATCAGATGTTGAGATGATTGGTCCAGTATGAATAGGTCTTCCAGGATGTATATGCAGTATGCATTTAAAGGAACAGTCCACCCAAAAATGTAAATTGTGTCATCATTTACTCAATCTCATGTCATTCCGAACCTGAAAGACTTTTTTCCAGGAAAACAAATCATTCTATTCCTCCAAATGTAAAAAGAACATAAAAGTGAATCTTCAAAGTAGTCTATATTCATGTTCATTCTCTGAATGACTGAATCATTGAGTTGAGTGAGTTGAACTCAAGAACCAAATCAGTGAACAAACCAAAACTGAGTGAACAGATTCAATGAAAAGATCCATCTCAAAGGAATGATTCAAACATTCAGACTTCTCTACTTTTCTGACAACCTTTCGTGACTATCAGTTATCTCCAGAAGAATGGCTTCTAAGTCGTGTTGATCAGTTTTATGATATTTTGTGTCCTTTTTGAAGCTTGAAGGGACAGCTCACAATAAAATACATATTCTGGGATACTTTTCCCCCTATAAAAAACCAAGAATTCTACTTGTCAATTTCCATATTGTCCCAATGGGGTCTGAGGCTTACACATATGTATAAAAATGGACACAAAAGTAAAAGTTATCATAAAGGTTATCAATTTTAATAGTGCACAATATAGGCGATAAAAATCTTCTGAAGTCATAAGATGAACAGACCAATGTTTAATTTGCTATTCAAAGATAATCTTCCCCTACCAGTGAGCTGTTAACTCAGTGAATCATTGTGACTGAATCAGTCAACAAACGTTTCTCAGGAACGTTCATGACTCTTACTGATCAATTTTATGATATTTTATGTTGCTTTTGTGTCCTTTTTGAATATTAAAATGACATTTACTGCCTGCTCATCATTTACTTACCATATTGTTTTTCCAAACCTGTATGACTGACATGTTGACATGACATGGAAAGATGTCTCAGTGTTTTGTTTGGACCCCATTGGCTTTCAATGAATGGACAAAAACGCTCTTCAAAACATCTTCTTTTGTGTTTCACAGAAGACAGACATGTTTGGAATGACCCAAGGGTGAGTAAATGATGACAGAATGTTCATTTTTGGTGAACTAATCCTTTAAGAGGAGCAGAGAAGTTTGCTTGTCGCAAACTGATGAACAGACGGCAATGATAAACCAGCAAAACCTGTCCTGGCATCACAATGGCCTATGCAGCATAATTCAACCTCATCATCCAGCAGCTCATTAAAATGTGCTTATTGGATGAGGCTGAAATGATCCATTAATACGAGGTGAAGACTTCATAGTAAATTATCCACTGCAGCTCTGTGGCTTTCGTAACACATATGGCACAGCCGCCGCAGTTTACGTCTTCTCCAGGACAGCAGCGCCCTGCATTTGATCCGTTCATCACTATTCCCGTATGTTTGCAGCAGCTTAGGTGACCTTTAATTAACAGTGACTTTCAACATTGTAACAATTATGCCTCGTGCACGCCTGGTTGGCTTCCATTTAGCACAGAGAAGCTTTGTTATGACTGTTTATAATTGAGAATGTGGAGGCTGTTGAGATACTACGGTTATCATTAATTGGGAGAGTGCATGTACGAGGAGTATGTAATTGCCAAAGGATGGTTTGCTCTGTATGGTGTGCTCGAGCATCCATGCTGTGATGATTGTGCTATTTCGTGTTCTTTTCGACGTGGAACATTTTGTGTGCTATCTCCGTACTCAAAGCTCCTCCAGCTGAGTGTGTGAAGGACAAGAGATCGCTCTGTGGAGGAATGTGTGTTTTTCAGAAAGAGACGCAGAAAGAAAACATAGGTGAGGTTGGGTGCATTTGAGAAGGTGATTCTAATATGCAATTTCCACAGCGAAAAAAAAAAAAAAAAAAAACCTAAAGGTTGAAGATGGGTAAGTGGATAATGCAAGATTCAAGACCTGTCCTCTTCTAAAGGAAACTAGCCAGGTTACAAAAAAACTTACTTTGTAAATTAGAATTTAATTGTGTAAAAATAAATCCATCTCAGATAATACATTGGTTGAGCCAATTTGTCTCTGCATGATAGAGTTGGGGCGGGGCTGTCTGTTTGTCTGACCAATGAAGGACTGAAAGAACAGTAGTTTGAATCAACTGGTCCCAAGGTAATTACTAGCAGATGTAGAAGTTAGTGCACCTTAAATTCACACAAATGTTGTTCACTTTAACTATCACAATGACAAAGTGAGCAAAATACATGGTCTTAATTTTTGAGCTGTGTCTTTTACAGAATGCCTGCATATTTTTACAATTTGTAACTGCACGTTTCTATACAATTGAACTAAAAACCTTAAAATGAATATATCGCTGATAACCACTCATAGACGGTGCACAGGGTCATACACACAAAAACAAAACACCATAACACAACACAAATATATCACAATTAACATTAATTAAACAACAGAAAATGTAATACAAAACACGCTTTTTAAATTTAATTTTTATGAAATTAGAAGAAAAATAAAATGAAAATACACAATTTATAAAAATACTTTTTGCTATGTTAATTTAATCCATTTACAGTTTATCCATTATATCATTAACAGGTTTTTACTGTAGCATTTTTACAGTATTTTTCTGTGAATAATTATTATTTTGTGTTTATTTGTGACACGTTGGCTTGAAAAATTTGCTTTGCTACTTGAAAATCACTTATTTAAAATCTAATGACATTCACATGCCACTGTATATTATCTTGAGACCACTGCATATTTTTTGTCAGCAATCTAAAACATCTCAACCTAGAAAAGGGATTGAACATAAGGACATTTATCAGGAGAATTCCACATAAAAATAGATGTAGAACTGCACATAGTTCCTTTCACTTCCAACACTATCCTAGCTCTTTCTTCTTCCCCATTTCATCCATTAAAATCTTTAATTATCACAATATATTTTTCATCTTTACCCATTTTTTATTATATCCATAAAGTCTCTACCATTCCCAACCAAACCATCTTCTCCTATTCCAATCTTTTCTTTATGTGCTTTATTAGTGTATGCTAATATATTCCCAGTCTGAAATCAATATTCTAAAATGTAGCTATTTTTACACATATGCAAGACAGTACTATCAATATTGTATTCATTCCCCCAGAACTACTACAGGAAGCTACTTCCTGAAATAATCATCACTGGACAGTTTCCCTGAAAAATAAAAAAATATCTACTGTATACTTGCTCACTCATTTACTTATTCACTATACCACAAATATGGGTTAGTGAGCAAAAATGAGTGGACATTGTGGAAATTTTGGACATTGCTGTAAATACGATACAGTATGCCACAGAATGTCCCAAAGCTATTGCAGTATCATTTATACTGTTAAAAAAAAAAAAAAAAATGGGGTGGTAAAAAAGTTAATACTTTCGAAAAAAAAGAAAAAAGTCTCTTCTGCTCACCAAAACTACATTTATTATCAAAAAGACAGTAACATTTTTTGAATATTACTACAAATTAACATTACTGTTTCCTTTTGCAGATTAAGGTTAGTATTTTAATATGTAATTTATTCTGAATTTAAGCAGAATTTTCAGTAACTAAAGAACAGAATTTATTTAAATAGAAAAAAGATGTAAATCTCAATTTAATTAATTCTTGCTTAATAATAAATAAATAAATAAATAATAAAAAGATAATAAATCATACAGACCCCAAACTTTTGAACAGTACTGCATAGTGCATATGCACAATACGGGGTATAGGGAGTTGATCTTGGGACACAGCTTTCTACATTAACTTGAGAATTGGGATTTACACATTAATGTGTACTTGTGCACTTTGGATTCTGTCTTTTATTGTGAATATCTCATTTGTAAAACCAAATTAGTTCTAAAATAGGATCCATCTGGTACAAGCTGTTTCACAGATAGTGTCTCCATCAAAGCAGAAAAAGTATTTTAAATTTTTTTTTTTTTGTTTGTCTGCCCAGGGCAGTGTCCCAGCTGAGGGCTTGCCTGATCCTGCAGCGTGCGCATGTGTTTGTGCCTCCTCTCATCTGTCCTAATGCCATCCAAACCGTCTGCTTCTCATCAAATCTGGCAGAGCTGCCATCTTCAATTCAAGCTTTGTGCCTCAGTGTGTCTCTCCGGCTCTTGTGGGCTCAAGTCTATTCTCTGTACTGGCAGAGTATGAAAACACTCACTACAATTCAGAAGGTCTCACTCAATCTTGGCATAATAGTAAAACCTGGCTTGAATGAAGAGACAGTTCAAATAACTCACACAGTTTCAGCTTGATGAAAACCAATTCCACTGTCACACGATGCATATCTGATCATTTAGAGCCGAGATGTTACGATTTCAGAGGTCTATGTAAAAACAGTCAATGGGAATTTAAGCATGCAAGCACACAAATGGACAAAATGTTCTGTTTGCAGTCTCAGATTTAAAATTAATTTTTTTACAATATATTTTTGCTAGGGTCAAACTGTCCTCAAACAGAATGAATTTCATTACAATGGATATCAGTCATACATAAGGGTAACTTCAATAATATCTGCCTGACTGTACAGTTAAAAGAGGAAAGTACAATGCTAAAAGAATTGGAAAGGAAAATAAGAGGTTAATATTGAAATTACTATAATTATTTTTAAGTACATCATCAGGGTCTCAGGGAGTCAATCTCAACAGAACACGAGGGTTAATGAAGTTCATTAATGCTTACAGTATGTTAATTTCTCAGTGGTGCTCTTGCACAATAAGTAGATTTAAAAGTTTAAAATTACAGTTGTAAAACTTAGTACAGCTTGTATTAATCTACTTTTGCTTTGAACTTCCGATATTCTCCATTATCACAAATCTTGCACTAAATTACTTCTAAATGAAGTACAGTTTGAGGTTTAAAAATGCAGCAAACCACCTGTCACTCAACACTAATCAGTGAAGACACAGTATTTGCATATGCAAATCAGGGATATTACCACCCATATCAATAAGCACTAATACTGGGGAAACTAATACTTCATGATTATTAAGAAAGAATATGTCTCAGTGAATTGCCCTTATCTTTTTTTCTCTACCCATTTCATGTAATTTAAATATAGCCTAATTTTACATCCCATCTTCACTGCAAGAAAACAGCACAGGACAACAATGCTATAACAACCATAACAATTATAATCAACAAGGCCATCCACACTGCACTATAATTACAATTAGCACACTCACCTGCAGTGTAGATGGTTGCAGGTGTTTATTTTACACCATGTTATGGGTCAGTGATATCCCTTTTAAAGGGATAGTTTTCTCAAAACGAAAATTATGTAATTCATTTTCAAAGCCTCTATGCAGTTTTCACAATTGTACTGTGTAAGTCTTGGCTTTAGAGCACTCCTGGGAACTGTCATTACAAGCAAGACAAGAAAGTGTCAAAACAACTAATCAAAGTTTGTTTGCCAGCTTGGTATCTTGTAAACAAAACTTTGTTTCCCAGGGGACTGATAAAAATTTGACTCCTGGAAGCTGTGTAAGATTAGCGCATGCGCAGATGCCTGGGGCCCCCAGACTCCCAGGGGCACCGAACCATTAGAGGGCCCCCTCCCACACATAAATGTTGATGGGGGGCCAAATACCATACTCTCTGACAAAAAAGGCCCTCATGAGTTTCATGTAAAGTATGTTCATGAACTGGGGTCAAATATGTAATAGAGGGCCCCATCTCTGAGTTGAATAAATCATTATTTTTGTTTTCACATTAAAAAAAAAAAAAAATGAGAATGTGACATTTAATAATATATACACTTTCTCATACAAAAATTCCTATAATTTAAATAATAAAGTTTTTTTCACATTTAACATTTTTTTTGCATTACAGTAATAAAAAATGTAATTTAAAAATTATTACTTAAAATAATATATTGAAATATATTACTATTTTTTGTCATATTACCAAACGAGAACGAGATTACAGAATGAGAACTAGATTTGCTTTCTAAGGGCCCCATCTGTGAGAGAGTACAGGGGCCCTTGAAATTTCATTACTGCATACATAAAGTTTAAATATTAAAATGTATTATTATTATTAGTAGTAAATAAGCTTTTTTAACATTTAACAACTTTTTTTTTGCATTACAGTTATACAGTTTTGTATTTAAATATTATTACTTAACATTATTTAAATTATTTAAAATATATTATTATTATAATTATTTATTTATTTTTAATTTTTTTGTCATATTATCAAACGAGAATGAGATGATAGAATGAGAATGATGATGACTTCCATTGTACTGACAAAAAATACAAGTCAATAGGAACCAAAACATTCTTCAGAATATCTTTTACATTTTTATTTTTTATTTTTTACTCTTTTTTTGCATTAAAAAAAACTTGTAAATTGGCTAACATCACAGTTTTTAATCTTTGTTAACCTGGTCTTAACTTGGCCAGGTATTAATTGATTAAATAATCAGATTCTTATAATCTCTAACATTCAGCACATAATAACCTAAAGGAGATCTGCCATTACAATTATGAAGCCAGACTGATATTTAAGTGTCCAAAGCCTCTTCCCCATATTTAATCATCCTCTTCACTCTATTCATCTACTAATGCATTATTTATCTTGGTGGGTCAGATTTGTAATTATTTTCAAATTAGTTCAAGATAAACAATTAACTGCTGCCGTGGCCTGATATAGTAGCTAAACTGCACTAGAGGTTTTATCGTTTTTGTCACGGTTCGAGGACAGCGGTGTCTGGCCATGAAGGCCTCCTTTTGTGACTGAGGCCATTCGTCTTTCAATATGACTCCATTCCATTTGGAACACAGCAGGCTAGAAATTGGTGTAACAATGAGGCCAGAATTGCCATCCTACAAGAATACCCAGCACACCCTTGAAACTACAAGCTTGTATTCAAATACTGCAATGCTTTTCTATTACAAAAACCAAATAACACAAACTACATGTACAGCTGAAATACACCCATTTTAGAATAGACTTTCATGAAAGCATGGAGGCTCCATACACTCTTTTAGAAAAAATTTAACTTTAGGAGAACAACAGCTCATCAATGGGGCAGTACCTCAAAGTTACACATTTGCAACTTCTTTGCCCCTAAACAATTCATAAGAGATACCATAAGAGTACTTATTACTACCCTAAGGGTACATATTACTACTCTACATTAAACCATTTAGGGGTAACAAAGGTACAAATGGGTCCCTTTGAGGGTACTTTCCCAGTGACAAGCTGTTATACCCCTAAAGGTAAAATTTTTTTTTGCATAACAATAACAAAAATGTGTGATTTCTTAGCTTGACACTTCAATTATTTTTTAATTAAAAAAACGACTTGATCTTGACTGAATGACTGACTGATTGACTGATTTATTGAAAAGTAAAATATGAACTGGATGACAGTCAGACTTGTTTAGAGAGAAAAAGGCTATAAAAATCATGCTTTATTTATATTCGTTTCAAGTCTTCCTGGTGGAAATAACAATGCAGCAAAAAAGTGGTGGTGCATCAAAATAGCCTGTAACCAAATGCAAATACAACGCTCTATCTGTCTAGCATGTTCCACCTCTAAGAGACTAAATACATCTGAACTCAGATCACCTTACTCCCCTAATATTCCCTTTGTTACTCCCCTACAGTTAACCCCTCTCGTATCCCTCCATTAGTCATGTTACTTTGCTACCATTCTCTTAGCTAATTTTGAACAGGTCGTGTTCATTCCGGCCCACTCAAAACCAGGCAGAGAGGTGTTAAATATATGTAGAAATCCTCCGTCCTGATAACTGACTCAACAAATGTGCTCTCATCTGAAGCCAGGTGGCTAAATTGCCATTGAAACGACTACCACATCAATATGATGCAGGAGAAAATAGGCTGAAAATTTTAAGTAGATTTTCTGAATTCTTTTGAAACAGTAGCATGACGCTTGTTATTTAGTGTATTGTTTGATATTAAAGAGGAAGCCCGCTGATACTGGCAGGCATAGATGAGAGGCCAGTTACATTTGAATTATCAGTCCGTAAGATGCGAGTCCCACAGTGCCAGTAATTTGGAGTAAAAAAGCAGCTTCTTTTACTCACTATTTCCTGCAACAAATAACTTCAAGTTAAATTGTGATTGTACTGTAAATTGCCCTGTTTTAATTAACATTTTTCTCCACAGAAGACCTCATAGGACCTGCCATTATGCTAGCAACAGATGTTCTCCAATGTTGCTGTTAAACACAAGTCGGAGGGGTTTAGAGTTTGCGTTGCACACTCACAAATGAGCCAATTTAGCATTAGTATGCCTCTGAAGAGAACCATCCGACTAGAAGCCCACAGCAGCGGTCCATGCAAATATTGATTCTTTGTTGCACTGGCTGTGTTAGCTAACAGCTAAGCTAATATAATCTTCATATTTTTAAGCAGATGAGACTTTATTTGCAAAAAAAATCACTAATAGAACTGTGAGTCTAAAAACCCTAAAGAGAGACAATTTTAGAATTTTCCATTAACACTATAGCTAATTTGCAATCTTATATCAAACCTTTAGTCTGGTGCAAGTAAAAAAAAAATCAAAACCAAAACAAACCCTGAACAGAGTGTTAGTGCTCTGCGAGTAACCTTTACTAAATAAGCTAGCATCTGTACGATTTCATGAAACGTGTACCTCTTGAGAGCTTAAAGAAGTCATGTTTTCAATATCGTTCTACTGTGAAATGTGTTTTACCACAGTTTGAATGTCATCTCAGAATATTTTTATGCACTCTAAAGGCCATATTCCCTCAACAAAGGTCTACACAATGGAGCACAGGTAGATAGAGGTGAGCAACGAGGCAGCGGGAAGCTTATAGAAACATTCCGCCATTATGCACCGTATATTTTTCATAATGAACCCTACTGTGCGCAGCCATTCCGCCACATTGATTCATTTCAACCATGGGTTCATTCTGATGAACCACACGAGCGCAGTTTTGCATAATCTGCTTTGTGTTTTTTATATTTTTCACGCCAGGAGATTCCTCTGTGTCAATGATGTAGTTTGATTTCAATTAGTCGCTCATTGTTTCTTTATTTCGTCTGAGTTTCTGGGCTGAGAGAATCACAGTTGTTCCACTCGAGCTGTACTTTCTGAGGAAATCTTTGCCTGCTGTGCTCAAGTGTGCTCTGGGAGAAGGTACTTCAGGACCTGTGATGTGATGCTAACGGTGCAGGTCCGATTAAAACCTTTGTCTCCTTTCTTAACATTGCAATGTGAAGGAATGCTATCGAGCATACAGATGCCCAGCTTTCAGAAAACTTCTCAGATTTTGCAGGCATAAGATAGGGAGTGAGAAGGGGAGGAACTGAAGAAAATGGAAAGTTAGGTTTGAAGAAGGTTTTTTTTTTCAAAGCTGTTCACAGAGACGGTTATGCCTAGATTTGAATGCATTTTTTTCTACACTATACTATTGTTGTTGAATTACTGATTTCAGATTTATCCACATGTCATTAACTGTTATTACAGTAGGGGCTAGTCACGAGACAGACTTATGTGCACAGATTAGTTGTTTAACATGTTTTGTTCAATGGAACAAAATAAAAATTCAAAGAAAATGTATTTACATCTCTTGATGTTGTTAAAGATGTTTTTCTTACAAAACGCATGGATTTGCTACAGGAGGCCTTTATTCATGCCCCAGAACCATGTGAGGCATGTTTTATTATAGATGTGTGCACTTTATTTGACGTTTTTCGGACTGTTTAACAGAAACACCCACCCACTGCTATGATAACGCTTGAAATAGGCAACAATTTTTAATATAACACAGGCTAATTTTCATTTTTGGGTGAACTAACCCTTGAGGGTTGATGAGATTTTATTTGATTAATTTGTGAAAAATTAATACTTCAAAAAATAAATAAATAAATAAATAAATAAATAAATAAATAAATAAATAAATAAATAAAATAAAAGTTTCCACAAAAATATTGTTTTGTGTCATGTGAGACTGAAGACTGGAGTAATGACTGCTAAAAATTCTGCTTTTCCATCACTGGAATAAATTAAATTTACAATATATTGAATATATTGAAAAGACTATGAGTGGCATGGCTATGATTACCTTCTGCTGTGCAACCAAAGGCATTATGTCCTCTCCTTACATTTTCCAGTGATGGACACAAGGAAAGGAAATGAGAAGGATGTCAGCACAACAGCAGACAGGGCAGTGTTCTGTTCACGCGTTCCTGCAGCCCAGAGCCAATTAATTGCAGCAGTGAGTGTGAGTTGGCTTGTGACCTTCTGACGTCTGTCTGTACTGCACTCAAATTTCCAAAGACTGAGGCACCACCTGAAGCCTTCATCTTTGACCCAGACCCTCCCTGTTGACATTGTCCCCTGACAGATCATTACTCAGTCTACATACATTTACTGGAAGAGCTGATAATGACAAGACTAACTATTGTCATTCATCCAGTCAAGGTCCTCGATGTTGTCCAGGATGTATCAGAACAGAGCAGGATTGCAAACCCCTGAAATTCTATGACATAATTATGAAATGAAAATCAAAATGATGACATGCTACAATAACTTTAGGTTAAAAAGTCAAAATGATTGCATACTAAGTCAGAATTAGAATATGACTTTAATTTATTAGTCCGCTTTAGACATTCTAATTATTACAAGTAACTTTGCAACTACATGTCAACAAGCAGTCATTAGATATTCTACTTACTATACGTAACTTGCAACCTAGGCTCATTGGAAATACGTGCCTCTATATACATTTCTGCAAAACTGAAATGTACAAATCACTATATGATTTTCAAGAGTTTATTATTTTCAATATGTATAAAGATACATTGATGGCATGTAGTTTCTCAGGTTCTTCATGGGAGTTTTAAAGCTCCACTCTACCCCATATACTGTACAATCAAATATGACAATTTTTTTTTACGTATTTCAGATAAATATGTCATTCCACCATTAATTTCAAACCATCATATCATTCCCAAGTGGCATGAATTTCTTGTTCACAAAACAAGATATTTAGCCAAATGTCCAGGCTGCTGTTTTCCAAAAAGAAAGAAAGATAATAAAAAGGAAATGAATAGGAGCTGTACAATCCCTGACATCATAATGTTATTACTGTGCTGAATAACTGATAAAATTTTAAATGATCTCACTGTACAGTATATACAATAGTATAATTTTTCAGCATTTGTCACTTTAATATTATATGATCATTCATTTTCCTCTGTTCTGTCTGACTGCCTGAAGCTGCAGAGTTTCTTTGCCATTTATCAAATAGTTAACAGTCACAAAATGGCATCAGCTTGAAGCAGAAGGAAAAAGGTTTGAAGGAAGCTGACACTGGCTCAGCAAATATTCTCAGAGTGTTAAAAGGGCTAAAATAATACATGACTCCTCTTCATTGCAATATTTTCCAACACATGATGCTCCAAATGCTATTTGACATAGCAACAAATCTTTAAACATTTCATAAAATGAATCCCTCTTCAACTGTGCCTGACAAGGTCAAAGTGATTCACTGAAACTTGGCACAAAAAAAAAAAAAAAAAAAAAAACACAGGCCAAAGCTTCATTGCTTTACTTCTGGCTAAGTCTAATGCAAGAGATAAGGAACACTCGGCTCCAGTGCTCTCTGACAAAGTTATTTGATGAAGACAGATGGTGGAATTGGCTGCCAGCTTGGTTGCTGAAATCGCATTAAAACCATTTTTCCCCCCAAGGAATGGATTATGATATATGGGAGTCCAGCCTTGAGACAGTCACCCACTGGACTGACCTTGAACCTCCACATATGGGCCGGAGCTCATTTACTCTAGCAACAGATCCTCAGAGATCCGTTGAGAATTACTGTGCTTGTCATCAGTGCTCCACACTATTGTCCTCTCCTTGAGACAAAAATGAAGAATGAATGTTAAAGCAAAAGTTCACATAAAAATGAAAAATCTGCCATTTGCTTAGTCACACCATTTCAGACCACCAGGATACTGTTGTTTTTCAGTGGAACATAAAAAGAGAAGTTACAAGAATTTGTACAGAGCTCCATATAACCGGACAGTAAATAACATGCAAAGGCTGATTTGCATGTGCAGCGGTGAGAAAAAAATACAATGTGAGGTTCACCACTGTATGGAAGACCATTGTCACGTCAGATTAAAAAAAAAGAGAAACATAAGAAAAAGGAAACGAAATTACAAAATGTCAAAAATAGAGTTACAGCTGTTACATTTAAAATGACATGGTATGATATAAAGTCGCATTGTTAGTCATTAAGCCATAATTACAAGAAACAAAGTTGCAACTACGACATCTAAAGTCACATTGTAATAAAGTCACATAATGAGTTATACACGCAATTATGCAAATTAGCAGTTGTGTTATTATTGTGTTATTACATGAAATCACAATTATTTAAAAGTTGCAATTGCCATTAAAAATTGCATTGTAATAAAGTTGCAGATGTTAAAATTAAAGTTGCAGTCGCAAGATCTAAAGTCACGTTGTGACGGTGATTAAGTTAAAACAAATTGTGTCACAATTATATCACAATATTGTGATATAGTAAGTGTGATATAAATTCACAGGTTGGACATATATAGTTACAAATGCAAAATTTAAAGTTACAATTGCAAGATTTAAAGGCATATTGTGACAGTAACATTTTAAGTAATAAAGTTGCAATTATGTAAAAGTCACAATTTTGCCATGCAAAGATTACATTATGATACATGAAGTTACACTATGAGATATAAATTCCAAATTGGGAGATAAAACATTGCAAATGTCAAATTTAAAAAGTCACTATTGCAAGACTTAATGTCACATTATGATAGTGTTCACTGTACGTTAAAATTTGCAATTATGTAAAAGTCGCAATTGTGCCATTTAAAGTTAAATTGCCATATATGAAGTTACACTGTGAGATATCAATTTCTAACCGGGAGCTATGAAGTTGCAAATGAGAAATTAAAGTTTCAATTGCAAGATTTAGAGTCACATTATAAGTAGTAAAGTCGCAGTTATATAAAAGTCAGTTATATAAAAGTTGCAACTGTGCCATTTAGTTAAATTGCGATTACGAAGTTACACAAATTCACAACTGGGAGCTATAAAGTTGCAAATGAGAAAACTTAAAGTTGCAATTACAAGATTTAGAGTCACATTGTGACATAGTTACAAGTAATAAAGTCGCAGTTATATAAAAGTCACAACTGTGCGATTTAAAGTTACACTGTGATATATGAAAATTTAAAGATACAATTGTATATGAAAAATATATTCACAGTTGAGTGAAGTATAAATGCAATATTAAAACACAAAATCACATTTACAAGATTTAAAGTATAGTTGCATTACGAGTTAGAACGTTGCAGATATTACAAAAAATAGTTGCAACAATGACATTTAAAGTAGCAATGCAATAGAAAGAGTTACATTGTGACATAAAATCGATTAGATAAAGCTACAATAGCCTTTATATTAACCACTCTCAGGAAGAATCTGGGTTCGATACTGGGGCAGGTGTAAATATTAGAGCACTGGTATGCTGTATTTCCTAAGATAAGCTATGTAGCAGAGTGTATATATTATGCAATACTAGGGTGTAAAGTGCAGGCTGTCATAAATATATGAATGTACAGTTATGGACTGTGTATATTAGAGCATCTGTAATGGTATATTTTCTATAACATCCCTGCACAAACATCTATCGTGCAGCACAAGCACAAACCTGCATGTTTCCCCATGTTGGAATGAACATGCATAATTCAGAAGAAGCGTTTTCTTCAAGATACAGTAGATAACACCATATTATTTCTTTACATATAGGAAAAGAACAAAACAATAAATCAGTCTTCCAAAAACATTACAGCACATTTTCATTATTGATGGCTGCAGCCGTATTATATTCCAGTCAATATTTGGCTCCTCTACAAATAGCTCCCACATACAGCTCCCACACATTGGGTTATTATTCATTTACATGAATAATAACAGTGTGATAGGAGGATAGTCTGGCTTGTCTGGAGTGATTAGAAGAAAAGCATAAGGAGGGTTTTATTAGGCCCCAATGATTTTTTCATGGTGTGTATATATAACCTTCACATTAATATTTCACCTGTTTCACCCTGCGCTGGAGGCATTTCGATGTTCATTTTCCAAGCCTTTTAATAAAGAGAGGCAGTTCTAGTTCAGGATAATTCATGATACAAAGTAGAAACATCACGGTGCACTGCTGTGCCATGCTAGAAGAATACATTATTGAAGCTCTTAGAAGCTGCCCCGCTATTGATGAATTATGGAGCATGACTAAAACTAGAATTTTGTAACTTTTCACATTTATGATATCTGAAGTTTCAGATGCAATGACTCTCTGTGTATCATCCTGTGTGGCTTCCTCTTCAAAGAAACGGCATTCATTAATGACATTCTGAACTGTTTCTCTCGCATACAGCGCATATAAAGTTATGCAACTGAGCCAAGTTCAGACTACAAAACAAAGTTTTGTCTTAAAAGGATTTGCTGTTCTTTCATGCTCTAAGTTTGTGACTAATCTGCAACAAAAAAAGCTCCACAGTGAAGTCAGTTTACAATCGCAGCTGCTACAATCTAGCTGAACATTCATCAGGTGTGTTCACTGTCCCAACTAGCAAGAAAGCAGTGCTGGGTTAAAGTCCTACAAAACTGTGATGTGAGGAGGTGAAAGAGAACGAGATTGCATTAACACTTTCAATAGTGAACAGCACTTATCAGTTCAAAATGCAATGTACAAGAGGTTAAAATAACAAAACCATACCATCATTCCATCATGAATTTAAAAATGATGGCTAATTTGAATTGCTTTCTATGGAGCTCCTAAAAGAACATGGTGATGGTAAATGAGATGGGAGGTGAGATGTTTAATGCTTTTGCGTTTTCTTGGAAAACTTTTGAGTTCAGTCGAAAAACTTGTGATTTTAATAATATTAGATGGTAAGAAAATCTATATATTTCAGTGCTTCTGCAAGCAAATGTAAGTTTCTCAAGGAAACACAAATTTCTTGACAGAATATATACTGTTGTATATACAAAATATATATTGCTCATTGTTAATGTTAGTTAATGCATTAACTAATGAATATATATATATATATATATATATATATATATATATATATATATATATTGCTCATTGTTAATGTTAGTTAATGCATTAACTAATGGAACCTTAATTGTAAGGTGTTACCCAGTCTGGTTTAGAATAGATTGATAATGCACATGTAAATGAATACGTGAATCAGATTGGAAAACTTTCAGAATCTGAAATTACATTGGATTCATTCAGACTGACAAAAAATAGTGCATGAAAACATTTAATGATCCAGTCATGATCTGATTACAATGCATCTTGGGTGAATTTACTTCTGATATCTTTGTGCAAATCAAGACAGAAACAACTGCAAGTCCCTCCATTTTGTTTGTTGACATATTCAATACTGCTGTGTGCATGAATCTGTGAATAAAATGCATGATCGTAACTACAGTCAGGAAGTGTAACTAAACTGCCTGTTATCTGTTACATATATGACTGAAAACAAGAAACAGAGTCTTTAAATGTGACATACTTCAGACTTGGCTTAACTTATGCATTGAATTAAGTTTAATGGCCGCAAGACTGTGCCTCCAGAAATGTTTCTTAGATCTACGAGAATATGATCAGAATCTGAATGCTGTATAGTGGATATAGTGGTATGTTGAATCTAAGGTGCGTTTTGTACTTGGCATTGCAAGTATTTATGGTACATAGATTTAGTCAGATGTCTTTAAGCCTGGAGCTGTATTTATGAAACATCTCAAAGGATCAGGTTCCTGTTTGAAGCAGTCTCGCACTGAATCATAATATCTAAAATGCTCCAGCAGCAGCTTTTCCTCCACAATATGCCTTGTGAGGTTTTCCTCTTTAAACAGTCATGTACAGATGCTATTTGTTCAAGCAGAACAGAGGAAGTGAGAAGATGGAGGATATGTGCTCTCAGTGACTTATCGGAGGGGGGAGAAAAAGATGCCCCCTGTTGTTTTTCTCTGTAATTAAAATGTTTATTTAATTCTGGGACCCAGTTTTTTTTTTTCCAACCAGCCAAACAAACACCTCTGTTCTGCATATGTTTAGAGCTAATAATCTCAAAACTGAATAATAGATGATGTTTTCTCCCTTGAAATTCTGTGTGTATGTCGGAAATAACAAAGATAGAATGTTTCTGTGGCTAATTGAGATGGATTGCTGATCTATGGACCACTAAGTGTCATACTCAATTAAATATGATTATAATTTCTGTTGGAGCATAGAGCATGCTCTCGTTGCACATTAGAGTGGTTGTGTCAATAGCAATACTGGTTTGAATCTGGCTTGCTTCATATTCCCGTCCTATCATTCTGGTCTGTTTTTCACTGTTTTTATATAAAACTGTACTTTTTGTAGATGTATCTGCCATATCATACAACCTTCTAATTTATGACTGATACCTCACAAACTAGAAAACAGGCAACAATGAATAATTTTACCAAATCTTTCATTAAAAATCTTAAATCTTGACAAAGATGACATTTTTAAAGGAATATTATGGGTTCAGTACAAATTAAGCTCATTCGATGCACTTGTACTGTTGTCAGGGCATAGCTCTGCTGAAATGAGCGCACAGTCAAGGAGAATTCAATCAACAGTCTTTAATTGTAAATCCACAGGGAAACAAGGAAATAAGGAGTAGGCTAAACATAGAAAAGCATATCCAAATTAACAATAATCACAGATAAAGGACTGAACAGAAATGGGGAGAATTTATACAAAAGAAGACTAATGACTATCTAAACAAGACACAGGTGAACAGAAAAAACTAATCAGGGCAACTCAGGAAAACTATGTCACAGGGATGAAAGCAATGAAGACCGAACTCAAAACACAGTGAACACGTGACAGATCGCCCCCTTCCGGGAAGGCACGTCCTCGCGCCGTTAAAGCCCCCATGAAATCAAAATGTAAGTTTTTTTAGCTTTTAGTATTAATATATTAGCCTTAAGGTTATGAATAAGCTGGTGTGTTCCAAAACAATGACAAAATTCGCATTTAGGAGATATAAGCATTCAAAACTTACAGTTTCTCACTTCTGCTAAAATGGATCATGGATTTTCATGATATCACATCGCACTTCTTCTTCTCATCAAATCTTCTGTCCAATCTAATGCTCTCTAGAACAGGGAAAGATTCAGACAGTGTAAATATGCTTTCCATTGAGGACAAAGAAGTCTGGTTTCGAACTGTGTCACACTAACCACCGCACATACCCTGCTCCGGTCCAGAGGCACGATAGCACGGAGCGGATCACATGCACGTGTTGGCGCATACCACAGAACGTATCGGACCTATTTCAATTCTACACAGAATGCTATATTTTATAGCAATATGGATCTGATTGCGGCTGTAATACCCTGTCAAATGCGGAGCTCAACGGCCAAGCTGTGATATAAACGAACACTATTGACTATTTAAAAACAAAAGGGGCAGGGCTGCTTGATATGTCCCGCCCTGTCTTCCTGTTTCAGTTAAAATGACGTCAACACATAGAATAATGCTGCACATAGAATAATGCACATAGAATAATGCTGCAGGAACTTCCAACTAAGGGCGGGGGCTCTGGAGGGGGGTGTAGAGCAGCAGAGTAGAAAAACAAAACAGAGTCAAAGTGGGGAGGGAGGGTGGGTGTCCTGGAGCTGTGGCAGGATAGGGTGGTGCTCGCAGATTAGGACACCTCTAGGATGGTGTCGGTAGTGCAGGCCACCTGGGAGGCACTGGCAGCTCAGGGAGACAGGGAGGTGCCGGCCATTCAGGACTGGTCGATGGGCCTTCGTTGCCTTGTCCAGGGTCCCATGCTCAGCCACTATGGCCACGAGCATATGGCCCCCCAATAAATTTTTTTTGGGGAAAGCTAGGTGTCTATAGGCCTCACAACTTAGAGCAAACTCTGGAATGGAATGGTTCTGGGAACTAGATACAGAGGAAGGGAGGCAGATTTCAACACTGACTGGGCAGATGTTAATGCTGGGTCCGCAACTTTAGCCCTCCCAGGTCAGTGCTGTTGGAACTCCACTTACGAGCTTGGAGAAACTCAGGAGGATGAGAATGGTTTATACTAATCTACATTATGCCACAAATGCTGCCGATTGAGCTTCACATGTATTAAACCTGGAATATTCTTTTGAGAGTTAATGTTGATATAGGACAAATTAAGGTAAAATACATCAGTCTTTATGGTACTTTGTACAACTCCAGAACTGAGTAATGTTTACACTGTTAAATGTAAAGGTGAAAAAGTCACAGCTGTCAGATATAAAGTCGTAATTACAAGAAATGAAGTTGCAGTTATTAAAAGAGCAATTATTAAAAGTTTGCTCTGAGGCAGAAATATGCTTCCAGTAAGAAAATATTAATTTCTACTAAGTAATTAATCTTTTAGTTGGGACTTGAAGATTCTGTCATTATTTACTCCCTCTCATGACATTTCAAATATGATTTACATTCTTCCATGAAACACACAAGATGTTTTTGCTTTTGGTAAAATAAATTAAACCTGCTTTCTTTCAATACAATGTTGTCAAAAACAAGTCATTCACTGAAAATTTTACCTTTTATTATACGAAAAGGCACACTTTAAGCTAATTTTACACTACACAAAGAGTGCATAACCACTTTATGCTGTCAATTTATTGTTTTCTCTTGTTCATAAAAATGCATGCTAAGAGTGCTTTCTTTTTTATGCATTTGTGATGCTGTATTACTGATGTTTTACACATTATTTAGAGGCAATAGTGCTTATTGTATCCGGGCAGCAGAAATCTGCCTTGCTTCTGGTTTCTGGTAATCTTCAGTGTGGTATAGCATTAGAACAGCTGTCATCTCGCATTCACTCTTCTATTGAGACTAATGACGGATTAGGGAATGTGCTTCAGGGAGCCAGAAACTAAATTCACCATCATCTAAACTAGCAATGAAGTTTTATAAATTAAATCTCAGCAGAGTAGCAGGCTTTGATGTACGTAATGGAAATCATATCGGCAAAATCAAGCAAGCTTAGTTTTTATCCACATATTAGATTGGCATCCTTGGATGCAATTTACCTCTCGCTGAAAATATTCCTGATGAAATAGTTTCTCTACAGCTGTCGGTGTGGAAATTAACACTATGCTTTGACACATTGCCACTAATTCGGTCTAACCAACCAAATCGTCTCAGCATTGACAAGGAAATTGTTTTTGGATTAAAATTAGAGTACTTGATACCTGTCTGTTTAATTGTTTCTTTGAGAAATGATAAGACTATATTTGCGAAAAGAAGCAAAGACATTTCAGGGAAGGCCTGTGAATCCTTTCTTTTGATCCGAAATTATGTTGCAATGGATTGTGGGTAATGTCAGGGATTTCAAGTGCTTAGTGCTGGAGTAAAAAGTGTTCCCTTTTGGTAAACATCCAGTTTGGCTGCTGATGTGAAGTTGAACACCTGCGGTGAGACATGACAAATCGGACCAGGAGAATGAGAGGCATCTCAAGCAGAAGCGTATGCAGGGCCCTCCAGACAATGTTGGCTCGGCAGGTTAATCCTGTTCATGGGCCTTGTGCTTTTACAACATGGTTTCTGTTTGTGTAAAATTGGCTAATCTTTTATTTACCTGAATATGTAAAGATGTTTTGAAATGCTGAACTAAGCTGCACTTGAATATGTAGATTTAGTCGTTTCCAAGACATAGTTCAGCCAAAATAAAAATACTGTCATTTATTTATTCACTACAGCCTCAAGTTATTAGAAAACTGTATGCTGTTGTTTATAATTAGGAACACAAAAGCAAAAATATTTATGCAGCTCTTTCCATACAATGATGGGGACAAAAAAATAAATAAATGAAAATGAAAACAATAAAATAAAAACAAAATAAATGAAGAACAAAAGCTCAATAGTAAACAAGCAAGCACAATAAAAGTGGTCAATTTCAAGGAACCAATGCTGTTTTGTCGTCAGTTTTGCAGACTATGGTTTATTTTGGATGGGTGGGGCTTCAAAGTGTTTGTTTACACTTGGCAGATTTGGTTCAATTAAACTTCTGGTTTCCACTTTGCTCCGGAAGGTTTTTTTTTGTTGTTGTTGTTGTTGTTGTTGTTTTACTGTGTGAGAACATGATGTGTAGCATGAGAGCAACATGACTTGTCAGACGTAGCAACAGTAGCGAAGGGGGCTAGGTCATTATGAGGGGTTAATTGTAAACGCTGCCATCCAAACCAAGCAGACCAAAACCCATGAAAAGGTGGGTTTTGGTCCACTTCTAAAAGAACTCCAGTATGGTTTAACTGAGATATGAGCTCAACACAGACCAAAACCATCTAAACAAATCCAAAACTTCATTCACTCACTTTAGGATCTACAGTATAACAAGCAATATGAAATCATAATATTGCTAATCAGAGTTCAGTGCAGGCATTGGAACCACCGACCCCATGCAGCAGATCTTTATTTGTGTGCACAACAGAGAAAAACCTACCATTATTTCGACTCCACTACAGATTTTATAAGCCCTTCATGGGTTCTCAGCTTGTAAAAATATCATGATATATGTACACACATACAAAGGGCTTATTTAACCAAGAACACAGCATTAGTCAGGATGTTAGGTAAGACCCATCACAAAATATAGATCATAAGAGCTTTCTAATCAGGTTGTGACTTTATTCTTAGATGTCTTTTGTTTTGTATCTTTGGGTTTGGTGTTAAAAATGATAGCTTGAACACTAAGTGAACCAGGACTGAATGTATAATTTTCTTTTTATGGTCTGGACCAGGAGAATCAAGTGTGAATACACCCTAAGATGTGACTGTTTACTTATTGTTCAAGCACCTTATGGTATACTAATTATCTTAATATATTCACACTTTGTCTTGTTATGTTGTGTCAGTTTAAATTTTGCACCACAAGGCCTTAAGGCAACAGCATTTCACCCCATTTATACACTTGTATATGGCTGCTGTGAAAGTAAAGCTCTGTTGAATCCCTTGAAATAATGTCTCCCAGAACTTTTACTTTTGTCTTCAACTGGGAAAAAAAAAAAAATTAAGCGCATAAGGCTTGAAACAACATGAAGGCAAGTAAATAATGACAGGTTTTTTCATTTTGGATGTGAACTCGAAATGATTAAATTGGAAAAGTGTGAGTCATGTTGTGCTCTGCTGCCATCAGGATTATTTCTGTCTCACTATATTGTGACAGAATTGGCTGGGACACGATCATTCTGACAGTTAATGTTGTGAGAGTGCAGAAAATTCCTTGATTAAAAAAAAAATACAAAGCGTGCTGGACATCTCCCGGTCATGCTGAACAATTTCAAGCAATTTCATTGTGTACGAGTCTTATCAAAGCGCAAACATTCACCAGTGAAATGGAAGCCTCTGCAAGCAAATGCATGTAAAATAAAATCTTGCCTTGTCACTGAATTACAGTGGCTTTGAGAGCTTTGGCAGACCGTAATAATCCAGTCTCCATCTGCAATCACTGTGATATGCAACATTAATGCAGCGGTAACTGTAAGCAAGCATAATTCAGCACATCTGGCCATCATTCAGAAGGCCTGCCACAGATCTGAAAATAGAAAGACAAAAAAAAATAAAAAATTCACACTAAGACCCACAGAGATATCAATATGTGCTCTAATTTGGATGAAAATAAGACTGGAGGTTCAGGTCAACATGATACAGCGTTTGCATTCTGTGTTACTTTAGCATTCGGATGGTGAAACAAGATATTAACCAAGATAAAAATGTTTGGAAAGTAAATTGTTTTATCCACTGAGAATTGATTGGATAACTACACAAATAAATATGCTTTCAGCTTGCACACATGAAGGAATTTCAAGGTTACAGGATGAGCTATTGATGGAATTCCCCTCTTTTCTTTATTCTCTTCTTGCTTATTGTTAGTTACTTATGCAAGTCACCATATTCACTGTATGTTTGTGTCAGATTAAAAATAGGATGTGATCCAGAAAGCTTGGAGTATTCTTGATTTTTCTTTCTTACTATAAGTGTTTTGATTCCTTATAAGTTAACAGTTAATTCTATTGGATGAGAATCACCAGTCACTGGATGATATTCCTTTGTGAATGTATATAAGCCAATGCCCGAAGCAATAAACCTTTAAAGAAGTTTGAACATTGATCCTGAGGTCATCTTTCTTTCCTTTCATATTCTAACCATGTTACATGCCAGAGGGTTGGATAATAATTTGCACCAAAAATTTGTTTTAAGAAAATAAACAGATTCAGTTTTGATTGGTTGACTTGGAAACTATAGTATGGCAGTATGGAATTAAAAATACCAGCTGCTTGCATACAACACAAGTCTTAAATGCACTCTAAAAAAAAAATAAAATAAATAAAGGCTCTAAATATTAACAAATCAACACATCTAAATATCAACATTTGTGAGATTTATTGATATAATTTTGTGTCTTTGGAAAATAGTGATATTTGACATTATTATAAAAAAAGTGTGCTTGATAAGGCTTTATTTATTATTATTATTATTTTTTTTTTTTTTTTTTTTTTGTAGAGTAAAAAAAAAGGTTTTATTTTGAAGTAAAAAGATAACATAAGTCCCTTGGGGTCTTATTGTAATTCATTAAATTATTATCTAATAATTTCATGAGTTAGCCATATATATTTATTAAAACCTATTTATTTATTATTTATGAAATTTATTTATTACTATTTATTAAAACATATAGGCTAATTGTGTGAAATCATTCAATTTGAATTAATGAATATGACATATTTTCAATTAAAATGTGGGCATATTTATATAGCAATATACCTGATTATAACTCATAGGATAGTAAATTAGTAAATTAAAACACAATTGAGTTTTAAGAATGATATCAAAAGTAATTTTCTAGCAGTGATTTAAAATTGCCTCTTTGAATAATTTTACATAAATATGTTAAATGACCACACCACAATGCATGTTTAAAATAGGGTTACTTATTATTGATCCGAGTTTTCGTGCAAAAACATTTGGCAGTTCAATCAAGTAATGTGCTCATGGTTGATATTGATATAAAAATGCACCTCCTGTGGATTTGCTACAGAATTTTCACATTATTCATAGTCTAAAAAAAAAAGCTGCTTTTAGGGGCAACAATGAAAACACAAAAATTGATATTTATTATATATAATGGATCATATTTTGCTTCCTCACTCTTTAAAAGCACCAGCCGGCACTGATACACTGTAGATATGTTATATATACTGTGCCATTCTCAAAGCTATGCTTGTTTTATATGCATGTTTTTTTTTTTTTATTAGCTGCAAGATCACACAACATGAAAAAACATATTTCATTCTTCCAAGTTCTCTCATTCTCGAGGGTGTGATGGTTATAATGTTCGATGTTCAAGCAAGTTGCTATTATTTATAAATAAGAATGAATCAAATGCTCTTTTAATGAATTCAAGTGTGAATTATGAACTCAGTGGGTGAGTAATAAACACCAAACTTAGCATGACACCAGAAAAGTGGCTCTATAAATAGTATATAAACAGTACTAAATCTTTGATAAATGCAAATGTTATGTAAATCTGTGAAAGGAAGCCCTCACTTGCTGTTTCTCTCCCTTCCTTCGGTGAGGGCTGAAATACGTCTACAGTCAGGAAAGAGTCACTGCCACGCAGATCTGAACGAGGTCTCCTTGTCTGAGGCCTCTGCAGTTTTTAGTGTCAGAACATGCTGACATTGCATATCGGTGTAAAAGACACACGCTCGGTGACAATACGTCAGAGCAGCTGTCAGAGAGCAGCTAATTTCCCATCTGTATTCATGCCGCCTGTCCAGGTGACGCATAACTCTGAACATCCTGCACTCTACTCTATTTAATGCCTGTGTTTAACTGCCAGGTAATTTTCTCAAATGACAACAACAAACCAGTTGGGGTAAGTTATCTGCTTGTTTGGAGTCAACAACGCAAGTCAGTAATTTATTCCCATCACAAACAGAACGCTGTATGATTAACCTGAAAGAATGAAACTATTAATTATAGAAACAGAAAAAGCTCTCAATCAAAACTAAAAAAGTTTTTATTTCCTCTTTTGTGGATAAATTACAGCTAAGAAAAGTAAAACAAACACAACTAGGGTTTATTAAAGGTTTTTGTGATGCTTGTCAGTGGTTAATTAAGTGTTCTTCTGGAAAGGTCTTTTGCACTTTGCCATGTGCTTTCTAAGGGGTTGGGTGGTTGCCGGGGTGTTGCTATGCAATTTCATTGTTTTGCTGCAAGTACTTTATACACTACTGTTGGAGTTCAATAAGAAAAAAAGAAGGAACATTTTTGAAAGAATCTTATTATGCTCACCAAGGCTGTATTTATTTGATCAAAAACACAGTAAAAAATGTATATTGTGAAATCTTTTTTACATTTTAAATATCTATTTTCTATTTAAATATGTTTTCCAATTTTATTTATTCCTATAATGGCAAAGCTTAAATTTCAGCATAAATTTGATAGTGATAGTTTTTTTTTTTTTTGATGGCTAAAAAGTTCAAAAGAATAGCATTTATTTGCAAGCTTAATGTCTCCAAACATTTAGGACATGGCCAAACTTTCTTAAGTTTGACTTGTTTTGTTTGGAGAAATGTAGCATTACATCACTTGCTCACCAATGGATTCTCTGGAGTGAATGGGTGCCGTCATAATCAGAGTCCAAACAGCTGATAAAAACATTACAATAATCCATAAGTATTCACTGGAAAAAACAAAGTTATGGATAAAGGACTCATATTTCGTCTGGAAGCAACACTTTGAAGTCAAAAACATCTTGATGGATTTGTTTGTTACAAACACACAGCTTTTTACTTCATAAGACATTAATTGATGTACTGGAGTTATTGTGATGTTTTTATTGGCTGTTTGCACTATCATTCTGATGGCACCCATTCACTGCAGAGGATCCATTGGTGAGCAACTGATGTAATACTAAATTTCTCCAAATCTGTCTGATGAAGACATCATGGCCTTTGGGTGGCCATTTTTTCTGCAAATGTTTATTTTTAAGTGAACTATCCCTTTAATTCTTAGGCTACTATAAGCTACTTTTTTTTCTTTTTTTTTGGAAGCCTTGACCACATCATGCAGACCTCCGGTGAATAATGCCAAATGAGTGCCTGAATCTGCAGTAGTAGGATATGATCCAGTTCCTGCAGAAGGACCTGATTAACTTGTTGGCCGATGTGAGAGGGTCACATCTCCATTCTGCCATGGTGTGTCAGTCCTGCTCTAATGTGGTCACACGAGGACAGCCAGATCTTGGACGGTCATTTGTCCTTCCAGCCTCCTGAAACCTGCTATGCAGTTGAGGCACAGGGACATGGCTCACTCCATATGACTGGCACTGCCCAGCACGCCAATGGCCCTTTCCCTTGCTAAAAAAACACATCAGACAAAAGTGTGTCCTGGTTCTTGTTACTATACAGTTAGTGTTTTTGCTTTATAACCAAAAAAAAAAAAAAAAAGCCCCAGAATGTTCCTTTAAGGTTAGGTGGTTTGAAATCCCCCAAGCAATCGCCATTGACAAACATAACAAAATAATGATCACTCACTAGCTTGATATCAAAGAAGAAGCTTCAATCAACTCCACAATATCATCATTGTTCATGATCCAGATATTACCATGCTGACAAAAGGGTATGTTTAGGTCATCAATGTGTTTTTCTTGTTGCTGTATTTGAAGTGGATAATGATCCTGTATATTCCCAGAAAATAATCGTTCTAGTAAATAAGAAATGACTCTTCAAACCCTCTCACACTGCACAGATTACACCGGTTTCCATCCTGATTTTAGAGGATGTCTGGGTATTCTACAACTGCTAATGCATCATCGCAAACAACATCTGAAAATGTCTGTTTTGTGTTAATGAGGATTTTTTTTTTTCAGCAATACAGAATAACAGCTTTCCTAAACTATTTAAGTCAGTGCTGTATAAATCATCCAGACTTTATAACTTTCATCCAACGATTTCAATTTATTGGTTGACAACTGAGTTTTTAGTTTTACTGTCATGAAGAGCCTGTTTTTACTGGACCACCCAGACTTATTGTTTATAATACATCACCAAAACATCTTGCATTAAGGCATATTCTTGTACAAACAAGAATATATAAAAAGATGTAAGAGCTAAGTGATTGAAGAAACTACAGTACATCAAAACAGTGTCTGATGTTTTAACTTAATGCACTCTGAAAAATGTGCTGTTAGAAAAAAAGTTTGATGAAGTTTATGAGCATCTGCCAAAAGAAACTTCTCTGTTTATGACCCTTTTAAGGTCTGGCTGGTTTTACATCAAAATAAGAACCTAAAAAGTCATTAGACGTGTCACACAAAATGGATAAAGTTATTGAATCATGGTGCAGAAAGCGGCTTTATTCAATAATGTTCATTGTTATTGAATAAAGCAGATATCATCAAGAGTTTCAAGGCATTCCGAGCCACCATTCACAACAAAAAAAAATGAAATGGGTGACAAATGAAATTTGAAAAGCATCATTCACCACATGAAAGAGTAGAAAAAAAATTGAATTTTATCATTTATATCTTAACAAAAACAATCTTCAGTGTCATTGGTTTCTTCCTTTCCTGTAAAAGTAAGGTACTTTGCTCTGAGGAATATTAAAAATATGCCAAAGGATATTAACCAATCAGTAGCCACAGATATGATGAAATCTCTACATTAATTGCATATCATATGAATGTAAAAACCCATATAGGGAAATTAAATGTGTATCAGGGGAGGGCTGCACTGCTAAATATGACAATTTATCTTAATTTTAACTGCATAATTGGCCATAAATCCTTCTGTTGCATTGTGATCTGATTTTGCCTAGCAAAGTTAATTCCCCCTAACTAGCCTCTGACTGGCTTATATTGCACTTAATGCATTTTGCTTATTGAAAATATATTCTCAGGTGGTCACAACAAATTACAAATGGCTGTGCAGAACGCTTATTAAAATTGTTTTTGCGAGAAGCATTTTAATATTTTAAAGGGAACAGAAACAATCAAACAGGTACACAGAAAACCATTTACATTTATTATCTTTCAAAAAGACGTTACAGACTGTTTTGGGACAAACAGGGCTTTTGGGCTTTTCCTAATATTTAAACCAGAAAATTATATGATGTCATTAATAAGCCAGTCTTCCTGTTGAATCTAGTGTGTTTAGAATACCAAAGCAATTCCATTATAAGACATTTTAATGGGAACCACATTCAGTTCTTGATTACATTAAACAGTTTTGTGTTTTCTAAACAATGGTATTATGAGCATTAAAGTCAACATGAACATTTTCTAAAGGGATTTTATTGAGAACAACACATCCAAGCATTTTATTTATTTAGCTTGTATTTTACTCAAAAGTTTTGCAAAGTTTTCACACATTGCTAATATAGCATGCTGGCTTAAGGCCTGATATACTTCACTTAGGGGTATACAGAAGTCTGAAATACATGGGTATACTGAATATCCAGATGAGATTGATGCTGTTGAGAATGATATTTAGATGAATATGTAAATGTGCTGCACACTTTCCTTTCACTAACAAAAATGCACAACCAAAATGACAGTATTGAGAAAACAGCAGTTAAGAAAGCATCTGATCATAGCGGTTTGAATATTTTTGAACCAGCTCTGCAATCCAGTCCTCCTGTCAAGTCACTTCATGTTTATATGGCACTTTATACAGATAGATAGTAGCTCTTCAGAAGCAGGGTTGGAGACCCCTGTTTTAAAGCAAGTAGCTTTACAGCAGGGGTGTACAAAACTGTTCCTGGACGGCCACTGTCCTGCAAAGTTTAGTTCTGACCCCAATTAAAATCACCCGAACCAGCTAATAAAGGTGTTCGGACCAAAGCCACTGGAAGACAAGCCTGCAACCTTTAGCTAAAAAAGCGTAACAGCTAATATTAACACTTCTGCTTTGGCGGTATGCAGGGAATGAGACCTTCCTTGACACCTTGAATGGATATCAATGGAGGAGAGGCTTAACTACACTGAATAAACAGCTTTTGTGGGGAAACAGCTTATTATTTAATGAGTCAACGGGATATATCTTCAGCTGAACCTAACTATTTTTAGAGTTTACACCAAAAAAATAAAAAATAAATAAATAAATAAAATCCCACCTGTCTTTTTTTGCAACAGGGTGGATTCAGCTTACGTCACTTCTCATTCATTCCTATGGTATCTGGAAATGCCAATTGACTGTCACACAACTTAATTCAATTCAATGACGTCAAGGCTGTAATGTGATTGGTTAACAAGGCACACGTGATGCAAGCTGACTGTTACGCTTTCTCCAATGGTAAGTAATACAGACCCTTGTGTCTCCCAATAGTAAACCAATCTCTGTTCAGACTAACAAGACACTTTAATGCAAGTGTGTAGGAGTCAGTGTCTCTATCATTTAGAATGACAATATAAAGCAGGTTTTGGGTGTTTTTACTCATGGATATCCAACCTTTGATGGACTGAACAGAATAAATGAGCAGCAACTCCAAATGAACTTCGTTTTAACTTCATTTTGCTTGAGAAGACATCACTTAAGTTTTCTCTTTGATTTAACTTGAAGTATATTGGGGCCTTCACCCCATGTAGATCACAGAAAACCTTACTGCATTTGATCAGGTGTTACTAACAGCTGCCTCTTGGGATGCTAGATGGGCTCGATTCAACAAGACCAGGGGTATCCAATACTGCTCCTGGAGAGCCAACGTCCTGCAGAGTTTAGCTCTAACCAGCTCCAGCACACTTGCCTGGAAGTTTCTAGAGAGCCTGAAGACCTTGATTAGCTGGTTCAGGTGTGTTAAATTGGGGTTGGAGCAAAACTCTGCAGGACAGCAGCCCTTTGGAAACAGGTTTGGACCCTGCTGAACAAGTCAGAGCAAATTTTTCATGACACTGGCGAAATCACTGTTTTAGTGAAAGGTGAATAGGAAGTTCTTCATTTCTGTCAGAGAAGCAGCAAGAAAGATTTGTGTTTACTGTAACGCTTAAGATTAGGGAACAGATTCACTATTAACAAGGGGTTATAAACTACTAATGTGTTGCTTATTGATAGTAAGTAAGGTAGTTATGTTATGTTTAGGTTGATTTAAAGGATCTAGACTACTGTCATACAGAATAAAGCATTTTAAGGGTCATCGGATGCCCATTTTGATATGATCCTTTAGGGTCTTAATGAAAAGTCTATAACATACTTTGGTGAAAATTTCTCAATGGTAGTTTAAAAAACACCCTTTTTACCCTGTCAAAATCAGCTCTGTTTTCAGCAAGCTGTTTTTTAGTCTACTTTAAATGCTAATGAGCTCGGCTGACCCAGCCCCTCTCTTCCATGGGGTGACGAGCAGCCTGTAAAATTAGCACTTTATTAGGAAAGGCGATTTGAAAAGATTCATAGAAAACCCTTATACTCACTTCTTCTGTAGATGAAGCTGGATCACAAATGATTCGCGCAAACATATACACATTTAGGCAGATCGGGATCGGCGCATTCGCTTCAAAAACAAAAGTAAAGTTAATCCTCTGCGTCTTCAGTGGCTTAAGTGTTGGAAGTAAATGACGACTGCTATATTTATTATTACATCCAACAACAACACATCTCAATCGCTTAATCAGAGACATTTTTGCCTTCCTCCGCACTGGAGTCGACACAATGGCGGACAGCTCTCAGCTCACTCAGGGCGGGTCTAAGGTAAGACAGCCTTGTGGGAGTGGCCTGTGCAGAACTTCGTCATTCTGACAGGAATCTCAGAACAGCCTGATTTGAGAAAGGGGATTTTAAAATAGGGATTTAAAAAAAAAAACTAGGTGAATTTTATCATTATAAGATGGATGTGTACACACAATTCCAACAGACATTTTTTCAAACAACTTGTAAAGTGAATTTTGCATCCGATAACCCCTTTAATATGTGCTTTATAATTACTAATAAACAGCCAATATGCTAGTAATATGCATGATAATAAGCAGCTATTTACAAGTGAATAGTGTTTCCTAATTTAAACAGTTACCACATTTACACTACAAATGCAATGTGGCTGAATGAATGCAAAGCATTTTGAACCCCATTTTCTTCACCTGTATTTAGCACTATCGAACTTTAGCTTACTCAAAACTGATGCTAATACTAGCTGTAAATGAGTTTTATTTAGGTGCACAAGAGGGCAAGCTATGATTCTTTTAAATGGAAATGCAAGTTGTTCTACAAACAGAACATTAGCCATGTGCTTTAGCCCTGTGCTCATCAACCATTTAACATTGTGTGCCCTTAAACAGGCAAATTATGTTTCCAAAGTGTTGTTTTGGGTAATAACTTTCCTATGGCCCATTTCAAAGTAATAAACCTGATTTATTAAAGGGCAAAGCAAAAGCAGAACAGTTCTCTGTGGCTAGCCTTGTTCGTTTCCCTAAAGGAAGAATCTATTAAACACTTAGCCATACCTCGCCCTTCATTTCATTAATAGGAGGCACAGATGCCGGGGTCTGCTCCAGTGAGATAGGATGGGTGGCAGGAATAGCAAAACTACATTAGGGATTATGGCTTTGAGGAGGTCCACACCACTCAATCTCACATTCTCTCCACGTGGCAAGACAGAGTGATCAGTGGCACTGCTTTTTTTGCAGAGCCAGCATTGGCCCCTGCTTAGGTAATACTGGTGTCATTATTTAAGCTGTTGGTGATTAATCACAGTTTCTATTAAAAAAAGGAGAGAGACAAACAATCAAATCTCAAGGAAGAGAAGTTAAATTATCTCACTGAAGCAGGTTCCACCCTCTCAAGTATCAACAGCAGTTTAAAATATAGCTGCCAACATTCTGGTCATATTCTGCATTTCATGCATCAACTCTGTAATTTTGTGTTTTTCAGAATTTTTATTTATTTTTTGGGCTTGTCTCTGTGTATGATATTGTAGGGATGTGAGAATGTTGGCAAGAAAACAGCCAATGACAACGTAAAATAACAACTGTATCTCTAATGGAAACAATGGTAATATTAAAGCTCTTTATTTACAATTTTCTGTGTTGATGTTCAGTGGGTCCAAAAGTTAGTGATTACCTGAGAAAATGGATTCAAAGCCAACCAGTGTGTACAAAAGCATTATAGCCACCATATTACAGTGGTTTTATCACAGAAATATATATAAATTGTATATGGGTCAATTTAAAAAAATTTAAAAATCGTTGATTCTATTCATTTTGGTTTCATATTGTTTTAAAAAAGTGCAATTATTTTTGGGGAATTTACGTGACGCTAATATATTTCTATGTATTCGCCACATTGATCAACAGAAAGCTGCTTTGTTTAAAGGCAGTTAAATGCTTAATTCTGATTGGTTGATGGGCTTTCCAAACTGAAACATGGTTGGTTTAGGAGCTGTTTCATGCTTCATTCTGATTGGTTGATGAATATTCTAAGGTGTGCCATTATTTTGGGGGAATTCGTGTTTAGCAAAGTTTTGCCACATTGATATGCTTGATTCTGATAAACGAACGTTCTGAGGTGTGCAACTATTTTATGGGAATTCATGTGAGGGCAAAAGATTTTGCAATGGTGTCAAGTTGGTTATGCATGTTCACTGTGTGACCAACAAATATAGCTGCTTGGTTTAAAAATCTCTAAATGAGCTGTGCTTCATACAACGCTACACTATTGACGAAATATATAGTATAAAGCATTTATAGAATGTCACTGTCAATAATGGTATTTGGTTTGGCTCATCAAGGTGAGACATTAGTTGTAACTGTATAGCTGCAGTATGTCTCTGCTGTCAGATATGAGCACGCTAACTTCGACTGACCTTTTCCCGGAACAGTTTAGCTGACAGGAAGTTCACATGCAACATTTCCACTTCAAAAGGATTTATGGCAAAATTAAATTTTCTGCCTTCATTTTTACAGTATAACATGGTTTTGACACAGCTGACCTTGCCTCTACTTTTCGATTTAAAACAGTCCATTACAATGTTTCACGCTGGTACTCCATACTTCTGCTAAACCTGATTGGATTAATAAAACCGCTATTGTGTTTTACTGTTGATGTAGTTTCCTTTTATTATACAAAATTGCTGTGAATCTTAATAAAATCAGGACGGCATCAGAGCATAATAGCTATTTGAAGCTCATAGCATTATCATAACAGACCATAGCACTATTAAGCATAATTGTCTAAATTTCCAAGCCTAGAAATGCTTTCTTTAATTCCTAATATGATTTCTCCTCTCTGTGGGGGATTACGTTTTAAAGAAATGTCTCCTCTTTTATTGACAGCAGAAATATTTCAGTTGGCTTCAAGGAATTATGTTATTATGTAGAAGAGATTAGGAATGCAATCATTGTGGGCTTTGAGGCAATTTTGCAGCATTATTATGAAGTAGCCTGTAGCACATACGCCCTCAAAATGTATTTTGCACACACAGAAAGACATACTTAAAATACTGTCTGCATGCTAAAAAGTTAATTAAAAATTATTATTAAATCATATTACACACAAAAATATGAAACAAGTGCAAACAGCATAATCAAAAAAAAAAAAAAAAAAAAAAAACAGCAGAACCATACACTTATTGGGATCAGTAAATATTTTTGAAAATGTTTTTGAAAGTCTCATAAATAGTAAAGCAAAGTCTCACAATATATATACATTTTGAACTGTTATATTTGAATATATTTTAAAATATATTCTGTTATAGTATGAATTGGTCAAGAGGTCCACTCTTTGGATTTCATACAAGGCCCCAGGTTCAAAACCAATCCATGCATACTTTTGTAAATAAATCAAGCAGAATTGATGTATATCAGGAACAGGGGCATTTGGTAAGATCTTATTTAGTGATTTTCCTGGAACAGGGAGCGAATGGAGGATGTTGCTCCAGGCAAATATGTTGTCTAGAGGGAAAGATTATACTTCATGTAATGAACTTGAAAGGATTTTTATTTTGAGTTTTTGAGATAGTGGGATGTACATGAAATGGAATCCTTCTTTCTTTTTTAATCAAAGGCCTTATGTGACCCCTGAATAATTAAACCCTTTTGGTTTTATAAAGTCTCTCCTCAATTTTATTCCCATGTAAGGAGCCTGTCTCTGTTTATTTGCTGTAATAGACTCCAGAAAGATCAAAGGCACAGCAGAATAAGGAGTTGTCAGAGTGTGGCACTCAGAGAAATTATCTCGTCATGGCTGTAGATTATTGGACAAGGCCTTAGGGGACATTAGCTTCATTTGCATCTCTGCCATCTCCAGTTGAGTATGTGCAAGAGTGGGCTTTGAATCTGTCCGGTTGGCAGTGTCTTCTTATCACTCCATAGCTTTGCAGTGGTGCTGAGGCCAGTCTAGAGAATGTGTTCCATATCAAATTCAGTATGCTCAGAGATGAACTGGCTGGAATAGCAAAAAAATCAGGAAGTTGTGATATGGGGAGACAGCCCTAGGGAATCCTTCTTTATTGATAAGCAACGAGTTCTAAGTCCTGCTAGGAGTTTATATGTGTGAGAGGGAGAAATAGTTTGTTATGCCATATGGGACCATAATATCATAGAACCTTGGCACTAGGTTGTTTAATCTTGGCCCGTACCTAGAGCACCCTAGAGACCATCTAGCAATAACTGAGCTACCACACAACATTATAGGAACAAAGCAGCAAACTGCAAAGCAAGTCATTTAGGCAGACTAAATGCATGACGTCTGGTCCACATTATGTCTTATTCTGACCAATTACTGTGTAAATCAAGTTAAGGGGAGGGGTTATCTGACATATGTTGTACCTCAATAATAGAAGAAATTAAACAATTAAAATAGCTAGAGATGTACTAATTTTAAAGCGGTCCTATTTTATTTATTTATTTTTTTCACTTTTTTAGCTTTAGTTAGTGTTTAATGTTGCTGTTTAAGCATAAAAAAACAAAGTTCAAAGTACACATTTTAAAAGGAACTACAACAAATGGCTTGTTTGGACTATAACATGCTTCTTCCAGGCGAGTCCTGGTTGTGCTGCGCAAGAGAAAACAAAAAAGAAGAGTTGCTTTAGTTGCGTGTTGTCACCCTGTTGAAGAGATGCTGTTTCTTCAACCCCGGTTCCAAAACCCCTATTCTTGGTTGCAAAGGTTCTGCACATCTTCTTGTTCGTAAAAATAGCTAACAATTAACAAAGAACTTTATCACTGACTTCTAGTTCAAGTTTAAAATCTCAAACAATGGATTGTAACTAAATCTCCACCTCATCCAGCGCTTTTTTTGTTTACGTTCTCCGCTGCTAAACGATCCAGTGCATGAGTGAACTGTCTGAATGAATCATACTAAATTGTGAACAATTTCAGATCTTTTTGCAACTCCGTTTGACCAAATAGTTAAGAAGAGTGATTCATTCACATATCTGGGACCTCCAGTTCTGATTCTAAACAGCGGATAGAAAACACATATGACTTGATTGCCGAAATATTATCAGAGAAAATGATTCTCAGGTCAGTGTACGTCAATTCCACTGACACATAAGGATTCATAAGTAATATTTTACTGGGGCTTGTTGTGCCCCAGGGGAAAGGGTCTAGTGATACCCCTGTAATGTACAGTACGAACTTTCATTCTGAGATTCTTGCACCGCTCTTGTTTAGCTTGTATATGCTCCCACTAAGTCAAATAATGAGAAAGAACCAAACTGCCTATCACAGCTATACTGATGATACAGAGATTTACCTAGCCTTATCGCCAAATGACTACAGCCCTATGGACTCCCTCTGCAAATGTACTGATGAAATGAATAGTTGGATGTGCCAGAAATTTCTTCAGTTAAACAAGGAAAAAACTGAAGTCATTGCATTTGGAAACAAAGATGAAGTTTTCAAGGTGAATGCATACCTTGACTCTAGGGGTCAAACAACTACAAGCCAAGAAACTTGGTGTGACTCTGGAGACCAACCTTAGTTTCAGTAGTCATGTCAAAGCAGTAACTAAATCAGCATACTATCATCTAAAAAACATTGCAAGAATTAGATGTTTTGTTTCCAGTCAAGACTTAAGCCCCTTTCACACTGCACGTTGGACCCGGCAAATTGCCGGAACATTGCCGGGTCGCCTTCTGTGTGAAAGCAAACACGTCCCGGGATTGAACCCAGGATTGAACCCGGGTAGGGGACCTAGTAACATTGCCGGGTTCAGTCCTGGAACGAGCGCTGTGTGAACAAAAGCCAGATCTAATGCCGTGTCGTAGTGATGACGCACGTTATCGCGCGACTCTTTTAGCGTGTTTTGAAGGCAGATCAACGTTCGCGATGAAACAAGAATTTCAAAACCTAAACAAACAAAAAACAAATAATTCCCCAATTTCTTCCGCGCTGAAGCTGAGATCGTTCACCATCTTAAGTGAAAGTTAACGTGCCTAGCGTTTTCGACTCGTACATTACACGTCACACCCTGATATCACATGTCTTTACGGGGACCCTTACGGGTTGTGTGTGAACACACGCACATATTCCGGGTAATCACTGGCAGTGTGAAAGTGCAAAATCTAGCGACCCGGGTACAAATGCCGGGACACATTACCCGTGTATTTGCCGGAATCGCAGTGTGAAAGGGGCTTTAGAGAAACTTGTTCATGCCTTTATCACCAGCAGGGTGGACTATTGTAATGGTCTCCTCACCGGCCTTCCCAAAAAGACCAATAGACAGCTGCAGCTCATCCAGAACGCTGCTGCCAGGATTCTGACAAGAACCTGAAAATCTGAGCATATCACACCAGTCCTCAGGTCCTTACACTGGCGTCCAGTTACATTTAGGATTGATTTTAAAGTACTTTTACTCATTTATAAATCACTCAATGATCTAGGACCAAAATATATTGCAGATATGTTCACTGAATATAAACCTAACAGACCACTCAGATCATTAGGATCGAGTCAATTAGAAATACCAAGGGTTCACACAAAACAAGGGGAGTCCGCCTTTAGTTATTATGCCGCCCGCAGTTTGAATCAGCTTCCAGAAGAGATCAGATGTGCTAAAACATTAGTCACATTTAAATCTAGATCAAAACTCATCTGTTTAACTGTGCATTTATTGAATGAGCACTATGCAATGTCCGAACTGATTGCACTGTATTTTACGTATTCACTGTATTTTATGTAAAATAATTTTCTATTTTTAACTGTTTTAAATTCATTTGAAATAAGTCAATTTTTAAATCATTTTCAAAGTTTTAAAATTGCTTGTTTTTTTGTTTTTTTAATTATTTTTCTTCGTGATCATTTTACTTTCATGTAAAGCACTTTGAATTACCATTGTGTACGAAATGTGCTATATAAATAAACTTGCCTTGCAACAGATTACATTAAACTGTTATTAAATTATTAGTGTTTTTAACCCTCTCGTGCTGCTCACGTGGCAGTAAAAAAAAAAAAAAAAATTCCCCAATGAAATAAATATGCTATTTTAGTTTGATAATGTTTTTAAGTTGTGGTCCAAATTTGAGGTTGATCTAAAACAAATGAGCTTTCAGTAAGAATTTCTACTAGATGAAATTCACCTATTAAAGGAATGGTGCATACAAAAATGAAAATTTGTCATTAATTACTCACCCTAATGTCATTCCAAACCTGTAAGACCTTCGTTCATCTTCTGAGAACAAATTAAGAGAAGAAATCATTGAATAAAGTCGTTATTTACTTATAAGCAATTTACTCTCCCTATAAACCCTATGCAAAGCATGCTGGGACCTACAAATTCCCTGCCCATTTGCAGTTAATAATCATGCTGCATTAGCTCATTTTAAGTAAATTGAACAACCAGCCTGCTGCAAAGTTCCTCAAACAAAAATCACAGTATCTAAGATGTGATGCCACTAACCTAAAAGACTTTGGCTAATCCAGTCATTAGATCTTCTTTTTCATTATATTAACCTGGCATATTGCAAACATGATTACGTTTCCACACAAGATGATCTCCAGAAATTGTGTAAATCCAGCCAATCAGATTACAGGTTGCTTGATTGAGAAAGTAATATCCAGTTTTATGTGCATTATGCATAAGCCTGCTCTGCCAACCACCCACAACTCTTTAAAACTGTATCAGTTCGGTTTACAGGGCAAGTACCTCTTATATTTCCCTCAGAAAATGTACAAATTCATTGCTGTGCCTCAAGTGCTTTTGTTTATCTGAAGATTTGTTTTCACTTTTCCATTCGGTGTCATCTTCTCTGCCTCTGAGGATTGTTGCATGAGACTTCGACATTCTGTACATTTTATATTTACCCTGGAATCCTGTACTTCTTGTTTAATCAGCCAATGTCATTTCTCTCCCCTAATCATATCTTCTTTTGCCACTACCTGTTCTGATGCTGGCGGCCGCCATCAGCAGCAACATCGCCTCCGTCTCCAACTGTACTGACACACAAATAGCAAGGCGCTGCTTGTCAGTACTGGCATTCTCATCAGTTTCCCATATTTCCCCTTCTAGTTCAATTCCCATTGGATATGTATCTGTACATCTGAAACGTCGCCCTCCAATTCCATCACCTCCAGGAGATCTGTTTTCCCTATTTCCGCCTCAGCATCATCTTATCATGGCTCCTGCTCAGATAAGTCTACAATCTGCAATAATGGTTACAACACAGCTGAACATGCTGAACTTGCTTTGCACTTTTGGACTTTTTATCCTTGGAGTGGCAGGCTCATGCGAATAAGCTAACTGGGGTCATGCTAACTGGCAAAAGCTCTTGGCTTCTAACTACTTTTTATAATTCAGCCAATTCCCAGTGAATACAATCAAGCCCAGCCTTGTCTAATGTTCTTGTTGAATACAATTTTATTCCAAAATACAGATGCAAAATGGGTTGCAAAAGTGTTTCATTTGATTATAATCATCGCAATTCAGCCAGCAGAACACTGGTCTCCAAGCAGTTAATGAAACGTCTGCTACAATGCCGCAGATCCTGAGGAGGTGAGTCGTCTGTGAGAAGGGTTCAGCTCTTGTTTTTCTAGGTGTGACAGAGGTAATCACATACTGTACCTTTTGCTTTATTGGCTTGATGGTATTAAAGTTCAGACCCTGCTGCTGACCAGTAACACTCACAGCTGATTATTCAGTGTTGTTGTTTCATAAAAACATATATTATTAAACGATCAGTACAGAGCAGTAAATGATTTAGATCAGTTTCAGATCAGTGAATACACTGAAAATGACTGATGGCTGATACAGAAAGCAGGTCACCTACTGTAGCACGGAATAACAAAATCATTAACTACCATGTTGTATCAGCATTTTAATAAAGCCCCTCAAGCCTTTGAACTAGAGAAATCTAGGCACAATGTAAAGCATAGTAAAATCATTGTAATGCATGTCCTAGAGTGGTTTATTGCTTTTATTAAACAGCTTAAAAAAATCCTATAATTTGCATTATTTCTCATTATTATTAATAATTAATATGTAATTGAAAAAAAAGTAGAAAACCTGCTCTACTGCACATACTAAAACAATATACAACAAACTTTGTGTTTAATTAATTAACATTTATGTTTGAGATTATAATTAATCACACAGTAATTATATTGTGTGAAGTCTCTGCAAAATTCTAGTCATCAAAAAGTGATATGTTGCAGTAAATGTTTCAAATTGATTCAGATGTCTAACAACTGGCATTCATTCAACATGATTTTTATTCTCTTCAAATGTATTGTGTGTGTGTGTGTGTGTGTACACACACAGGAATAAATTACATTTTATAATATATTCAAATATAATTTAAAATGAAATATTTCACAAGGTATTTTTTTTCTTTATTTCTGATTGAATAACTGCTGATAAATTGATTTCTCTGTAACATCTCTCTAGTTTTGCTTTGTGAAGTCATGTATACATGATACATGTTATACTTGATAAATCAAGTGAAGCAGATGCTGCCCTATAAATTTCCTTTACTGATTCTTTTATTTTTCTGTTTGTCATTGTGAAGCTTCTTTAACACAATGTGTATTAGCACTACAGAAATAAAGACTTGACTTGACATGATACACACTCTGCTTTCACTGTTTGCTTTGAGAATGAAAATAACCCAGTAAAACCAGTTATGGAGTTTGTTTTTAACAAAATAGAACCAGACCTCATGAGACTGAACAGTAAAAGCAGCTGAACGGAAATAGAGAGGCATCATGTCAACAGCCATTGGCTGTTCAAGAAATCCACTGAAAACAAACATCGAAGGTCCTGGATCATTTGGCTTGGCATTGCTGACATACAGAAAACAGATGATTTCATGACTTACCTGAACATCAGTCCAGATCTGATCTGTGCGCTGCTGGTCTCCAGCTACAGCTGTCTGGATGCTGTCTGCAGGTTCTCCAGGCCTGTCAGGTGATTGGGCTTGTGGTCCCTGTGTTCTGAGCATTACAGCTGACAGAGTCGCTTTACGTTGGCTGACGTTCTAATAAACACACGACAACACTCCATTTCCGCTGCTTGATTGCTCTGCCAGAGCCAATGTAAAAGACTGTCTGTCATAACAGAGAAACCAAAAAATAATTATATAAATAAATGGTGAGAGTTCTTGTGATTACATTCAATCCTCACACAATAGCATTTGTTCTAATGTAACACTGGAAAAATAGCTGTTTACCATTCCTGTAGAGTCACTTCCATTAGGACTAATGTCCAGCGGAGTGCTGCAGTTATTTCGGGTTAATTATTTTGAATTCCCATCTGCAGTAAACCCTTGAATTGATTGGTACACCCACACTACAGCATATACCTAGCTGTTCAGATGATTCATAATAGTACACAACACTGGAGAACTTAATGCTGAGCACAGGAGCACAACTCAAGACTTTCGTATATTTTCTGGCTCAGGAGGAAGGACACATATTTATCTATCAGACGGTGATGCTCATCTAGTGTTCTCACAAAGCAGCAGTGGCCTTCATCTTTCAATGGAGAAGGCAAAATGAAAATTAATAGCTGCTTTCTTTCTTTCTCTCAGGCAGTGGAGGTAATCTAGCTGTCAATGTGAAAGTTAACTTAAATAAATAAATAAATAAATCAAAATAGTTTCTGCAAACGCAGCATTTATTGTCTGCAAAAGTACTGTATGAGTCTGAAGATCTTGGAGTATTTTGTGAGTTATTTTAACTTCCTTCACATCTATTATTGGGACATTACTTAATGTTCTGCATGTGAATAGACATATTTTTTTTTTTTAGATCACATTAAATACCTAACTATGGGATGCATTTGGTGAATGATATTTCAGCACCAAAAACAAACAAACAAACAAACAAAAAACTAAAATGATGAACAATCAATTGAATATAAGATAGTTATATAAATTAAGTTTCAGTGTAAAGTGTTTAAATTAACATAATTAAGACTATGGCTTCAGCGTTGGGGTGCTGATCAGTTGCTATGAATCGTCATTATTGTTGAAGTTTCTCATCGGTTTGTTGGTCTGTGGATGATTTCATGCACAAGAAAAGCTGTCCACAAATTGCTCGCCCAAGCAAAAAATATGCTGTTGCTAGGAGTTCTCTTTGAAACATTTGTTTACTTTATTTTTATTGTGCATTGTTTTATGGCATTTAAATATGGTTCTTTTTGTTATTTGCAAAAATGTTACTTAACTTCTTAGTAAGAGGACAACACTGAGCTTCAAATTTTTTGCTTGTTTTTGTAATATACAGTGGAGATCAAAATCAGAGAACAACCTACAGTTTCCTAAATACTCACTGCTTAGTCCTACTTGAATTTATCCTAACAGGAGTAAAAGCAGAGTTTTTAAGCATATTTCATGAGTTTAATATATTCTGAAGCACAGTATAAAAACCTAAATGAGGGAGAAAACGGGTTCAAAATGAGAAAACACTTTCAGATACATCCCAGTTATTGGTATTAATCTGGATCCTTGCGCAATTTTTTATAGCTATCTGACAAACACTAATTAACTGGCAGTTTTACTTTACACTTTTCACTGACTTTGCAAGACTGTGAGCTGTTCTAAAGTTGTTCTAGCAGCCATAGCAAGAGAAGCTGGTCGTCCTAAATCTGTGATTTCTAGAATATTGCATCTTTACAATGTCACTAACTCATTCAAGTACCCCAGAAATGCTGTTTTTTTCATCCACGAAGGACAAATGCCCAAGAAGACAGGATAATGTGGAGAATCTCAATGGACAGTCAGTTCAAAACTGTAGCTGGAATTGCTCACCAGTTTAGCACTGAACAGGATAAAGATATGTCTTCTCATACAGTGTCTCAACGTTTAAGAGAATTTGGACTGAAAGCCCACTTTGCAGTGACCAAACCTCTCATCAGTGGAAAAAATCAAAAGGCTAGACTAACCTTTGCAGAGGAGTTTGTTGTGTGGACAGAGAGTTCTCTTCATTGATGAAAGCTAATTTTATTTATTTGGGTCCGAAGGGGAACATTTTGTTTGGCATCAGACTGAGGAAAGACTGAACCCAAAGTGGGTAAAGAAGTCAGTGAAAGGTGGAGGAGGACTTGTAATAGTTTGGGGGTTGTTGCAGTAGAAGTTGGGCCTCTTACACATCTACATGGCAGAGTTTATGCAAATGTTTATCAGAACCTCCCGTGGCAACATACGGTTCCCTTCCTTGCATTCATCAGTCAGCAATTTTCATGTAGGACAATGTCCCCATCACATAGCAAAACACATAAACCAGTTCCTTGACACAAAAAAACATTGAAATAATGAAATGGCTGGCCCAGAGTCCTGATTGAAAATCACTGGAAAACCCTTGTTGACAAAGTGATGCCCTGTGGCCGCAGATGTGCAGAAGTCGTTCAAAGCAAGGGCCTCTACTCTTCCTACAAAATTTTGCCTGCTGTAACCTTGAGAAATTTTAGTTCTCTCTTTGTGCTACAGTCATTGCTGTTCTCTAATCTTGATCACTGTTTTTCCACAAAATAAAGGGTTTTTGTTGAAGTGCCTATTGAAGTTTTATTAGCATGGTATAGCCACAACTTAAGTTCCTTCAAATTTTGGACAGTGAAAAATCAAGTGTTCATAAATTGTTCTTTAATTTTGATCTTGACAGTAATTCTATAATTTGATAAAAGTTTTAGCAATTATCATGATATTAAATTATCACGAGATACAAAATATCAACATACATGCCTGTGGAGAAATAGATCAGCATTTACTACAACATTGGTTGTCATAGTAATGATTCACCAGGCTGAGATGAATTAAGAAAATTAATAAGATTTCAAATCACCTACAAATGGTGGTTTGGATTGGACTTGTGAAAATTGGATTTTGTGAGGTTATTTTCCTGTTCAAAGGTCAGATTTTTTTAATGTGCCTTGCAATGAAGCTGAAAGCTGCAATGAAACTGGCAAGCCATAGATGAAACTGTGTTAAAGAACAATTTAGCAGAAATGAGACACTGAAACACTGTCATTAAAGAGTCTTAATAAGCTTGTACACAATTATCAACTTCAGAAACATCATGACACATGCAAAACTTATGCATCAAAGATTTTGGTCATTAGAATTAGCAAAAGGTAATAAAACAGAAAAACCTTCCGTTCATCATCAAAAGAGACACTATTAGGCAGACTAGAGTGGATCTCAATCAGCACAGCAGGTGTAATGTGACAGACAACTGATTAATGATGCGTAGTTTATTTCTGTGTCCATTAGCTCGGAGGAGAGCAGAAGGTTCAGCCTCTCGTTGTGGGGTGCTGAGACGCCAGAGTGCTGGAAAGAAACACAACTGTGTTAGAAGAACCCGTGTGCCCTTTCACTGGCCTCTGCACCCCTAGGGTATCTTCCTTCACTTCATCAAACACCTTTGGCCCCCTGTGGATGGCCACTCGTCCAGTATTGCCAACTAATTTTCAGGGGAAGTTACTAAAGGCAGATCGATTTGCTGCTAAAAATTGCAAAATGACATTGTGATGTCAGTGAGTGCTGACGTCATTGCATAACCATGACACAAAACAGTGTTTTTACATAGAATACACAACAAGATTACTCAAATCTCAGCAAAATTGTGTTTTTTTTCTCAGAGATGCAGAGACAGGTGGTGGAGGAGAGCAAAGCTGAAGAGCAGTGTGAGTTCTTGGATCAACAAGCATGTCTTGCGCTATATGAGAGGAAAGATTTACTCAGAGAGCAGCAGAGGAGAAGTCAGCAGCTAGATGAAGAGGCTTGTGCAGCACACAAGACCAAAGAACTGATCACCAAACAGTTTGAAAGACAATGCCGCATTTAGCGGAGAGATGGAGCTGGGGAAAGTGCGTCTAATCGGACCACTTCTATGAGAATCAGAGACTGAAAATGCAGCAACTGTGCAGTGAACTTGACCCAGGGCAGGTACAGACTGATATACTCTGTTCGCAGAAGGTAGAGGTTACTTACCACACACCACATCAGTTATCTGATAATACATAGCACTCTACACCTTACCTACATCAGTGTAATCCTGTCACTACTCAGCCCATGATTTCACATTATGTTCCTGAGCAATGTTCCTGAGCACATTAACTGAACCCTCTCTACATCCAAACCATTACATGCAGAACCTGCAACTGTTGTTTCTTCTCCTATCTATCCTGTAGCATTGCCAAGTGTGTTCCTCCAACAGGTAAAATTGTCTACTGCAGATGTTTACCCTCCTATAACAGTGCAGCCATTCATGTCTTTTGATAGACAAACCTATAGTCTAGGTCAGTCAGATGCCAACCTTACATTTCCAGCTAAACCAAATATGTCTCAAGATTCAACAGTGACCAGCTATGCCCAGCAACCTACCTTTTTAGTCCCAGCAGACTCTCAACCTCCTCCTCCAGCAGGTCAGTTACAACAAACTGTTAGGGAACTGCAGTTTAGCCCACAGCCATTGCCAGCCATTGTTGTTTGCCAGCTTATATGGTATACCCAAACCAGCTCTGCCTAAATTTGATAGTGGTAAGGAGTCTGACTTTGCCTTACTCAAAATGGCACTAGACAGTCTCATTTTTGGACATGCTCATCTTATGGAGCTTCTAGACAGATTAAAGCTACCAAGTGCCTACAAATTAGCACAAGCCTACATGCATGACCCCACTCCTTACACCACAGCATTCCAAGCCCTCCAAGACAAATATGGGCAACCCCGTCAACTTGTACAGAGTGAACTTGGAGCTATATTGAACTCTCCATCAGTCAGAGTAGGTGATGCTGAAGCATTTGATAACTTTGTGCTCTCAGTGCATGGTCTTGTGGGCATGCTATGTTAATTGGAGGGTAAAAATGTCTATGAACTGAAATGTGGCTCACATGTAGACAGACTTATAGTCAAACTGCCTGCCAGCTACCGTGATGGGTTTTTTGAACATTGTCTAAGACGTGATATACTTATCACAGGGACAGACAAAACATACACTCTTCTGGACCTATCAGCATTGCTTCAGCTAAAATCACAGGCAAAGCACATCTACAGCAAAGCTGTTGACATGTTTCAAGAGCAGATGAAGCCTCAGAGGAAAGGTAAGAGAAGTCAGAGTCAGTCATTATCTTCTGTGTACTACAACACCAGTAGTAGTCCAGAAAAATTACCCCTTACGTCTCCGCCTCACCGTACCTTCCCACCCAAGCCGAGAGACAAGTCTAAACCTTATTGTCCATATTGTGAGTTTGTGTTCAAAATTCAAGTCACTGACAACTACCCAGATCCCAGAGTGGGTTAATGGCAAAAGCTGTTACCACTGTGGGCGTAATCACAAGCCTGAGGCTTGTAACCTCAAGAAACCATGTAAAATATGTCAAAAGCAGCATCTAGCAATGCTTCATGATGTAAACATACAGGCGCCCAACAAGATCCTCATGGTTAGTACCCCTTCAGACACCATTTATCTTGACCATTCCAATCATCCTCAACAGGTCATGTTAAAGGTGGTCAAAGTACTTTTACATGATGCCAAACACTCACTTGAGGCATATGCTTTGCTGGATGACCAAAAACACTCTCACTGAAAACTGTACGACATGAGTTTGTTCACCTATAAGGGGCATCTGTTTCTTTCCCCAAAATTCCCCAGCTGACAACCCAAGATCGATCATGCATTCACTGATAAAGAACTACAAGAACTTACAGGGGCAGCCAATCCCAGCAACTGACAAAGTGAGGCCAGTACTACTGATTGGTTCTGACTTACCACATTTGTTCATCCCTACTCAGCCTGTTTGTCTTGGCCCTTCTGGGGTACATGTAGCAATATGTGCTTCCCTTGGATGGACACTCCATAGTCCTGCCAGTGTGATTCATCTTCCCTTTGATGAGCAGCAGGTTTTTATTTATTTATTTATTTATTTATTTATTTTTATTGCAGTTGGACCTACACACTTTGATCTCCAGGGGCATGTGGAGAAACTGTGGCAAATTGACACTTTGCCCTATATCAGTGAGAAAGCAGCCACCCGATCCAAGCTTGATCAGCAAGCATTTGACTTGCTTAAGCAGAGCATTGTAAGGGTGAATGCAAATGGCATCATCACTTATGCCGCACCACTTCTCAGATGGAAGGACAGTCCTTGTCTAAAAGCACCCAAATCAACTTGTCTTTTACTACTTCGAAGTACAGAGCGAAGAATCGTAAATGACACTGAACAAGCCATGACCTATTGTCAAAAGATCCAGAAGCTGGAAACTGTTGGCTACGTGAAGAGATTGACACCTGAGGTTGTAGATGCCTCTACTGAGATATGGTACCTCCCTCATCACACCACAATAACAAAGCAAGGCTTGTTTTCAATTGCTCATATCAGAACAATGGACAAGCGCTGAATGATCAACTTCTTCCTGGTCCCATCCTGGTTCCTTCTCCTCTTGGTTTTCTACTCCAGTTTCATGAGCAAATGGTGGCTATCAGTGGAGACATTAAAGCAATGTTCCAACAGATCAGACTTTTGCCAGAAGATCGCTCACTGTTACGCTTTCTCTAGAGCAGGGGTGCCCAACCCTGCTCCTGGCAATCGGATGTCCTGCAAAGTTTAGCTCCAATCCTAATCACACACACCTGAGGCAACTAATTAAGGTCTTCAGGATCACTTAAACATTAAAGGCAGGTGTGTTTTAATTAGGGTTGGAGCTAAACTTTGCAGGACAGTCGATTGCCAGGAGCAGGGTTGGGCACCCCTGCTCTAGAGGGACATGAAGAGGGACAACTAGCCAAGTGTCTTGAGTTGCAGGTTCTCCCATTTGGGACTACCTGCAGTCCTTGTTGTGCCACATATGTGCTACAAAGTCGTGAAAGACAACAGTGGAGGCTACTAAGACGCTCAAAGGTCTGTAGAACAGGTATTCTACATTGACAACTGTTTGTAGAGTCTTGACTCCCCAGAGAAGGCCTGTTACCTCATCGTCAGGATGCGCAGTCATTTATCTTCTGGTGGGTTTAACATCTGCCTATGGGCTAGTAATGTACCTGCTGTAGTAGAACACCTTCTAGTTCAGGGGTGCCCAACCCTACTCCTGGCGATCGACTGTCCTGCAAAGTTCAGCTCCAACCCTAATCAAACACACCTGAAGCAACTAATTAAGGTCTTCAGGCTCACTTAAAAATTAAAGGCAGGTGTGTTTGATTAGGGTTGAAGCTAAACAATGCAGGACAGTCGATCGCCAGGAGCAGGGTTGGGCACCCCTGTTCTAGTTGAAGCCAGAGCAGCCAGTACTGAACTGTGGCTTTCTGAGCACAGTTTAGAGCAGGGGTGTCAATCTCAATTCCTGGAGGGCTGGGGCCCTGCAGAGTTTAGCTCCAACCCTAATTAAACACACCTGATCCAGCTAATCAAGTCCTTCAGGCTTATTTGAAAACTAAATGGTATGTGTGTTGGAGCAAGGTTGGAACAAAAGTCTGCAGGGCTCTGTCCCTCCAGGAATTCAGTTTGACACCCCTGGTTTAGACACATAAGAGCTAGCTTTAGGTCTCCAATGGAATTGTCTCACTGACCACCTTGGGTATCAACATCGCCATGTTGACTACTCTGAACCCACACTACAAAATGTGTATAAAGTACTGGCCACACAGTATGGCCCACTGAGTTATCTTATACCCTTCACTACAAAAGCGAAAATACTGATTCAAGATCTCTGGAAACTCAAGAATGGTTGGGATGACATCATCCCCCCAGAAAGTCTGTTAGTACAGTGGCAAGCCTGGTAAGCCGAACTGGCCAATTTGCACACTGCTGAGATACCCAGAGCATATATACCACCATGCGCTGATAACGATAGCACACAGAGAACCATCTATATTTTCTGCAATGCCTCTTAGCCCTCTGGGGTCTAAGGGGGTTTTGGGGCCTGGAGAAGTTTTGACATGCCCTGACTTTTGTGCTTTTTTCAGTTGCTTATAAACATATACATGGCTAAAGTCTGAAAACACTGTATTCAGCACAAACTGAGCTACAATAATATGTAAATAGCATGTATGTACATGATTGTGTTTTTGAGAAAACAACGTTTATGTGTGGTTAGTGAAAAACTACAATTTTGAAGTCCCTGAAATAAGGTCATAAAACACATACAGAACATTTGGTCACAAGACTGTTAAGCCTGGACCTTTTAGCCTAGAAGCCTTTTTGCTTCAAAATGATGTGAAAATCATCTTGTTTACTCACTCACAGAAAACAATAGATTGATTTAAATTTTCTAAGACACTTTTTGTTTCGAAAGGACATATGCGAGTAGGCGTGATTGACCCATACTCAGAATTTGTGATCTGCATTAATCCATCCAAAGTGCACACACACAGCAGTGAACACATACACACCGTGAACACACACCTGGAGCAGTGGGCACCCATTTATGCTGCGGTGCCTGGGGAACATTTGGGGGTCCGGTGCCTTGCTCAAGGGCACCTCAGTCGTGGTATTGCCAGCCAGGTGTGTGACTGAGAGGGAAGAGTTACAAGAAAGAATGTAAGGTCAAAATAAATGTATATATTTTTATGTTTGTAGTTTATTTCGAATATATTTATCCCACAAAATAACTTGAGATTCACTTGCGAGTGCAGTTTAACAGTTTATTAGGAACAATCAAAACTGACTTTCAAAGCTGAATTTTTAGCATCATTACTGCTCACCAATCCCTTCACGGGGCAGCTGCTATCATGACTGCAGCAGATGCCATAGCAGCTGAACTACATCTGTTAAGACAAGTTCAGAGGAACAGCTTCCAAGAAGAGGTGGCCATGCTGACCAAAGGTAAATCCATATCTGCCTAGAGTCTTCTTGCTTCACTTTCTGCTGAATATGACCAAACACTTGACTTAATCCGAATCAAGGGAAGACTCCCCAGAGCCGAGGGTCTAGATCCAGACTCAATACATCCCATAATACTAGAAACTAAACATCAGATTACAATGCTTTTAATCAAAGAATATGACAACCAGCTTCTGCATACAGGTCCAGAACGGGTCCTAGGGGAGATCAGACGCAAGTAATGGATCCTGCGTGGCAGAGAATCCATCAAGAAACACCAGTACAATTGTGTGACTTGTCAAAAATGGAAAGCAAGTCCAGTAATTCCGAAGATGGCAGACTTGCCCCCCTCACAACTAAGACTGTACAAACCACCTTTCTGGTCCACTGGTATAGACTGTTTTGGCCCTTTCACTATTAAGATAGGCAGACGCAAAGAGAGGCGCTGGGGCATCATATTCAAATGTATGACAAGTTGCATACATCTTGATCTTTTGGAGATAATGGACACGGATGCCTTCCTGATGGTACTGAGACGATTTGTATCACATTGTGGTAGGCCATATGAGATACTGGCTGATAGAGGCACAAACTTCAGAGGAGAAGCCACTGAACTCCAGGAAGCCTTCACATCATTAGAAGGTCCACTTAAAGAACATCTAGCCGGCCAGGAAATTACGTTCCATTTTATCCCTCCACATGCCCCACACTTTGAAGGAACCTGGGAATGAGAGGTACGGTCAGTGAAAAGTGCTCTTCAGGTAGTCTTGGGCAATCGAACAGTGCCTGAAGCAGTCTTGCGAACAGTGTTGGTAGTGGTCGAGGGAATCCTCAACTCTAAGCCACTCGGTTACATTTCATCAGATGTTGCCAACCCGGACCCTACCACATCGAATCTGTTACTGATGGGTCGTCGGGATGCCTCGCTCCCACAAGCAATCTACTCATCTAGTGATCGGAGAAGACAGTGGCGACACAGCCAAATTCTAGCCAATCACTTTTGGGTAAACTTTATCCGGCATTAATTACCAAGCCTACAGTCCCACCAAAAATGGCAAAAGGACACTGCCAATCTGAGTACTGAACAGATCATCATGATAGTTGATCCACAGTTGCCCCGAGCTTTGTGGCCTATTGGCAGAGTGACTAAAACATTTGCAGGGTAGATAATCGCATACGCACTGCAGAAGTGCAAGTGAAAGGGCACACTTATCTACGGCCTTTTGCCCAGTTAGTTAAGTTGCCATCGTGGGAAAATGAGGAAGAAAATAGTAACTGACACTGAGACTTTCCTAACTAATTACAAATGTAGATACCAAATTTGGGGGCGGCAATGTAGGAAAGTCTTTTCCTTTAGATTCACTTTCATATTTTACCACTAGAGGGTGCATATCTTTCATCTTACTGATACCTATACACCTTCCCTTTAAGACACTGTGCTTTATAAACCACATGCGCTGGGTCACGATGAGCATCCGAACTTTCAAGTTGTGTGCGTCCATGCTGAAAAGTACATTTATTTTGCCTTCTCCAGCAGAAACATGCATGTTAATAATGTTGATGATATTGTGATGATGTTATGTTAATCCTGTAAGCTCATATTTGTACAGTATTATGTTATTTGTTAAGCTACATAGGGAAGCTAACATGCTATTTTCACGTGCAATAGTGCGTTGTTGTTATTTTAACATTTAACATCTGTAGTAAGTTAATAGAAAGACTGTAATATTCTTTATATCTCATTTCCACAATTATCCTCTATTTCAGACCACACACACAAACACACCAAATACCCCAAGACCTCTCCCACTAACACATTAATTCCCAGAAAGTTCTCTGTTTCCGCGCACCAAAAACAAAAAAAAAAAACCTTGTACAACAAATACATTTTGTTATTTTGGTCACATGCACAGAGCCGCAGTAACTACATACAACTATGAGTTGGTTGCGCTCACAAACACACTACTTTGATGAGTGACAGTGAATCCACAGAGGAAAAATCTGGAAGTCTTGTTTTTGGTGGTGTTCGATGAAAGACCATATAGCGAACTCAAAAATCTGAATGACTATTTGAAAACATACTGTTTGATTTCCTTTCTTCTCTCTGACAAACAGGTGTCAGAAACTGAAAGTTGTGGAGCACTTTTTGTGTATTTCTGCTTTTCTATAACAGAATGAGTTTGCCTTTGTATTCAGCCATCTGCTGTTTTTTACAGATTGGGAAGAATAGACAAAGCACATGCAAAAATCAGACCGAATCTGAACATGATTTCAGAACCCAGAATTGGATCAGTGACATCAGTCTATAGGTTTACTGTGCGTACATGAACAATCAAAAATCAAAATAGTGCAGATTAACTGCAAGAACGTGTCCTGTCATGTACCTTATTCTTCTCTTTTCAAATAAAACATGTGTCTATCTGATGTCAGAGTTTGGCCTGTTTTTGGTTGATGTGAAAACAGCTGACGTCCAACGGGTCCACACCAAAAGTGCCCTGAAACAGCACTGTCCAATAACAAAGACAATTCCTGCTTCATCATATCAAAAACGTAGAAGCTGAAACATAATCTTGTTTTCTTTTTGATTTACAAGATGTATGTAAATCAGCGGGTATCAGTGGCATCTCATCACCTACTTTCTGTCTTCATTAAAGTCTACAAAAACCTGTTGGGGTTTTCAGTTAAAGCTCATTATGATTCAGCGAGTTCATTGGTACAAATCTGCGCTCATTATACTTTTGCTAGCACATCTGTCACACGTCCGCATGCCATCCTCAGGCTCATGAACAGCTGGAAACAACTGTGAATCAAAGCTGAGCAGACTCCACTGCGTAGTCATACGTCCTTGACTTAGAGAGTGTGGCCCGTCTGTCAGTTTGACTGTAGATTGAAGCAGGTAACATGTGGCTTTGAATACAAATGTGCCCATCATTGCCAGTTCTGTTTAAACATAAAAAAAAAATAAAAAAAATCAGATGAAAAGCAGCACAGATGCTCATGATTGCCTGTGTACTGCACTGAGTGCACTACGTGCATTTTTAAATTGTTAGACAAGAGCTGTATTTTGAAATCTGGTAAGCTGCCTCCATGGTCATCACAGACACGCCACAGACACTAATTTAAGATGCATTCTTTTGCTTTGACAACAATTTGAAAACACAATGTACCTTTTGTGGAAGAGGAAATCCCATTATGCACTGCAACAAGCTCAGTGAAATAAATCCAAGAAATATTTTGATTATAAATACTTCAGTAATGAAATGTATTGATAACAATAGTTTCAATTCATAAAAAAAAGGCATAAATTCTTGAGAATTTTTCATTTTTCTTCACCTTCCACTGTAGAATGTTCTATTCACACATATTGTTTTCACATTCCCCTGCACTTCTTTTCCATTGTTTTTCTATTCAAACATGTTAGACGGATATCTTTGAACATTGTGCCCGCATCTCACATATTTTACAGCATGTCTTATATGTGTGTTTTTAAAATGCTGTGTCAATTTAAAAGATGTTCATCTTGGAGATGTCTTTGTAATAAATAAAAATCCTAAAAGCTTGTATGAGGCAAATTTATGTAAACATAGTCCGTGAAAAGCACAATATGCAAGTGTTCACTGCTAGAGTTTTGCATGTTCGAAACAATAACTAAGGCGAAGCTTGATGACGTTATGAAGAGTGGTGGAACGATGTAAGATGTTGTTTTCATTATTAAGGGATGTATGGAATTCACAAATCATGTTCACAGATGAGGTAATGAATTACCTGTACCTTCCACAGTTATTCAAACAGCAAATAAATTTTACAGAGAAAGCGAGCAAAGAACATTAACATTGTCAAAGAACATTATGGCTGATTTCAGTCTAGTGTGAAATTAAGCACTTTCAAAAAATGCGGTCATTTCAGCCATAATGGATTTACTTTAACTGTGCAGCAGCATTTGTGTCCACGCTTGTGGTTTCTACAAGCGAAAACCGAGGACAGCACGGATATTACATCACTGATATGTGACCATGACCATGGATGAACAGGGATGAGTCAGTTTTTAAAACTGGAATTTTTTTTTTACAAATCCTTGGGAACTTTTGGAATAATGTAAGTACACAGCTGCATTAAATATAGTACACTGTGCAAGTGATTTTTGGATATTTTATTACGAAAATCTTACATATTGTGCGTTTAAGGGATTGTGAACAGATGGGACAAAACGTAAAATATATATATAGTCAAATTAAGAGTCTTAAAGTTTTTCTGCTGTCTAATGTCTTATAGTAAACACTAAAATAGCATTAATAATGAGAGAGAGAGAGAGAGAGAGAGAGAGAGAGAGAGAGAGAGAGAGAGAGAGAGAGAAATACATATGCAACTATTACAGAAGGTACAAACACTCACTGATGTTCCAGAAGGAAAAACCATGCATTAAGAGCCGGGGTGGGGGTGAAAACTTTGAACCTTCTGTAATAGTTGCATATGAGTCCCTCAGTTGTCCTCAGTGTGAAAAGATGGATCTCAAAATCATACATTCACTTTTGGAAAAGGTTCAAATATGCAGAAGATGCGGGAAAAACAAAGAATGTGCTGGAGAATTTTTTTAAAGAACAGCAGGCAGTTGAATTGCTCAGGACCAGCGCAGGACTCATGAACAACTATCACAAAACAGAGAAACAGTCGTGGATCATCCAGGAAATGACACAAAGTAATACAATTCAATTGCATGTAAACTTCTGAACAGGATAGTTAATCATTAATGCAATAAATAGTAAATCAACAGCTAATTGTTGTAATATCAAATCAGAAGACAGTTTGCTGCTTACAACTGGAATATTCTTATTAGGAATCAATCAATCTGTGATCTGTTATAAAAAATAAAAATCAGAAAATATTTAATTGGGTGTATTTAGGATGCAGAAAAGGCTAGCTATCAAATTAGTCTTAACAAAATAAAGATGTTATCCATTGTATTCCAAAAACATAATCCAAAACCCAAAAATTCAATTTCTGTCATGGCATGGTGTTAAACACAGTTATTAATTTGATGTGGTGGAAATAACACTCTGGTAAGAAGCATAAATAAATAATTAATAAGTAAGTAAGTAAATAAATAGCTTGATTAATTGCAGGGCCAACAGCACTGAGAATGCAACACATAATTGATACATTTTTGAAACATTTTGAAATGTCTTGCATAGCAACAAGTCTTTGCATTCACGTTCTTGCATACCGCAGCACAAGGGTTCAGCAGTGGTGTGAGAGCTCAGGAGTGACATGACATGCTGTACTTAAGTTCTGGGAAGTGAATATTCTGATAGAGATAAATGGGTGGAGCGCAGTGCTCTCTCTCGTCGCAGCTCTTATTCACATGGCTCAGGATTCATCCATGCTCATCATTTGTTCTGTTTAGTTTTGGGTAGCTGGGGAATCGATACCCGTGGGCCTGAACAAATCACTCCTGAGCGCATCACCACAGAGGATCATTTAACACTGTCACATAAGCGTACACGGACACACACAGGCACCGTGAACCGTATCTCCCTGTATAACTTACACCTACCCCTTGTTGAAGAATGCGGGGAGGAAAGCTATCGTTTAGGGACTGTGAAAAGGCTGCGGCTCTTAGCAGGATGAAACATGGGAATAGCCACAGCATGGTGTTGCGGTGGCAAGCTCGGTCTGAGCTAGAGATTAATAGGAGAAGGAGAGAAGAACATTACCACCAGTCAGGGATAAATGGCTGAAGCTTGTATGCACTGTAAGCTTTATTAATCTGCCTCACCTGTGCAAAAAAAAGCAGCACCGCGAAGAGCCGTTCATCAGAAGCGAGCCATATCAGGGAGTCAGAGAATCAGCTTTGCAGTGTTCCTCTTTTGGAGGGTCAAGTTATTACTTCCAGAGGGCACATAATGTGTAAGAGCACTTAATGGTCAAGAGGGGGGAAGTGCTACCTGTGATGAGAACATGTTCGGGTCAGGCTTGATAAGGCACTTCCTGTGTAATCCGCTGTAGGAACTCAGAAACAGTAGGACATTAAGACAAAGAGGTGAAATTAGAATGAATGCAATACATTAGTGAGACACAAGAGTTCTTTCAGTGGGGTAAATCCTCTCAAAAACATTTAACATTTGAACCAACTCTAGTTCTGGACAGAAATGCTTGACTCTCCATTAAGAACCAATGAGGTAACATCTGGGAATGGAAAATTTGAGGTAGTCATATGTCAGTATGGTAAGAGTATGTTGAGAAAATCATCTCAGAGTAGCCTAAGATGGTTTGTTGGTGTTCCCTTCTGGACAGCTTTGATATTTAGCCGTGACACACCAAAGTCATGGCCAATGTCGGGCCATTGTTGAATATTTTGTTGGCCCAGTTTTTTATGGTGTGTATGTTGAATCACTGTCGGCACCTCTGTGTAATCCCGTGTAAGAGTGCAGAGACAGTACAATATTAAGCTGACGAAATGGAATTAGAAAGAAAGCAACACATTAATGAGGCACAAGAGCTCTTGAAGTGGATCTTCAAGGAAGGAAAGAGGGGTAAATCCTCTCAAGAGCACTTAATGTTTGAACCAGCTCTAGTTCTAGAGAGAGATGCCTGACTCTCCAGTAAAAACAAATGAGTTGACAGTTGGGAGTGGAAACTTTGAGGTGGTCCAAAGGTCAATATGGATAAAAAAAAAAAAGAGAAGGGCATTTTGCTGAGAAAAAGATGCAGTCAAATTAGTGATTTTTTTGCAGGCAAAAAAAGAAAAAAAAATTCACTATTTTGAGAAGTATGATTCACTGCTCACAAAGAATTCACTTTCAAATCAAGCGGCTTTCAGTTGGTCAACTTTGCAAATTGTGACCAACCTCAACCTGTAGCATTCCAGTCTGCTCAGGTTGGATAGTGCCACAAAACGGCAATCATCAGCCACTGGCCAATGTTTTTAAAAGTGTATTCCACACCACCAGCAGTACTAGCTGGACCACCGTTAATGTCTTTTGGCCGACTGGACATGTGAAATTATTGTCGGAGCCATAATGGAGAGGTAATTTTGAGTGGCTGTTCAGCTTAGTGAATCAGTCCACTAGAAGAAAAAATAAAAGTGATGAAAGCATCAAACTGTGAAGTCATCATTTTCATCTTATCTGAGCAGTCCAATATGAGAATATTTTCATAATGGCATGGCTGTCTAGAATGAAGAACGTCAAAGTCCACCTTCTACAAGAGGGTCAAGTTATTACTTCCAGAGGGCACGTAATGTGGAGGAGAACTTAATGGTTAATAGGGGGAAGTGCTACCTGTGATGAGAACATGTTCAGGGCAGGCTGGTTAAGGCACATCCCATGTAATCTCCCATAGGAGCTCAGAGACAACAGGATATTAAGATGAAGAGGTGGTATTAGAATGAAAGCACCACATTAATGTTGCACAAGAGCTTAGAGTGGATCTTCAAGCAAGGAAAGTGGGGTAATTCCTCTCAAGAGCATTCGACATTTGACCCAACTCTAGTTCTAGAGAGAAACACTTGTCTATCCAATAAGAAAAAATGGGGTGACAGATGGGAAAGAAAACTTTGAGGTGGTCACAGGTCAATGCAGTAAAAACGGGAAATCTTGCCTAAGTAAACTGCTCAGACTAGCCTAAGATAGTTTGTTGGTGTCCCAGTCCCCGCAGCTTCTATTAATGTATATTAATATACATTGACTTTTTTTTTTTTTTACTTTTTGGAAAATTGTGTAGAACCCCAGACCACTGCTTCTATTCTATATACCTACAAATGCACTTGAGTTTCATCCACCACTGCTCTGAAAATGAGCTTGTCGATGTGCTAGCTACTTTTGTGAGATAAACTCAATAATTCAAAAACTTGCTCTTCGTAAAAAAAAAAAAAAAAACCAGAGTGACCACTTTATTCCAGGTATCAGTACAAGCTTCTTTTAAGAAGACATTTACATTTAGAACAAGTTAGAATCACATTTCTACTTTACAGCATGGCTAGCAGCAGGACTTAATTACTCACCCTCCTGTCGTTCCAAACCTGAAGACCTTCATTCATCTTCACAACACAAATTAAAATATTTTTGATTACATATTTATACATATACAGATTACTTATTTGGTGTATTTGGTGTAACAGAATATGTTGACATGCTTTGATGTTCAAAAAACACATTATTTTTCAAATACTGTACATTTTTGTAGTTCCTCTATGCCCCGCTTGGAATGAATGTGACCTGTATCCGGATGTTGTCCACATACACATTGAAAAGACAAGTGTATACACACTTGTGATTGGAATGGTATCCGATCAGCATGTCCTGGTCCAGAGGTAGTCGAGGACGCATTGTGATCGGATCTCAGTGTAATGTAAACGCAATCCAGCCATCGTGTCTGCATTCGCAGGTGGACATCACGCAAAATGCCATCCCCTCTCTCACAAACTGTTAGAAAAAAAAGAAGGAGAACACCCGTAATGGAGACTAGTGAGACTCCTTGACTTATCTTTGATTTGTAAAATGTCCTGCGACTGAAAATGCTTTTCAAAAGAAACCCCCCACTTCAGGTTGACTTTGCACCAGGCCATTCTCTGCGGACTTATTTTAATATTGCACAGGAAAAACAGATTTGTTCAGTTATCCAGAAAAGGCAGTTAATGTTGCCAATTGTAAATGCGCCATGTTCTGATTGACAGATGATCCGATCTGCCTGACCGGATCATGGTGATTGCATGTTAATGCCAAGTGTAAACGAAGCCAGAGTCTCGTGACAGACACAGTGATGATGCTCGTGTGTATTTGCAGTACACAAGCCGCGATTAAGAAAGCTGACTCCACTGTGATGTGACCCTGTCTCTCTCTCTCTCTCTCTCTCTAACGCACACATACACACAAGGCAATACTCTACACGGCCTAAACTCCACATTTGAACAGTCAATAGCAAATCCTTAAACTATTAAGAAAACATACTTACAGTAGCTGATTCAGAATAAGGGCCAGATTGTCATAGCAAAGTTGGAATTGACCCTCTTTTTTTTTTTTTTTTTTAGAAATAGCCTTTGCACAGCCAGCCTTATAGGCTACTCTCCTAGGTTCACAAAACTGTCGTCCATATAATGTGTTGCACAAATTTCGAACATCTGGGTTGTGCTGTTCTGTTGTAAATAAATCTTAACCAATGATTCGTCATTGCATGTACTTTCGGAAGGCCAAATAAAGTGCTTTCGCACATAAACACACAGCGTCTCCCTGACATGGCTGCATCAACACTACTGCGGTTCTGAAACCACGCCTTCTTTCTTCACATGAACAATTGGGCGGGATTACGCAAATTTTTCCACATCATTACATAGACACGTGATGGCATGTTTGAATAAGGCATTTTAGCCCAGTCTGAATAAGCCTTCACTTTAAGATAGAATAAATCCTTTTGTGGGAGAGCGTTGTAACTCTGCAGATCTTATACATGCACAAATACCCACATAAAACACTAAAAAAAAAGGAAAAATAGAAATCGCATCATATGACCCCTTTAACTTATATTATTATCATTATTTTGCATTTGAACTCCTATTAAACATTTAACTCTTTACCACTCTAAACAGAAATGCTATGTCAATGCACCTGTTTCATGGGCTCTTTCTAATAGAAGTGCCATATTCGTCACTGTTCCAGTACCCCATAATTTACAAATTAAGCACTGGCTAGCTGTCATTCTACGCTGCACTCAGTTACTTTGTACAGAGCTGCTGAGGCATGTCACTTACTAATGCTAAGACACGGATGAATGATTCAAAAGAGCTTAACTACTGCTATTTGAAGGAAATATAAGCGGAAAGTACCAGGTGTTAACAGGAATATTGAATATTAATTGTGCCTGCAAATTAAGGACCTTGCACATAAATTTTCACAATAGTAAAATGAACTGCAAAATGGGGATGCAATGATACCATTTTTTCAGATCCGATCCAGAAAATTCTGAGTATCGGCTGATTCTGATCCGATACCAGCTCAGTTGTTTTTTTTGTTTTTTTGTGTGTGTGTGTGTGTGTGTGTGTGTGTTAAACACAATCTACTAAATATAGACAACTTCATTTTAATGAAAAATAACAAATGAATATATATATATATATATATATATATATATATATATATATATACTATTAAAAAATATATATATATAATCATAATCTATGACAAAATACTATTATAAACTAGGTAAGTGGATAATTTAGCATCAAAAGTTATTCTAGAATAAACATGAATGCAAAATTTTATAAAATCTAAACATTTAGTGAAATAACATTATTTAGTGGGGAACAAATAAAAGCGAATAAGTGTAGGACTAAATCTGGTCAAATGTTACACATTGCTCTATATAAATTGTGCTATACATTAGATTATTAATAGCCTTATAGGACAGAACATGAAATGCTATAAATAATCTTTCATTATGCAAAAGTATTATAATACGAAAAGCTCCGATACAGAGCAGCACATGCGCATCCCGTGTGCAGAATGATGCGCGTGATGCAGCACAGCTTTGCATAGAGTTCAAAGCACAAGAGATACTGATGTGTAATTTAATAAATTTGTGCGATAGTTTATTGAGCCTTTTCTTTTAAAGTGCCTCTATTATGGGTATTGAAAGGTTCATATTTTGGTTGTGGGAATCCCCAACAACAGGTTGACATGCATGCAAGGTCAAAAAACACTTTCATTGTCTTAAAATGTTAAAATGTGCAAAAATACATATATATATATATATATATATATATATATATATATATATATATATATATATATATATATATATATATATATATACATACATACATACATACACATACACACACACACACTTTTTGCTCGTCTTGTCTAGCTCTGTGATCCGCATGCATACAGGTTATGTCTTAAAACTCCCAACACTTTTCTCCTCCTACTTCAAAATCGTCCTACATCGTTGTTTAAATGTATTTATTAATTTTTTTTGGAAAGAATGTTTGACCACCCTTGCACGTTCAGTTTGTAAACACTGGATCGGTGCTTCTGCAGTGATTTCGGATGATTTTGGAGTTGGAGAGGAAAATGAGTTGGGAGTTTTTCGACATACCCTAACTGTACCCTAACGTATTTCCCCTCACAGTGCAGAGCACAGTGTCTTCTCCCACAGGAATCCGCTACTGTGTTGTGTTCAAGTTTTCCCGGGTCTGCGCGCACAACAAGTGGGCGGGCAAAAATATGCTAATGTTTCAGTTTGACGTCACCTTGAAACAGATAAAGAGTCACTTTAAAAACAACTCATTTTGAGTCAACTCTTTCTTTTGAAAGACAATAACATTATACACAGTGCACTTTTAGATTTAAAACTTTGCAGGATGTTTTCATTCACTTAGAGCTGTAAAAAACACATAATAACAGCAAATTAACAAAAATACACAAGATAACAGTTACAACAGTTTTAAATTTTAGTTACTGGCGCTCGAGGAGAGTAATCGTCTTGACTGTCTTAACTAACCGTGACACGCAGTTTGAATGTTGAATGGAGGATGACAGAAAGACGCAGCAGGGAGAAGAGTTTACATCAACTTGAATTTAACAACTTTAATATTCATCTGTCCCTCACATTAAACTACGGAATATGTGTATATGTGTATAAAATCAAGCACCAAGCCATTGCAGTCCGCATTTATAAACAGTTGTAAAAAAAATAAATAAAAAAAAATTAAAAAAAATGGGTCATTCTGACCGGCTCAGTGAATTCAAGCATGGTAGTGTGATAGGAAGTCCATTTTTGAAATTCCATCCCTTCTAGTTATTCTACACTCAACTGTAAGTTGTATTATTGGAACGTAAAGCAGCAACTTGGCCACAAAGTTACTGAGTGCTGAGCCGCATGGTTTGTAAAAGCTGTCAATGCTCTGCTAATTCCTTAGCTTAAGAGTTCCAAACTTACACTGACATTAATATTAGCACAGAAACTATGCAGTGAAAGCTTGATGGAACTTGTTTCCAAGGCCAAGCAGCTGCATGCAAGTGTCACATCACCAAATAAGCATTGGATAGGTTGGTGTAAATCACGCTACCACTGGACTTTGGAACAGTGGAACAAAAGTTCACCACTCCTGTCTTTTTTGGGCCAGTTTCTGAATATTCAGTGCCAGGTGTTCTTGGGTCTTCCTCTCTTTCGTTTACCTTCTGGCATCCAAAAAAGGGGCAGTCCAGATGTCATCTTTTGTTTCCTCTGGAAGACATGTCCAATTCATCTCCATTGCCTTCTCATGATGATGGTGTCCATACTTTCTTCTTTGCCCATGGCAAGTAGTTCTTGATTAGAAATTGTTTTGGGCCAGATGATTTGTAGAATCCTTCTACTTGTACTGGTGAGGGTTGGAAGTGTTCAAGGACATCACCTCTCTTTTTGTCTTTCTGATCTTCAAGGCTACTTGTTGTTGTTTTCTCCTGCATGTGCTGGTAAGTATGTGAAAGTAGCATCAGGTCGACAGCAAAGTCAAGATCTTCCAGATTTCATCTGGTACCTCTTGGTTGGATCTTTGAAGAAGGAAAACATTACCTGCCTAACTGCATTGTGCCAAGTGTAATTTGGGATTAACTGAAATTTTGGACAATGCCATGCTTTCAACATTTGGGGAAGGGCCCTTTACTATTCCAGCGTGACTGCACAAAGCAAGGTCCATAAAGGCATATTTCAATGAGTTTGGTATGGAAGAACAACACCTTTGGGTTGAACTGAAATGAAGATTGTGAGCCAGGCCTTCTCTTCCAATATCAGTGCCTAACCTCCAAATTATCTACTGGATTAATGGACAAAAGTTCTTACAAAAACACTCCAAAATCTTTTGGAAAGCTATCCCAGAAGAGTGAAAGCTCTAATAGTTGCAAAGAAGGGACCAACTCCATAAATGTCTTCATATTTAGAATGGAATGTCATTAAAGTTCCAGTTGGTGTAATGGTCCCTGCAGGTGTTTTAATACTGTTGTCCATATAATGCATATACACATACACACTACAGTTCAAATGTTTGGAGTCAGTATGACGCTTTGTGTGTGTTATAAAAAAAAATTCTCCCAATCTCATGTTAATCTTGAGTACCTGAGTAGTACTGCATCCTTCATATCTCAAAAGAGTCATTAGTTTTATCAGCTTTTTAACAGTAGTGTATATCTACTAAAATTTAATTTTGTACATTAATATACCAAATGGCTACATTTCAAAACAATGAAGTATATTAATTTAAGTGATAATGATGGAGAAAATGGAATGGATGTCTTCTATGATGCTGCGGTTGCTACTCTTTTATTACATAAAGGATAAGTCGCTTGAGGACATGCATTACAGTGATTTTACCTCTGTTGAAGGGATTTTAAGCATGTTTCACGGATGGCCTCTAATGGCTTATTGCTTTAATATAATTGGTATAGAGAGCAACCAGACACATTTAATGCACTATCAACTCCAGTCAGCTTACCATGAAATATTATAATCTCCACAAGCCTTTCACAGAACTCAATTTCAAGGTATGATAGAGGTTAGAGAAATGCAACTTCACTATGATGTACAAAAAAAAAAAGAGAAGCACACACAAATGAAAATATCTGAGTCTGAGGTCATGTCCAACTCTCCAATACCTTGCAGACTCAGAACTGGGTATTCAGTCAAAAGTATCAGTGGTTTTATGTGAGTATTTTAGAGACAAACTCACAGTAGATGAAAACATTTTGATTAAAGGTCGAAAACCAGTCACCCATGAACGTATCTTCTCTACACAGTGACCTCCCAGACATTAGTAAAAAACGAACAGTTCAGGTTATCATTTTCTGGTGCTCATTCTTATTCTCTCTGAACCAGCTGAAATCAAACCAAACTGAATGAATAGTCAACAATATCTAGTAGTAGTACACTACCTGTGATTTGAATCGGATCTGCTCTTCAATGTTATCTTCTGCTACTATGAACCTTGACCAGTGGTGGTAGCAGTGCTTTTATGAATGTTTATAGCATGATTTGTGAAAATATAACTACAATACTGAATGACATAGCACAGACTTCTTCATGGCTAGTGTTTGCGTATTTCATTTCATTCTGTAACTTACTTGTTCTACAGATACCTTCACTAGTGTTAAATGCAGGCACGTGCACACACACACATCGAAGGGGGCTTGAGCATCTGCCCTTTTTCTTCCTTGAGAGAAAGAGCCCGTTTTTCTGGGGAATTTTTTTTTTTTTTTTGATAAATGAATACAGCCTATGTATATATGTGTGCATGTGTGTGTTTCTGTTTGCGCACAGCTTTCCCTGTTAAACAAATAAAAAAATCAAAATATCAGATCGGGTTGGGAAATATTGAGAATCTTTCGAGTTCCGATGCCTTTCTTCCCTCCGCGTCTACACTAATTTGCATACATTTGACATAAGGCATTGCAGATGAATAGGATAAACAAAATAACTAAAGCATTTCACCACCAATGTTGCCAAGTCTGCGTTTTTTTTCCTTGGAATTGGGTTACTTTAACTCTGTTGCTGCATGTCCGCGGGTTGAAGTGACCCCAGTAACATGATATTTGGCCCCTGGAATGCAAATTTTACCAGGAGAACCCCACCAAAAAAAACCTTGTATTTTATGCCCTGGAACGCAATTTTTACCAGGGCAACTGGGCAGGTTTTGTTGTAACACCTGGCAACCCTGATCACCACAGAACTTCCCCAGTTATTAGTTAATGACTTACTGTACATCAAGAGTCTTTTCCCTTTAAATCTTATGTTTGTTGATTTTGAAGTGATATATATTATAGTAACACCAAAATTTTTAACAATTTATTGTCTTGTTCAAAATAAATTATTAGTGTGAATATGGCTTTCTCTATTGTGCAGTCATTTATTCTAAATATATACTTGTAATTAATAGCATAGAAAACATTCACATTGTGTAAAGAAGACCATATAGTCTCTATGTGAGCTGATTATTTTGTAGACATCTGTTGAAAAATGAAAAAACGTGATACAGTTGGATGTGTGTGAGGGAATTAAAATAAACTGGTAAGTCAGAGTTATGTTAATACAGTCGTGGCCAAAAGTTTTGAGAATTACATAAATATTAGTTTTCAAAAAGTTTGCTGCTAAACTGCTTTTAGATCTTTGTTTCAGTTGTTTCTGTGATGTACTGAAATATAATTACAAGCACTTCATACGTTTCAAAGGCTTTTATCGACAATTACATGACATTTATGCAAAGAGTCAGAATTTGCAGTGTTGGCCCTTCTTTTTCAGGACCTCTGCAATTCGACTGGGCAATTCGACTCAATCAACTTCTGGGCCAAATCCTGACTGATAGCAACCCATTCTTTCATAATAACTTCTTGGAGTTTGTCAGAATTAGTGGGTTTTTGTTTGTCCACCCGCCTCTTGAGGATTGACCACAAGTTCTCAATGGGATTAAGATCTGGGGAGTTTCCAGGCCATGGACCCAAAATTTCAACATTCTGGTCCCGGAGCCACTTAGTTATCACTTTTGCCTTATGGCACGGTGCTCCATCGTGCTGGAAAATGCATTGTTCTTCACCAAACTGTTGTTGGGTTGTTGGAAGAAGAAGTTGCTGTTGGAGGGTGTTTTGGTACCATTCTTTATTCATGGCTGTGTTTTTGGGCACTCCCTTGGATGAGAAGCAACCCCACACATGAATGGTGTCAGGATGCTTTACTGTTGGCATGACACAGGACTGATGGTAGCGCTCACCTTTTCTTCTCCGGACAAGCCTTTTTCCAGATGCCCCAAACAATCGGAAAGGGGCTTCATCGGAGAATATGACTTTGCCCCAGTCCTCAGCAGTCCATTCACTATACTTTCTGCAGAAGATCAATCTGTCCTTGATGTTTTTTTTTTGGAGAGAAGTGGCTTCTTTGCTGCCCTTCTTGACACCAGGCCATATTCCAAGTCTTCGCCTCACTGAGCGTGCAGATGCGCTCACACATGCCTGCTGCCATTCCTGAGCAAGCTCTGCACTGGTGGCACTCCGATCCCGCAGCTGAATCCTCTTTAGGAGACGATCCTGGCGCTTGCTGGACTTTCTTGGATGCATTGAAGCCTTCTTTACAAGAACTGAACCTCTTTCCTTGAAGTTCTTGATGAACCTATAAATTGTTGATTTAGGTGCAATCTTAGTAGCCACAATATCCTTGACTGTGAAGCCATTTTTTATGCACCTCAATGATGGCTGCATGCGTTTCTTTGCAGGTCACCATGGTTAGCAATGGAAGAACAATGATTTCAAGCATCACCCTCCTTTTAAACATGTCAAGTCTGCCATTCTAACCCAATCAGCCTGACATAATGATCTCCAGCCTTGTGCTCGTCAACATTCTCACCTGAGTTAACAAGATGATTACTGAAATGATCTCAGCAGGTCCTTTAATGACAGAAATGAAATGCAGTGGAAAGGTTTTTTTTGGGGTTAAGTTAATTTTCATGGCAAAGAAGGACTATGCAATTCATCTGATCACTCTTCATAACATTCTGGAGTATATGCAAATTGCTATTATAAAAACTTAAGCAGCAACTTTTCCAATTTCCAATATTTATGTAATTCTCAAAACTTTTGGCCACGACTGTATATTTAACGGTTTGTTTAGAAAATAAATAAATAAATAAATATGAGAATTTTTTCCACTTGAGCCCCTGCCCCTCAAAATGTCTGTGCACATCCCTGGATAAACGCTACTGTTTATGATAGCGTCGATAATATTTCTATAGCATAATATCATGATACTTTTGTGTTTCCCTTACTGAATGTCATATCCTGTCAGCAATAACCTGTCCATGGGATTGTCTGATTACTGTCAGTTTAAGTGCGGCGATGCAGTGTTGCCAGATATTGCTATTAAAACAAACAAAATAAAAAAAATAAAAAAATAAACTAGGCCAAAAAAATAAACTGAAATTATTTCAAATCTTTTGCAATAAATACTATGCTGTATCGGCTGTGCCCACCCCCTTACTCACAACTCTCTCTCAAGACTCGTTCACTCCGCCACAAGAGCTAAACATTCTTGCAAACTGTCTAAACTGAATTAAACATGTCATGCAGACATTCATATGAGAGGTTTAACAGCAAATTAGTCATTCAGAGAACACTTTTTATTTTTGAACGTGGAAATTTACCGAGGTCCGGACCTCAAAAATGGCTAGGGGCCTGTGGATACCTGCACACAGTTGTATCAGACAAGTATGGTACACTGCTGATAAGCCACACCATTTATGCTTCAAGAATTTTGTTGGACCATGGGATTTAATTTACCTTACCTGTAGGGTATAGAGTATCCACAGATTAATGGGCTTGCTTAAAAAGACAGTCAGAAAGGCAAAACCGCTTATGAAGAGGCAGAGATATAAACAATCGTAAGTCTGATTAACTTGCAAAATATTCCATGTGAAGAAATGCAGGAGAAATTCTTCAGGTTGTAAAATGTCACGTGGTATGACTCCCCAAAAACGAAATGAGAAAAAATACTTTTTACCTCAAAATATACTGTTCTTTTTGAAAATAAAGATTGTAACTGCTATAAATCTTTGTCATAACCGTATGAAACCAACATGAATAAGAGAGAGAGAGGATTGTGTGGATCATGAAGCACCACTAATTAGGGTTGGGAATCACTAGAGGCCCCACAATCACGTTACTTGTGTCACGATACAATTTTATTGCGGTTTTAAATTTATTGCGATATTCTGCGATAGAATTTATAGAATTGATAGAATCTTTTCCCAACATCAAATTATGTCCCTAAAGGAAAACTTTGGCAACATCTGTTTTAACTAAAAATAAATATTTCTCAGTTCAATTTTAATGCTGCAGTGCAAAATGGGATTGTCAAGCAGACAAACTGACCAACACTTTCATGAAAAACTGTCATAAATATTGTATGCACTTGGCAAACTCAATTATTTGTAATACAGTCTAATCTAGTCCACCTTAATTAAATGTAAACCGGTATGCACTGCTGTGTGACTACAGGTATTTTGAACAATGTAACTTGAACTTGTACAAAAAAAGTAGTGCAGACCCTTCAGCAATTGTCACATAAAAAAAAAAAAACTTCTAAAAAAAAAAAAAAAAAAAAAAAACAGTCTTACATCCGATTTAAATGTGGACAGGGCTTTCCTGATAACTTTCTGCAATGCCACCATCTTTATTTCACTAACTTACTGCATGCTGAAGGTGAGCCAGCTGACCTCACCAAAAAAAAAAAAAAAAAAACCACCACCATCTAGAGGATTGTAAAGAAATTGATTGTATTATTGTACCAAATAGTATAATAAAAGATCAATATTTGGCGTCTGTGTATCGATACAGTATTGCCGCTGGAAAATATCGCGATACTATGCTATATCGATATTTTCCCCAACCCTATCACTAATGGATTACTGGAAGAAGGCCTTGCAGACCAGCAAATCAAAAATTATAGCAATACTTGGTACATTTGGTTGGTTTTGTACAGCACCCAGTAGTCAAAAGGATGGATCCTCACTGTGTAAAACCAGCTGCAACTGCAACTTAAAAAGAGTGGCTATCTAAACCCAAAAGAGCAGTATCTTCTTGTCTTCACCTTGTTGATCAAGAGTTGCTCCTACAACACGATAATGACCCTAAACATGCTGTACTTCCAGGCTATGTCACAGCAAGAAGAAAAGGATTCAAATCATGCAAAATAATACAGAATAGCCAACACACTCTCCAGAGTCCACATATAAACCTCATCCAGCTGGTTTAAGAATACTTGTGGGAACTTATGCAATAGTGTTGAGAAGGATTTTCCAAACACCATTTGACTTCAACTGTAGAAAGGTCTTTTTCTCTAGTGATAAGAGTTTTTAATTCCCAATTGTTTATTAACTGTTTATAATTGCCAGTATTTTAGTGAACTATAAACTTCCACTATGATAATTGAATTGTTTTGCCTACATAGTTAAAACTTAACATTGTGCTTTATTTGACTGTGCTGTGTACCGTCAATGATGAATTCTACTGTCACATGTAAGAATCAAGGTTACCAAACTCAAACCTTTCTTAAAGGTGCATTTTTTTTTTCTGTTTCCGACTTGAGACTTTCACCCATGCAATTTGTAAAAGTATGCTTTTGTGTGATGCTACATCCACAGTGTCAGGTTGAAATATAAAGACCTCTGGCATATCAACTAGTGCAACATAAATTAAATATTACTTTGTTCACCTTTAATTCCATTCATTTGCTATGCTAATATTCTCCATCTCTGCATCAAATCAGACTAAAATCAGAGCGTAGAAAACGCTAATTTTGATATTACCATTTGTTGTTGCTGGTTTCCTAGTGTCATTTCACACATCTGTCACAGTTCCAATTTTCACATCTTGCATCTGGAGGTTTCATGTAAGAAAGTGTGTGGATGTCAGTTTGTTACACAGTCAAACTGACGTGTGTATCAGTCCCTAATATGCATCTTTACAAAGCCTTGCTAAATTATCATGAAGTTTTCTAACTGTTTTGTAATATATAATATCTGACTGGAACCAACCTGCAATGAATACAAGGGAAATTACCCAGGAATTAATCATCACACCCTCTGATGTTTTTTACACACCCTGTTGTTTTAGCACTCAGTTTACTGAAAGATTCAAGCCAATAAGAGCATATTTAGATATTAACATACTTGAATATAAATGTAATTTTTATGAATAATGTTGATATTAATAAGATGAAGCTAAGTGTAAATTGTTTTAATTCAATACTTTATTATTATTATTCTTATTAATGCATGCATTCATAACCAATAACAATATAAAAGTTATTTTTGTGGGGTTCATATAGCAAAATAACATGCACTGCAACAAGAAGGAGCCGATAGCCTTGTGGGCTATGTGCCGACATACAGCGCTATTGCGATACGGGCGTCCTGAGTTTGAATCCAGGCTTGAGGACCTTTCCTGATCCCGCCCACTTCACTTCCTGTCACTTCTACACTGTCCCATACTAATAAAGTAGCCAAAATAAATAGAATAAATAAAAAGATAACTGGAATGATAAACATTTAGGATGTGTAGCGGTTATTTGCTAAACCTAGACTAAAACTAGCAAATGCGTTAAAGTTTAGCAAGTTTTATACAAATTCACACAAAAAGCTTTTGACTTTTGTAAACCTTTGTCAGCTGTCATCTCTACATCTCTGGCTTAACAAAAGTTGATCAGTTACATTTTTTCAAAACTTGGCACAGACGTTTGTTGTCAATTAAAATTTCTACCTATGACAGATGGTCTTACAGTCACGTTGAAAACAAAGCAGCTCAGAGATGTCGGAGTACAAACGTGATAAATGGACGGTGGTATTTCCCTATTGGCAATGAGCTGTTTCAAATACATTCCGAGTCATTTCATGAAGATTATATACGTTTCATATCCTTCTCCTCTGTGAGCCCGTGCTGCTGCTTTGCGATGCAGCTCAGGTGCCAGGCGGCTCAATTCTCACTTAGTTCTTCCTGCTTTCAAGCCGCTCTCCTTGGAGCGTGGCGGGAACGCATCTGATGTTGAAATAATCCATTACATTTGATCCTTCACACTGTGCTGCTCGTCGTGTCGGAAAATTTTACAGTACTTCCCAACTGTATGTTCAGCCCAAAGGACATCAAAAGGAACGTCAGACCAGCGAGCATATGTATCACTGTCAAGAAACCATTTCTCAGCTCCGCCGGGACCAGTTTTATGCCTGCACTGCAGACATGGCAACCTCGCCGTGTTTTATATTCAAATCAGGGCGGCTCTGCTTTTAACTGTGAAGTATGGGAGTATTATAGTGTGTGCAAATGCATCTTTCCTACATTAATATGGTGCCTTAGTTAATCTCCCCACATCTGGTGTACCATAAGGCGGTGCGTACCCGACAATGTGTTTGCTTTGCTCAAGTGGCTATGGGCCGTGATTAATTGAACCCCAGTGAGAAGGTCCGGGCTCCACTAATGTAGTCTTCATCACCTCAGATGCACAACTTGGCCTCTAAACCGAAATGTCAATGCCCAGCCGCCCACAGCCCGATGTGCACTCTGAAGATTAAAAACAATTTCCATCCTGCCAACAGGGCTACATGTATAAATGTAGTTTTCATATTGTCAGAGATAAAAGAGTTATGCATAACATACAGTCAGGTGGATATTATTGCAAAATAAACCAGACCGGGTGGATCAGGACTTGTTTACTTTGCAATAATAACATAAAATACAGATTTGATTTGATATCATTTATATTATATTAAAGCTATTCCTCTATTACTTCCTCTAAACAGATTGTTTTCTCTTACTCCATTACAGCAGAAAACAATCTACTTAGCAACAAGACAAACACTGCAATAATATAATATGTATATTATTAATCCACAAAGTAACATTTTTATGGACTAGTGAACTACCATATTATATGTCTTATTCTATTTTATATGTAAATTAGGAATCCACCGTTATGGGGGTGGAGGGAATGTAAAATTTTGTATTTTGAGTTATGTGATTTTGTTGAAGCATTCTTTGGAAAAGTTGATAAATAAGGTTCAAAAAAGGAATGCACCATTATTTAAGTTCTTGTTGATATGATAAGTTGATAATTGTTTTGATAGATAACCTATAAAAAGCTGTTATTAAAATTATATAAATTACACTAAATGCACTAAAATACATGGTTTTAATTAAGCACCATATAATTAAGCACAGTATGAAAATGGATATTCATTATAAGATTTGCTAAAGATTACATTTAACTTTTTACCTTTAATTAAAACAAATACTAGTGCATACATTTGAATATGTGAATATATGAATTAATATTTTGAAGATTTTGTTAGTGGGTATTTTTTTACATACTTCTTATATTTTTTTTTTTTATTTTTATATTTGACCAATCTTTCACTATATACATTATATACAATATAAAATCATGGAACCTCTTAAACACTGTAAAATTTAAATATATGTTTTAAATATACTTGTATATAAATATGCATGCATTTCATGTCACATATGTGCTCAAAAGGCAACATTTTTCTGTTCGTCACCTCTCTGATTGTGTGATTTGGAGCTCATAAGTGGCAGCTCAACACCATTTTTCACACAATATCTCAATCACACTTCATGAAATACGCAATTAAGTTTTCTTACAAGCAGTAAACTTAGACTTGTCGCCATGGTGCTAATAAGAACAATTTGGGAGTGTGCACGGTTCTCTCTGCCTCTCTGTGGGCTCAGCTGGCTTCATGCAAAAGGAACCAAACACTTGAGAAAATCACCCTCATCTCTGCAAGCAGGTCGAGTGGAAGCTTTCAACAGTTATGGCATGTGACTGGCACATTTGATTGACTGACCCGCACACTGACTGAGCATGCTGGGAGAAAAGCCTGCAGGTGGGTCAGTCTGTCTGATCTTTGAAGTAGTCAGTGCACTTACACTGACAGCCCTATGCTCGCATATATGCACAAGACTATCCAAGTGTACTTACTCGCTACAATTCAGGATTTGATGCAAAATATGTTTGGCTTTTGAGGCTTTTTGTTTTTACTTGCACACACATTTTTGAATGTGAGCAAACCCATAACAAAAAGTATTAAATTATGACATTTATTTTTAATGAATCAGACATAAAAATTCAGGAAATGCTACTTTGAATTGATTTGACGAGTGAACTCACTGAATTTGCTATTGAATCTACATCTCACATAAATAAGTCCTGAAAGTAAGTGCAAAAATAATAACAAGAAACTTTGTTTACACCATTTTCTAAACTGTTTGTTTGTTTTGGGCAAAACTTTATTTGTTATGTGTATTTTTTCATGTAGTACATCTTAGCAGATAACTTGTTATAATGAATATAAAATTAATATTTTCATTAAAAGTCCGGACAAAATTTTATATTTTTATTTCAATATTTATGCAAACAAAAACAGCATAGTGTTGCGAATTTATTTGTTGGTTTTCAAAATAAAATTGGTAAAATTATATTACTGTGTATATCAGTACTGTTTGAACATTTGCAGAACATTGTAACAAAAGTTTGAACTGGTACATTATTTAAAAGATTTAAGTCTTTTTTTAACATGGGTAGCTCTCAGCCACTTTAATTTATTTATTTTTTTTAAAGTAGCTCTCGAATGATATGATATGAGGCTGTAGACTCCTGATATAAAACATACTTTTATAATTGTTGCAAAATATTTGTCATAATGCTCAGGTATGTGCTTTTAGACGCAGCCACAAATCTGCGAGTGATGAATTAACAGACTAAATCCATCAAAGCAGTTATTGAATCAAAATCTGACTCACTTTTACTGGAGCTACAGTAAGTTAACATTTTATTCAAAAATGTTTACAAAAAAGAAACAAAAAGTGGGAGGAAAAGCCACTCTCAGTCTCAAAACACAAACAGGAATAAATAAACTGCAATTTCCATTATCTTGTTTATACTTACAATGGACTCTTTTTTGATATCACCACCATTATGTCCATAATGAAGGTTGCATCGTTTATTTTCATAAATGTGTGTGCGAGTTAAGCTCTTGTGGGCAGGCTGCATGCTTTATGAGGTGGCAAATAAAGCAGAGAGACTTTGCAGCAGCCAGTAAAAAGGGCCAGTGGCTGTGTCATAAGACCAGAACATGGAGGCGGTGATTACGGCCTCATTGGGCTGTTAGCAGGAATGGGCCAGCCATATTTAGAGAGCCATAAAACAGAGGCAGGCTGACAGCTTTACAGCATGTGGTAATGCTTAATGGAAGCTCTCCTCCGCAGGCTTATTACGGTAAAAACATACACCTCACAGGTGACGCTGCCAAAAAACTCTCTTACAACGTCTCTTTTTCTAGAAAGCTTAAAAAAACATTAAACAAGGCATCAACATAACCTGTCTGACTGTACCTACTGTACTTCAGGTCATACTGTTATTATTGTTTACAAGTAAACTGGGAGAAATTAGTTTAGTGGATACTAACATTATTGTTATTATTCTTTTTAGATCGATAAGCTTTAGATTTCATTTCATAGATCAGTTCAATAAACAACATACATTTCATAAACTAGATCATCAGCCACACAGAAATAAGAGGAACCAGAAATTAAAATTCTGTCATGCTTTAGCCTACTCACCCCATTTATGCTTGGACTTTCTTTCTTCTGTGGAATGGTGAATTTCAGAATTTTCTAAGCAGCTCTTTTTCATATTTCAGTTCTTGTGTCTATTAACAAGTGCCAGAAGACCAGTATCAGAAATATATTGATTTTATGCTGTATAAAAATGAAAAAAATAAAAAAAAAATAAAAAAAAAAATAATAATAATAATAGATTTTATATTGTAACAAACTTGGGTTACTGAACTTACCCATGCTAATTTAATGTTGTCACCTGACCCACAATTACCATGGTAAAGACTCAAACAGTGGCATGTAGATGTAGCATAGAAAGAGACATAGTAGACCAGTATCAGAAATACATAGATTTTATGATGTATACAAATAAAAAAAAATCTGATTTTATATTGTACTAAATAATTTGTTTACTGAACTTACCATGTTTATTTAATGTTGTCACCTGTGACCTGACCCACATTTACCATGGTTAAGGCTCAAAAAGTCACATGAAGATAAAGCATAGAAAGAAACATATAAGACCAGTATCAGAAATACATTGATTTTATGGTGTATAAAAATGAACAACATTCTGATCTTATATTGTTATAAACATTTGGGTTACTGAACTTACCATGTTTATTTAATGTTGTCACCTGACCCACATTTACCACGGTAAAGGTTCAAACAGTGGCATATAGATGAAGAGAATCAAGCACAGAAAGATCAAAGACCAGTATCAGAAATACATTGATTTTATGGTGTGAATGAAAAAAAAAGAAAAGAAAAGAAAAAAAAACTGTCTGTTTTTATTTTGTAGTAAACATTTGGGTTACTGAACTTGCCTTGTTAATTGGATGTTGTCATCTGACCCACATTTACCATGGTAAAGGCTCAAACAGTGGCATGTAGATGTAGCATAGAAAGAGACATAGTAGACCAGTATCACAAATACATAGATTTAGTGGTATATTGAAATGAAATGCATTGAGACTGTATATTGCAATGAACATTTGGGTTATTCAGCATACCTTGTTAATGTTGTCACCTGACCCACATTTACCACGGTATAGGCTCAAACAGTGGCATATAGATAAAGAGATTCAAGCATAGAAACACAGAAGACCATTATGAAAAGTACAATGATTTTATGGTGTACTGTATACATATAAAAAATACTGACTTTATATTATATATTATTAACTTACTTTGTTAATGTTGTCACCAAACCCACATTTACCACAATTTTATAATGAATAAAAATTAAGAAATTCTGATTTTGTACAGAAATTTATGCAAAATATGTTCTATTTAATTTAAACAAAGGTTGATGAGTATTTCATGCATTTCTGTAGCGATTTACCTTCACGTGAAGACTTTGCTCGACTACAACAACACAACTGTGTTCCAAAACATAATAGTAATAGAATGTTCAGGTGTAAATGAACATGGCTGCTGCTCATTGTGTCCATTTCACATCATTAGTATGTTACACACAGAGCTCTAAAATAATACAAAGCATATGATTGTGAATGAGTGCGAAATCTGCACTAAATATCATTCATAACCACAAAATAATCATTAGAAAACGCGTCTTCCTATTATTGATCTGAAACAAACAAACAGCGACTCTAGTCCAAATCACAACAAAGGAGCCGGTTCTTCAAATTAATTAACCAAAAAACAAAAACAAAATTAAGTTAAGTTTAGAGCCAGTTACTATAGCATTATTGCGTCACCAATGAAAATAGTTCCAAATAAACTTACAGCAACCGTCAGATTTCCAAGCAGCCTGCTGCTTGTTCCTGAATGATTCTTAGTGTCCGAACTCCGAATCGGGTGAGTGAATGATATGATTCAGTGATTCACTCATGAATACACTCACAACCTACTGTCCGTCCATGATCCATCCATCGTTCTATCTGTTCGTTCTAACACATTTAAAGCCTAAGTAAATGAATCTGTGTTTAGAGTCCGTCTGTCAATATATGATTCAATGTCACCACCTACATCTAGACAAGATTCAAGATTCAAGTAGCTTTGTTGGCCTGGTAAAAAAATAAATAATAAAAAAAAATAGTTTCTTTACATTGCCAAAGCATAGAAACATTTTAAAATACATTTAACAAAAATATAAGAATAGAAGTAGCATATAGCATAGAGTCTATATACTGTATCTGTATTCAGTAAAACGAAAGTACTAATAAAAATTTCAATAAAGAGAGAGGAGAAGGACTGGATCCTGTCATGTCAGTTTATGTGTGTTGTACAGTGTTTTCATCTATCTATCTATCTATCTATCTATCTATCTATCTATCTATCTATCTATCTATCTATCTATCTATCTATCTATCTATCTATCTGTCTGTCTATCTATCTATCTATCTATCTATCGTTCGTTCGTTCGTTCGTTCGTTCAACCTATCATTCTGTTGTTCTGTTGTTCTATTGTTCTGTCTGTCCATTATCTGTATCGTTCTATCAATTTACCATAGAAGAGATTTTAGAGCCTAAACAGAAGAAAAGATTATGCACTATTTTATGGAAGGCTAATTATTATTTTTTTTCTTTCTTTCTTTTTGAAGCTTCAGTCACACATACCTGTCCTTGTAAATGTATCCATTAAGAAATACTGCATACAGGTTTAGAATGACACACGTGTGTCAATGTTAATTTTTGGGTGAACAACTATTCATTTAATATTACTTACTGTGACCCCTGAGACTATTTAGATGAGTGTAAACAAACCTTGAATGTGTGCACTGGAGAGTGTGCTCTGTACAAACAAAAAGACAGTGTCTTTGAGACTTGTGTTTCTGTACAGTGTCTAGAGACATTGTTCCCAATACGTCTAACTAGCTACACAATGAGCGTTATTTCAGATTTAATCAAACTGAGAGTGAATGAGAAAAGGAAAATAGTTTTTAAAAGAGTTAAAAAGGGCATTTTTAGACAAAACAATAAAATGTTCACATTCATATAGGCTATGGCTAATCTGAATAAGCAGTGAAAGAGAGCAAACATTTGGATTTCTGTCCTCAATAGAGCATGAAACTCAAATCCAGCTCAAAGTTTCTCCCCATGGGCTGAATTACAATTAAAGAAGGAATGTCAGAAGAATTGTCAAATTGAGTGTGGAGCAGAAAGAGGTGGTTTATATCTTTTTCGTGTTGTGATTGATTGGATTATATGAGCATGCTTCTCACAAACTATCATTTTGAACTCAATTTAAGGGTTTATACAGATCTCTCACTTTCTCTCGACTGGCTGTCTCATTCCCGGTAGGACCAGTCAAGGGTGAGAGCAGCTCAACTGGGTCATTACCCTTTGGCCCACGACAGCACACAGCTGACGCAGATAAGTCTGGGCCAGTAGAAGCGTGAAATGCTGTTCAGATATCACTCACACCACAATACAATCACACTTTCTGTCTCAGAGCATTGGAAACAATTCGAGGAAGAAAATGAAATTTCTGCCATCATTTATTTGCCCTGATGTCATTCCAAACCTGTACTTTTTTTTTTCTTTGGAACACAAAGATGACATTTTGCAGAATGTCCTGCATTTTCCAAAAACATTTTAAGACGAAGTAGAAACCATCCATTATGATCAGCTGAGACTCATAATGCTTTGACAGATTTTTGTGCAATTAACTTGTCAATTTTACTGGCAAGTTCCAAAAGTACAATAACTGTCAAATCAAAATTTGTCCCAACATTTCACAACTAACTAAATAAAATGTTTTCTGTTAGGCTAGAAATCACTTTTACGTAAAAAAAACCCCTAAAATCATTTACTTTAAATGCTAAAAGTGAATTTAGGCATCATCTGAATATTATAAATGCGGTTTGAGAACATCATATTAATTTAGAGCATACATAGGTGTATAATTTGTGCTTTTTGTGGTTCTCAATGCCGTTCTTCTCTGTTCAGTGTTTTAATACTGCCTGCTAATGTTCTGCATTTACATAAAAAGTTGACAACAGACCTCAATAACTAGAGCTTTAGCTAAAAACACTCTAAATACAATTTTCATTTTGTTATTTATTTTTTATTTTTTTATATATATATACAGATGTCCGATTAGTTAATCAGCATTGAGCTGCTTCTAGGTGCTGCAATGCAAATTACAATCATTATTTCCTATGTGTTGCCGGAAGAATGGTTTTAGCCTTAATTAAGCCTCAGATGAAATGTTAGGTGACTATAATTTATGAAACAGGTCATGTTTTGTTGGTCCTGCAACAATAACACTCTCTACAACAGTCCAAACTCAATCTTTAATGGCAGGATTTTATTTTTGGGTAAACAAACATTTAAATTCCATCACTTATTGATTGACTTGTTTTGGGATATTGTGATGCATGTTTGTATTATTAAAATGCTTTATTGGGTATTTTTGCAACAAAGTATCCAGAAAATAACTATGTACACTATTAAAAATAAAGGTTCCAATTGTTTTTTGTTGTTGCTGTTTTTTTGGAGCAGTGCCTAGAAGATATGCAGCCTTCTGCATTTCAATAAAATAACTGTTTTCAAAACTGTTGCCATAGTTTACATCAAATAATATTAACAGAGTGCATTGTTATATTGACAACATTACTTAGAATTTTGACTGTATTGTTAGTGAACAATGACACAAGGACTTTATATTCTAATTGCACTGATATGTTCACTGACATAAATACTTACTTTTGAGAGATGAACTAAAGATTTTGACTAAGTTACAGACTTTCACAAGTAATCCATTGTGTGGTGCTGTTTGTACGAATTCTTTTGAGAAATACACATACTTTGCAAATATAAAGGATGATTCGAGAAATGCACAAAGGCGACTGAGAAAAACTAACTAAATTATGTGTGTTTCGGTATTCATTTTTATGTTATTTTCTAAATCAAATGTAATTTTAACATAATAGACAATCATATTACTCTAGAGTTTTGATTAACAACATGAAATGTGTTCCGAACTTATGGTTATTTTATCCAGCACTGATGTTTTTATGTTCTATTTTATTACCATGATAAACAGTGTTAAAAAGAAATTCAAATAACGGCACAGCAGTCTCCCCAAACTGTTATTTAGAAAACACTAATGTACTTCAATAGCTAATTTATCTAGCTTCTACCTCCAGTCCCACCTTGTTACCCCTGTCGACTGACTGCTACCTCTGGGATTGAGTCTCCTTTCTCATCACACACATTAACCAGAGAGATAGTATCATTGAGGTCAGCGCCAGCCACAGACCTGATGGGACAGAAAGAGCCCAGCACAAAGCTGAGCTCCATTTGCCAGATCAACCCATCTGAGCCGCTGACATGCTCAGAGGAAGTAATTCAGTAGCTTGCTTGCGTGGCGGCGCTCCAGTGGTAATTAGCAGCAGTAAATCTTCATAGCGTCCAAAAAAAATTAGCATTATATGCCTAACGGTGATGAAGGAAGTTTTTAGCATCGTGTTACCCAGTTGATAGGGTGTCAAGTGCGGTTGCCAGGTGGTTACTTACCACCCCAAGTCAAAAGAGCCCACCTTCAAGTCTCTATCTGGCTTCTGCATACAGTGTAGGTAATGTGTAAATAATTGGGTTATGTATTATATTATGTACAGTATTTCATGGTGAAATTGATGGTGGTAGAATTTTTGACTAATACAACCTGACTAAAAATGATACACAATGTTATGATCCTATGTTATCTCTCAAATTGTGTATTGTGTGTAATATTGATAATTAATTACTTTTTAAATAAAATGGTTGGCTATTTTGTCTTGCTAAGGCCAGTTTTTGAGTCAACATTTTATATGAAATACACACAAATCAATTTTGTCAGACTTTTTGCATATTGTGACAAAAACCTGATTTAAAAAATAAAATAAAAAAATCTATATATTAGGAGCAAAATTGTGGAGAAGTCATAATTTTTGAGAAACAGATGAAATTGGTTTTAAGCAAATTGCTTCTTTTTTTCTCTTGTTTTAAATTACCATACACTAAATAATGGCGTAAAATTGAATTTTCACACAAAAATTGCTTGTAAATGTAGCATTTGGACCAATCAGACACAGAATTGTTCATTAGACTTAACAAATCAATTATTCATTAGATGAACAAACAATCACAAACCCCCTCACCCAACACAAGACTCGCTGCCCATATGTCTGTGAATGACGTCCAGGCCCCTGGTTACCATAGCAACCAGGGCACCTCAGCCAGATCAGATAAACTTTACAACCTAAAAGTATGTAGAGAGAATCTTCCCTCCTTCATTCTCTCAAACAGACACATACTGCTATATGAAATGACTTCTTACGTTAATTCATAGACCAATTTTTCTATCATGCATATCCCCAGGTCATTGTGTATGATTACTTCCTTCTTGTATATGGTTTTGTGTATTGTATATGTTTTATGCATGCTTATGATAGATGTTATATCAGTTTTAATAAAAATCAAACCATGAGAAATAAAAGTGCCTAAAGTTTCAGAAACAACCAGTAATAGTGACACTTGCCTTCACAAACCACTCTTATGGTATGTAAGCCAATATACATTTTGACAAATTTATAAATGGTCTGTCGCCTTGAACTGACACTTGCCCTTGGCGTAAATGGCAGAGGGTTGGAAATAAAAGATAGATGTTGTAAAATAATGTGCAGATGCAGTTATTAAGTTTGGTGGGATTGTTGATGTGGACATGGAGGTCTGAGGGAGCGTGAAATATCACATATGCTCAAAGATCAAAGCTGTGCTGATGGTTTAAGGAGGCAGTCATAAATCAATCTCTAAGAACATTCACACCAGACGGCCAGCTCGGTTTTGATTTTGTTTCCCTTGGGGGGAAAAAAAGCTGAATTAAAGCACTGACTGACTTTTGGAAAGGGTATGAAAATGCTGGAATCTGAAGATTATGGAGCAGTTATTAATGGGTCAGTCAGGATAATTGCATTTGCTACCTGAATTGTGAATATTTCACTTGCAGACGGTGTGATGAAGGCTGTTACTGCACCACTGATTGAGCGGGTTCAAACGCGGCCTGATTTAATGAACCTCTTATCTGGTAAATCTAAATCCACTAAGACCAATTACAGAGCTGCTGATTCACGTGGAGTTTGAGTCATCTGACTTCTTCCAATGAGATTCACATTAAGAGCAGTGAGCTGGTCAGGGCGTTTCTTTTTGTATGGGTTCCATTCATTTAAATGGACAGTTCACTGAAAAATGTAAATTCTATGATCATTTACTCACCCCTCATGTCATTTCTGACCTGTATTTCTTTCTTCTTTACTTGTACAATAAATGGAGCCCCGAGCTTCCAGGTTTCAATAAAGATAAAAGCGATTTTTCTTATTCACTGATATTTTCTTGACATTCGTCACATTTCTAAATGAATCATTCTATAAATGGTCATCTTAATTTTATTTAATTGGATTTTTGTAGCGAACAGGTTGATGCGGTTAACAAAACTGAATGATTTGTTAATGAGTCACACTTCATTCACTTTTATTATATGGAAAAAAGTTGGGCAAGGATGCACTGAAATTACATTGATCGTATTCTAAAGTTTAACTCACTGATTCAATGATCCATTCACATTGGTTAACAGAGTCCAATGAACAGGGAGATTTTGAGTCAAATTTCTGTCCGCTCATCAGATAAAGCTTCTGTATGATTTCAGACAACTTGGTATATAATGCATGATTCATATCAACTACTTAAACAGTACTTTTATGTAGCATTTGTTTTGTTTTGTTTCATTAATGAATCAGATTTGTTCTATTGTCATGTTCAACTCACTGATTCAATGATCTTTTCACATTGGTTAATATAGTCCAACTGTAAAAATTCCACTGAAGGCGAGTTGAGCTGAGCCCATGTGTAGTTTATTAGATCCCAACTTAAAGTAAATACAAAGTATGCAATGAATGAACATGAACATGAACAAACGGCAGTTACAGGAAACAAAGCTAGACAAGAGACAGTGAAACATGAGGGCTATATATATATATACACAAGTCTGATGACTAAACAAGGTGTGAATAATAAAGATTAATAACCAATTACAAAACAGTACTGAGAAACACATGACTAAAAAAAACTATCAGAACAAGACATACAAAGAGAGCACATGGCAAGACACAAGAGGGTAAGGGAATCACATGACAAACAGGATGCAATGATGCTTTCAAGTCATGTCAGATAGATCATATTTACGAGTTGAAGGCACATGAATGCCACCTCAAAGTTGTTATTAGAAGTGGGAATCTCAATTTTTTTCAGTTTCCGAGTCAGTGAGAAAACGTCGGATGCAATGGACGCAGCCAAATACTATAGATATACAGCGTCTGTATTGATGGTAAATTTGTTGAAATAAATAAAATGATATATATATATTTTTTGTAATGTACAATAAAACTATATAAGTTATATATACAAATGATTATAGTATTGTATAATTACCATATAATATATAATGATTCAGTTTACATCACCTTCATAAATTGAAAAAAGAAAAAAAAGAAAAAAGAAAAAACACAACGATGCACATTCTTTATTCATCATTTTGTAGATGAAGACTTAAAAATCTTTGAATTTTATGTAGAAAAGTTAAATCGCCATCTTGTTCCGATCAAAGTGATTTGAACGCACCAGACACCGTAATTACGACTTGTCAATTCGTAAGTACGAACGTCCCAGGAGGACTTATGGTGCATTCAAGTCATGTCGGATACATCATATTTACGAGGTTAAACGCACATGAACGCAACCACAAAGTCGTAATTACGAGTGGGAAACTCAAAATTTTCTTTAAGCTCAGAGTTTCTGAGTTGGGAGCGTGTCAGTGAGAAACATGACAGAATCAATGGATCGATGGATGCATCGTCTGTTGTTGATGGTAATTTTTTAGTTGAAATTGATAGACAGGATTGCAATATAACAATTAATACGTTTTTTATGCGATACAGATAAAAGTGGCTTAATAAATTATTTAAAATATTTTAAAATGCAAAACACACCTGATGCAAATTCTTTGCTCTTCATTTTCTATAAGCAGAGTTAACAAACCCTGTTGTATTTACTTGTAATTTATTAAAAGAAGGTACACCACCATCTTGTGCCAACTAAACTGACTTGAATGCACCCGACTTTGTAATTACGACTTGTCAACTCGTAAGTACGATCTTCCCAGGAGGACTTGAATGCAGCATTAGACACAGCACAAGTAACATGACTGTGGGAATACAAAATATCATTACACATTATTCATATGAGCTACCTTTACATTACTTTTAGAGCTTTTTTGTAATTTTCATGCTTTGGTGCTCATTGGCTTTTATTATACTGAAACAGGCGGGCAAGTAAATTTTGAATGTTTAATTTATGAATCCTATATTGAAGTTTAACTCACTGATTCAATGATCCATTCACATTAGTTAATAGTCCATTGGAGGGGAAGATTATCATAGAAGAAAAGAGCAATTTTTTGGCAATTTTCACTCTTTTTGCCTTTATTACATGCCAAAAATGTGGGCAAAGATATTCTCAAACATGTCACCATTTCTATTGAGGAAAGAAAGTTTTGAACGCTCATTAGCAACACTGGTTGATAACGTAGTCAAGCCAAAGACTTGAAAAAAGAGTTTGACAGTTTGATCATCAAAGATGAGTTTTAAGGGATAAAACTGGTAACTGCAGAGGGACTTTAACATTTTTAAAAGCGTTATGAACTTACGTTTTGATTATCAGTCAAAATACTCACCTAAAATGAAAGCACAGTGGTTTTATAGATAAATCTGAATCTGTTCATCAGTGAATGGTTTGAATATGAGCATAAATATTCATGTATATCCCAAACATCTGCACTCACTCTGAGTATAATTCTGTTTGCTATCGCGGTGGTCGCAGCGATGTCCATTCAGAAGCGCTCTTGGCGATGTCAGCGTCTCTTATGAAGCCAGCCCACTGTAATGAGCTCATTAAAGTCATGAAATCTGGTTATGAGGCATGACCAAGTTGAAATTGAAGAACATCTCTCTACCGGATTCTTGGCAAGCTCTCAAACAAGCGAGCAGATTCAGATGCTGTTCTTCACAGCGACCCAGTCAAAAGTTTGGAGATGTTTGCCCTGGAGCTGTTATGATGTGAAGCTTGAGAAAGCGACTGCATAAACAGTTCTGATGAGCCCTTGTGTTTTCCAGGCGTCGATGCCAGTAATCTTCTGTTCACAGAAAACGAGAGAGACACATTAGACAGTGGAAATGCGGAAGGATACGCTGTGTTTGAAAGGGAAGAAAATAACCGAGGCCTGTGTACATCACACATTACAGCTTTAACGGCGACACATGACAATACACAGGATCTCTTGCTCTTTTTACGTTTTTACAGTGGTTCATTTACCAGATGCTTTTTATCCAAAGCATCGTTCAAACGAGCAAAAGTACAACTTTTCATCTATTGATGATTGTTTTTGTCTTGTTTTCTTTTTATGTGAGAAGCAAAATTTCTTGAATCAAGTTTTTACGTGTTTTGGTAAGAATTTAGATTTGGGAACACATTTTCAATAAATAAACTCCTTATTTTCTGCTTTTTAATAGTTAGTACAGTAGGTAGTTGTTAAGTTTAGGTATTGGGTAGGATTAAGAGATCTAGAATATGGTCATGCAGAATAAGGCATTAATATGTGAATAATAAACAGTAATAAAGTAAGTAATAAACAGCCAAATACACCAGTTAGTGAGACTAGTTAGTGAGAATTGGTCCTTAAAATTAACTAATTGGTTACCTAATTAACTTAATTAATTAATTAATTAATTTAAGTTTGTATGTATTAGGGATGTTCAGATATTTTGGAAAACAAAAAATAAGGAACAGGAATGTGTATGGAAAGAAAATACAACATTTCAACTTTAAATGTTAATTTTCATCTTGTTTTCATTCATTCATTCATTCATTCATTCAGTCATTCATTTTACTTGAGAAACAAAATATCTTGAATTAAATTTATTTTTCTTACCCCATAATCAAATTATTTTCACACGTTTTAGGAATAAATGTAACAAAATTAGAGGTTTATGCTTTAAGGAAAAGACAAATTGCTTAAATTAGGTTGTACAACTTGCATAAAGATTTATTTTATATGAAAAAATGACTTTTGTACAATTTTGCTTCTGAAGTAATGATGTTTCAGTGATGATATTTTTTGGGGGAGGGGTACAAAAGTAAGTTTTTTTCTGCCCTTTTTTAGTGTAGGAGGCAAAATACTCCATTAGCAAAAGAGTTCCATGTTTTAGGTATAATATGTCACAGTAACACTTTATTTTAAGGTGTTCTTGTTACACTTTACATGCACTTACTATTATAATAACAATTAATTATATATAACTACATGCAAGTAACCCTAACACAAACCCTAATCCTAACCATATAGTAAGTAAATGTAGATATTAATATTACCTAGCACTTAAATGTATAATTAAACTGTAGCCACCTTAAAATAAAGTGTAACCAATGCCACCATTATGTCACACTTATGTTCTCTTCTTTTTAGTTCTCATGGACTTTTGTTTTGTTTTCTCTCCTCATGTGCCTGTGACCTAGTTTTCCCTCGTGTTTGATTGTATCATTACGTTCATGTGTGTCATGTCATTTAGCCTTATTTGCCTTCCTATTTAAGTCGTAGTCTGTTCACTGTTTCTTTGTCCTGTATATTGTGAATGTTTCCCACGTGTGTCGCCTGCCTGCCTATCATGGATTTACCCTCTTGTGGATTAATTAAAGATTATTTCACTTGATCATCTTCTTCTTTGTGTGCTTAATTCATTGTAGCATGACACATTAGTTATTTATTCTAAAAGGAAGAAAATAGGGTAAGAAATGTAAATTTTTTTAAGGTTTAATTTTTTGAAAAATCTTTGAAAGTTGTCAAATTTAGATGTATAGGCAATACAACAGTGAAGCAACACTGAGACAATCCGTAATAATAATAATAATAATTAGAAGTAGTATGTCATTATTATTATTATTAATTTAAAAATACAGAACAAGAAATCATCTTATGGGACACCATACTTGGCCATGTCACTTAACTTTTACTTTCATATATATATATATATACACAGTATATACACACACACACACACACACACACACACAAAACTGGTTTTAGTGCAAGGAACATCATAAGTGGACTTCTGCACTTATATGCACTTATAAGCAAGTTCTGCTACAAAATTAAACACTGGAGTGTTACAATCAAAGGCCCTCAAATTAGTTTCTGTTATGAGTCTAATTACAGTGGTGGAATAAGTGTGTATGACATCCATGAAAAGAACCCCCACTGCAATAACCAGACCGGCTCAAACAGCCTAAACATGATTTTGTTTGAAATGTAGTCTCATAGGTGTCATTACCACAGTATGACCTAAGAACTAAAAGCACTGAACCTGAAAATCGGGGTCCCTAAAAACCCCAGTCATGTTTCTCATCCACTTACCATGCCACAGCTCTGAGCTCAATTATTTACACCATTTTTATTTGTTGAATCCCATTAGGCACAGTTGTTGAATGCTAGCGTGCACTTATGACTAAATCTGTTAATGTTTGTCATTATGTAACTGAGGCTTTTCTAAAGTCCATTTTCCACAAGTCCTATGCCAACACATCTCTTACTTTAGAGCAGCTCAACTCAATATTAATGATTAAGGCAAAGTATTTTGTGGGAATAAATATATTCATTGACATGTGACATGTTGAATATAGTGCTGCTTTATACAGAGATATTTTCCATTACAGCCCACACTTGTTATCTGGCAATTTCAGACGTCTTTTGACTTTTTAACATTTTGAGCCATGATTTTGATCTCTCAGATCTTCAGCATGAAGAGGTTTTTCTGGAGTTTAGCCAGAGGTAGAGCAGGTCCTTCTGTGAATACACATTTTCTGCAAAAAGTGTCCAAGAGGCAATTACATTAAACAACTGCAATGAATAATATTAATCAGATGAGATCACATGACCTCAAACCATTTCTTTTACTCAGCAGACAAGGACCCTTTTCATAGAAACACAAGGCTTCATTCAAGGCTGTTTTATGCAAAACTACATAACACATAACTGTTTTGTAATGAAAAATGTAATCTATCCATCATGCAATGTATGCATCATTTTAGTCAAGAAACTGTTTTAGTTTAAACAATGTCAGACCAAACTTGCACCACATTTTCAAAGAAAAATGAAAATTTATCAACATTATACTCACCAGCTGCTTTATTAGGCAAACCTTGGAGTTTGGACCTCCTTTTGCCTTTAGAACTGATTTAATTCTTTGGAATAGAATCAACAAGGTTTGACTTACTGTTGGCTTTCTATCGATTTGAACCAGTCTGTCCATTTTCCACTGACCTCTGGCATCAACAAGGCATTTTTGTCCACAGAACTGTCACTCATCAGACATTTTCTCTTTTTCAGGCCAATCTCGGTAAACCCTAGAGATGGTTACACTTGAAAATCCCAGTAGATCAGTGGTTTCTGAAATACTCAGACCAGCCCATCTGGCACCAACAACCATTCCACATTCAGTCACTTAGAGCCTCTTTCTTCCCTTTCTGATGCTCAGTATGAACTTCAGCAGATTGTCTTGACCATGTCTACATGCCAAAGTTTTCAATTACCTTTTAATAATTTAGGCTGTTCATTTACACAACAATGGCGTTTGGGGTCCAGAAAATGCAAACTATTGAAAAGTGGTTTCAAAGTTCAAGTTTTTGTAAACAATACTGTTATAAACTATGAAAAAACAAAAAACAACAACATATGTTTATGACGTATATTACATGTATTATATGTGTTATGTTATGTGCATAGGCAAAGTGACATGGCTGGCATTAATTACAGTGGTTTTAGACGTTTTTACATATCTGTGTGAACAGAGATTTGTATTGATAACGCTGCATCTTTTCAAAATGCAACTGAAAAACATTTTCACTCTTAATACAATCATTGTGTAAACATACCCTAAATGCATTGAATTGCTGCCATGCGATTGGCTGATTAGATAGTTGTGTTAACGAGAAGTTGAACAGGTCTAATAAAGTATCCAGTGAGTTTAACGTCAGACTGTCCTTATTGTAATAGTATATAAACTCAGAATTGCAAAATATATATTTAGAAGAGAAGACAGAATTTCTCAGAATTGCAAGAAAAAAATACTTATGGGATTAAAAAGTCACAATTAGGGTTTTTTATTTATTCATTCATTCATTCATTTCATCATTAATTAATTAATTTATTTATTCTTTATTAGTTTTTTTCCCCCCTGTGGCAGAAAATGACTTCCATGCTTAAGTAATAGCTATACTTTTCAGAAATGTCTTTTTAGAGATTTCTTTTAAATCTGTTCACCAAACAACAACAACAACAACAACAAAAAAATAACAATAAAAAAAATAAAACTAGCCAGTAGGTAGTGACAAATGAGGGTCTTGAATGTCTTGCAAATATATCATTAAATCACTGAATAGATTTGATAAAGATTTGATAGTCGCTCACCACCAAAACAACTTTTATACTCCTTTATGCATAACTGTTATGCTTCAAAATGTATGTGTCTACAAATCTGCAATATTAGACATGAGTTTAGATGTTTTCCTCACAAATAACAGCTTTTTTTTTTCTTCATTGTGTGAACTGCTGAGCATTACTTTCATCAAAAGCAGACCTTTTTCGACATATTTTATATATTTAACACTATATGTAGCAATACTTTAGCAATCCCTTGTGATCTTCCTCAACATCATCGATACACACCATTCCCATCGAAATCAACGGATTTCAGCTTTCTGGCTAATGTGTAAACACCCTAAGCCTGAGGTTTGAACTTTTCAATGTACCTTAACAAATAAGACTAGTCTACCTTGAAATGTATAAACAATAAGAAACATATTAATGGCCTAAGAGTGATTTAAGCTGATGTCATGTTGATGGTCCAGTGGCTTGTTCCCCCATCCAGACCTCCGGCTTTCATATTGAGATGAAAGTGTTCTGTGAAACGCTTCTGATCCCAGGCCTTTGCTTTGTGCTGAGAAGCTGCGTTTTGTTGTTCTCACAAGAAAGATTTCACCTTTCCAGAGCATATTCCACAACAGATTGCAGACTCCCACTGTAACACCTGCAAACCAGGTTTCCTCCTACTAAATATATAGTGAAGAATATAATGGAATGGAACCAGTTTTATTTATAACTTAACAATGGACAGTAACATTTTTGACAGATTGTAGTGTAGTGTCTTACAGAACTTCATACATTATATAATAACTAACCACAATCTTCAAAATTTATAATCGATATTCTATATTTTTAATTCATTTTAACATACATTCACAGTTTATTTTCCTCTTTGCCGCTAATTGTACAGAGAGTTGGCAGAATTATCATAATTATCCTCTTGAAAATGGGCATGTTACAGTTCATACATATTTAACACCAATATTTTTACAGCTAGCTAGCATAAACATCTCTGTAGCAGTTCCGTTATTAAAGGTTAAACTGTCATTGCTGTTATTACTGTTATCCCTACAAACAAATATCTTGATAAATGCAGTATTCATGAAACAGTAGGCGAAAAATACCTAATGAGATACAGAATGCTATGAGATCCACAAGTGTGCGATTATAAGCTGAAAAATAAAAATGACAGAAAACTGTGAGCTAAAAACATTTACGCATCAGTTTGTTTCTGATTCATTTAAACATCCGTTTGCAGCTTCATTTTACTCTTTGCCTGCATGGTGAGTTAGAATGAACATAATTGCACAAGTGTTACAATTCATACATACTATATAACTATATTTCTAAAGAAACATTGAATCTGTGAAGTGGAAAATAACTAACACTTCATCCTCAAGTGTTGATGCCATGCTTACAGCACTGAGAAAATATGAATTCAGAAGAGTTGGAGTGTACGTGTAAATTTGTAATAAAAAAAAAAAAAAACACTGAATGCAAGAGTCACAGTGAACTGCTGGCCGCTGTAGGTCAATAATGATCGTGACCAATCGATTAGTGCATCCCTACAGTTTTTGTCACTGTGTCAGGGAGTAACAGACAACACTAGTGGAGAAGAAGTGTGAAGAATGGATAACACTACAAATTACACAATAACGGTAACCAAGGGGTGCATACTTCTTTGGCCAAGAGTGTATTAGCATCACAGCAGAGGACAAGAGTTTGTTTGGAAGACATAGCAGCCAATTAGAATCTGATAAAAGGCTTCAAATGAAGAGTATAATTACCGCAAAGTTTGTGGAGTGTGTGATGTGCGTCTGTGGCATTAAAGGTGTGAAATTGTCCATAATGAGAATAAATGGAGGTCTTTTGCTCTCAGGAAGCTTTAAAGACCCTTCAGAATTGGAGTTAAAAGTGCCATATTAAAACTTTTCTGCTAAAAGTTGATTGACTTTTAGAACTACGCTAGCGTATAGATAATCTTAAAGGTACAGTTCACCCAAATATGATCAATTCTGTCATCATGTACTCACCCACCACCTGTTCCAAACTTGTATTAGTATATTTTTTTCTGGTGAACACAAAGTTAACCAAAAAGTTAAAGGTAGCCATCGGTTTCCATAAAAAAAATAATTAATCCATATTGCGCAAAAGGTGCGCAGAATCTTGCTTTCAGTGACTTATGATATGATTGGTTGAATGGTAAGCTCGCATCTGAAGAGTACGACAGACCCACGTTGGAAGAGAGCTCTGCCAGGAAAGTCTCAAAAACACACACACACACACAAATCCGAGTGGATTCGTAGTAAATGACGATTTGTACATTCAGACACTCGTACATTTTAAACATTCAAAGGTTTTTGTGCACAGTTGTATATCTACGAATTGTATTTTGCATTTGTGAAATGTATTTTATGAATATATAATTTTATTTTGCGCATGTGAATTGCTTTTTGTGAATATTTTTTTTTTTTCACGCACGTGAATGTTTTTGTGTGTACGTGAATTGGGTTTCATGCATGTGAAATTGTCTACGCATGTGTGAATCGTGTTTTTTGCGTGAATTATATTTGAGACTAATCTGCTTCCATACTTTTATGTCTCAAGAGTGTAAAAGATAACAAATTCTAATTTGTCCCTATTTGTATTTATTTTTAATTACATGTTTAAAAGTTAAAATGAACATAAAAATACAAAATGAAGAAATGTGAATATAAATATCATTTGTGAGCAGAATACTCTTGTAATTTTGTCCAATTGTAAAAATATATCTACTTTAGTTTGCCATTGTTTGCTTTATTGCTTTATTTCCAGATTTTCACTCACACATTCACAAATGTGCACTTCCGTTCTCTATAAGTAGAATTACATTTTTATGTATTTATGAAACGAAAAATATAGATTGTATTAGATGTTAGAAAGCATGATTAGTGATGCATGATTTCAACAAATTAACCATAAATACAGATGCTAAATCTATTGCGTCCCCTAGATTTTCTCACCAACTCAGAAACTCTTGGCTTAAAGAAAGTTTCCCACTCGTAATTACAAGCTTTGCTATGGGATTCATTTGCATTCATTTTATAAATATGATCTTTCCACATCTTTAACACACCATATGGTTTTGGGAAACACTGAATAGTGCGACTATAGTTGGCTAACAGTGATTTTGGGAAAACCTTAATAGTTAATTACGGTTACATCTGTGATGTCAACTCCAGCTTACTTTACTGTTTCAACAGAAAATACTTCAACCCCAAAAAGAAAACTGCACTCTGCAACAGTGAGACCGGGAAAAGAAAAGACATTTTCCACTCCAAATGATCACTCAACAATGATAGTTTTAAAAAGCAGTACTTAACCTTTAAAATGGCTCGACTACAATGCAGTTTGTAAAGATGGATAAAGAGATTCAAAACACATACATTTGCATGTATCTTCAGCTCCAGAGATGCAGTGAGTGATGGAAAGACACAGTGGCTTAGGGACTGAAGAGGCAACCATCCCGTGACTCACTGGCATCAGGCATGTCCATCGTCCCCCTCTGCATCACCTGCAGCTTCACCTACTGGGCCAAGGCCCCCTGTCTATTCCCCGTCCATCATATCTTCACACGCACGCACACACTCCCTCGGGGCAGCGCCACCAACGCACTCAGTCAGGGTTCACTGCATCCCTCTGACTGCACCGTCTGTCTGGCCCTGCTGGAGATACACACACACACACACGCACACACACACTTACACTTCAGTGCTCTTCTTTAAAATACATCATGCAGAGAGCTTTGAGCAACATACCCTCTCTTATGACCCCAGCCAGCAGGAAGAAAGAGACACACGGGAGTCAGATGGGTCTGAAAGCTCTCCATCTCTGTCTTTCACAATCTCTCGCTCACTTTCTTTTCTATTTGTGTGCTTACATTGGAGCTACAACAAATAATCGATAATGAAAATAACTGACAGTGGTTTTATCATTGATTAGTATGTTTTAGATGTTCCTTCAGTGACTCCACTTTATATTACGATACTGTGAGAATTGCATTCATTTATTTTACAGAACAGCACAAACTAATAGCAAGTTAGCACTGTGAGGACCATATTTATGACATGGCACACTGACCTTTTTAAAGTCAAATCAAGTCACATTTATTTATATAGCACTTCATGCAATAAAGATTGGTTCAAACGGCTTCACATTAATAAAGAGGAATAACAGTGTTGATGTTATAAGAATCATCAGTTATGAAACAAATTAAATTTCAGTTGTAAAGCAGCTCTGCAGAAGATAATAGTGTCATTATTCAGCTCAGTTCAATGTTGATTTAATTCAGTTCAATAACAGTATTGATGGTGCAAGGATAGTGTCATTATCCAGATCAATTCAGTTCAAATTTGGTTCTCCTCTAACCAGTGTCAGTGATGTTAAATTGATTATATTAATGAAAATATAAATTGTCTTTTAAACCTAACTGAGCCAAAGGTGACATTAAAACATGAGGCAGAATTTTTTTTTGTTTGTTTTTATTGTGTGTTATTATTAGATATGTTTGATAAACTATTATCCAACATTTGCTTTCAAACCTCACCCTTACTGAGTGCAAAAAAATTTACATATTTGTAGCAGATTATTAATTTGAAATTTGTATTAATTTTGTCTATTAAATTTATTTATTTTAACTTAAACTTTTAATTCATTTTCAAATAAATGAATTAATTAAACAAATCTTTTTTTTTTCTATTTAAAGGGTAAAATGAAATTGTAAGTAAAACTATAAATAAATCATTATTATTTTATGTTAGCATATCAATAATAATCCAACATTTGGTCACAAACTAGTTAGAGTGATAAATTATAAAAGGTTAAATTTTCAACTCTGTCATCCATCTGACATTAAACATTTTGTCAATTAAACACATATTGAAGACTGACACAGAAGAGAAAAAATCATTGAATAAAGTCATTATTTTTGTGTTCTTTGCAGACAAAAAGTATTCTTGCAGCTTCATAAAATTAAGGTTGAACCACTGATGTCTCATGGATTATTTTAACAATGTCCTTACTATCTTTCTGGGTCTTAAACACGTCAGTTGCATTACTGTCTATGCAGGGTCAGAAAGCTCTTGGATTTCATCAAAAATATCTTAATTTGTGTTCCAAAGGGATGAATGAAGGTCTTACGGGTTTGGAATAACATGAGGGTGAGTAATTAATGACAGAATTGTCATTTTTGGATGAACTATCCCTTTAAGCACTTTTCAAGTCCTTTAACAAGGTTGGAAAACACTGATGTATAGCATAAATTAAATTAAACTTCAGTGTGTACATTGAAGTGCTTTGATGCAAAGCTTTGGTAGAGACATTGAGTATCTGATTAATTAAAGATATAACTGACAGATTCATTGATTGTCAAAATAGTAGTTACATTAATTTCAGCACTAGTCTACATCTTCCCATTAGTGATATGGCGTCTGCACACATCTGGCTGTCGGACTTGTCAAGCCAAAAAGAAAAAAAAAACCTGAAACTTAAAAGAGAGCCAGAGGATCAAGCGTTTCACAGGATCTTCCGTTCCCTCAGGGAAAAGACTGATGCCTCGGTGGGAGAAAAAAGGCAGAGATGGTTCTGAGTTAGAGCTCAAGATTCAAACCCTTCATCAGTGACACATCTTTTTTACACCTAATAGTATTACCATAGCGGATGTCTGAGTCACTTACCCAGTGCATTCACTATTTTTCACATCTCCCTTAGCGTGCTACGTCAAGAGTCACAACCGCTCCAAACCTGTGTCAGCTTTCTGAAACACAGCTACAGTTACTTTGACGTCGCATCCTCGGGGAGATGCGTGTTAACCTCCGCCACAGCCAACAGGATTATTTTAGGCATAGCAGCACGGGAGCCATTCACCCGAAAGTAAAGCCTTGCTCGACGTAGCGTTTAACATCTTCACGAGTAAGCCGTGCGTGTGAGCTCTGTGGATAAAAGGGCACTTTGTGAAACATTGTGAAGGAAAACACTTTTCAAAAGATTATAGGTGAGCAATCCGCTCCTCAGACAACAGCAGGACACATTTTCCAAAAGACCTTACAGGAGACACATTTAGCAAAGCATTATACATGACCGAGAGAGACGAAAAAAGGCAAGCATGCAGTGAAATTGCTTGAGACTGAAAGGGAAAGTGAATTAAAGTCATTCCCTCATGTAAAGCAAAGTAGTATTGATCCAGTTTCCATGCTGAGATTTATGGTACTAAAACCTTCCCATAAAAATCAATAATCATACAACATATATGAACTGGCTCTAATACAAACCAATAAAGGTTATTTCCTCTCTACATGACACTTACATGGCAAAGAGTTAGTACTCTGCCAATGGCAACATGTTACAGAAAAGTAATGTTTACAAACTCATTTGAAATCACATTTGACATGACTTTTATGGCTCATTTTGTATTATATAGTTAGAATATGGAGACCTCAATTTTATTCAGAGGCCCAAACTGAGCAAAAAAATGCTCAGGTGCAGTTGCTGATAACAGTAGCAAGATGACATTTGGATATGTAGCTTGTAAAGTAAATCAATGAGATTTTTATAACAGTATAGCAGACTACTGACAAAATTAAAATTTCACATCAACCACAACCTGAAAGGGGGAAAATGATACTACAGGCTTTTCATAAACTATATGGTAACACTAGTATAGGAACCAATTCTCACTGTTAACTAGTTGCTTATTAGCATGCCTACAGTAACATATTGGCTGTTCATTAGTATAAAGCACTTATTCTGCATGACCATATTCTACAATCCTGCCCAATACCTCAACTTAACAACTAATTTACTAACGATTAGTAAGGAGCAAATTAAGAGTTTACTGAGGTGAAAGCCGTAGTTAATGGTTTGTTAATAGCTAGAATTGGACCTTAAAATAAAGTGTATTTTGTAAATTATAAATCAGACAACAGAATTCATGTAGTAGATTGTGTATAACAGGTTTTTGATCACCTTGATTATTTAGAGTCCTTAGAAATTTGTGTATTGAATACAGTTTTTCTCAATCGATTTGACACTTTTCTCCAATGCAGTGTACTTGTTCTCAAAACAGGTTTTGAAAGTTTATTTAATATTTAATTTGTATCTATTGTATTTGTCTTGTGGTTTGTAATTTGCTTTACTTTTATATTTAAAAACTGTGTGTGTTTATATTGTGTGTGTGTGTGTGTGTGTGTGTGTGTGTGTGTGTGTGTGTGTGTGTGTGTGAAATGTGTATGAAAATGATGGTCACCCTATTTATATGTCAATCAAACAGACCTTTCCTGAGTTATTATGCAGTTAATAAGCTGGACTCAAAATAGACTCAAAGATACAGTTTACTGTATGTATAAATAGTCCAAATTCTGCATAGACAAGACAACAGAAATCCACATCATCTCTGTTGCAAAACCTAGTGAGCTGCCTAATGAGGCCTAATGAGGCATCATATTCACACTCCCGACATGAAGGCTTTTCCAAAAGTTAGGCATCTTAATTATGTTGTTTTCTAAGGTTCCTTATTTGGCCAAATCCTAAGGATTTCGCAGTCCATAAAACCTTCAAAATGATGGCTACCCCATAATGCACTGCAACAAACAAAATTTTACATGGCTGTGTATCTGTAACAGCTTTCATGATGGAAAGAACTACAATCCCATGAAGCATTGTGAATGACACACCCAATCTAAATAAAAATAATAAATATAAAACTATAGATTTAAAGATGTTATTATACATAGAAACCTTCTGCTGCACTTATAACACATGAAATAACCCCCCTATATAGCATACATGAATCACCCTAAGCAGATCTATATAGGTGGAGCTGGGGAAGGTGGAGGGTTTCTGAAGCGTGTGGCAAGTGCTACAGCAAGCGCTAGTCAAGTATTTGAATGTTGAGCAGCTAGCTCATTGGCAAATGATGCGAAAGAAACCAATCAGCAGCGTCATGTATGCCATTATATCAGACTGAATTAGAACCTCTCGGCCTGCGCCATCTAGAGTTTCATGACAGAACTTTGTATTTTGGCGCGATTTGCTTGTCATAGTTATTAAAATAATCAGTTAGCAACCTCATAGCTCACAGTAGATCTGTCATTATACACATTATCTAAAAATAACATTAAAAAATGCAGGCTGATGGCTTCAACAAAAGCATATACCATTGACTAACAACCTCAGTGCCAACAGTAGATCTGTTTTAAGTTTTATTCTAGCAAACTTTTTTTATCAACACTTGAATGTGGTTAGGTTTTATGAAAAAAGCAATATTTTCAATAAAAGCTAAGGAAATGGTGTTTTTGTAAAAGACTACGTTTGGATCAGATTCGAACGATGATCAAAACATTGATGGAATAAGATCGCTTCCATCAACACATTCAAAGCTTGCACGGTCCTATACCACTTCTTGGATCAACATTTCATTCAGTAATGTTAAGCATTTTTTTTATATATATATGCTGTTTAATGCTTGATGATTGCATTATTTTACATTTGGATCTATTTACATAAGAGATAGCTTGATTCTGCTTCTTCTTTGCCATGTTTTGATCCAGACATTCAATCCCCTTTCAGATTATGTGTAATAGTACCTCCTACTGTACACCAGTGAAAACACAGAAAACCAGAAATTTATCTCAATGAGAGGGAAGCGTTGTCTCATAAATTATGTAAAATGTTGTCAATGGTGTGGAAAGAGTTAATGGTTTATTGTTAAAAATCAATCCCCCGGTGGAAAAACACAAATGGGATTTTACTTCCAGAATCCGACCGTTACACTCTATTAGGGTTTCACACCGTTAACTCTATTATCTCTAATGAAATCAACTGAAATGACAGTGATGAGGTTGCAATCTTGCTCAAACAGTGTAGAGCTTTATTTGAACTATGCTGTTTTGAGTATCATACAATGAATTTAGCAACATGCTAACACCAGGTGCCTCCCATGGAGTGTTTCTTCTGTCTGTGTTGAGTATTCAACATAGTGTTCATGATGGTAAGGATGCCTATGACACCTCGCTATGTTCTGGAACTGAGCCATTGCCTGGTCTGACATACTGTGTAATGCTAACTTTCTCTCCCAGCATTTGCAGTGCAGTCTTTAGGGATTTAAGAGGGATCCAACAGTGTTGGTTTGTCTGCAGAGCTGGGTGCATTCTTCATGCGTCCCCATGTAATGGTGCTGTAATAGAGCTGAGTCCCTGCGGGAGCTCCTGGAAGAGTGGAGTTGGAAGTTGGCCTAATCAGTTGGCATGGTGCGATGCTATCACCCCAAGTCACGTGCTTTCTACAGTCACATAAAATCCTTCGACGTTTGCACAGTGACAGAAAGAAACCCATTTGTGTGGCTGAAACTATTGCTCTCAAACCCACTCTCACACTTGCATTCACAACAGATACTTGCACAGATTATGTCAAATGCATCTTCCACTTTCGTTTGTTATGTGCCATTTACAGTGGTGCTGTAGTTTTTAGAGACTTGTCTCCTGTTGTTTCCACTGTGCTAACATTGATCATGATGATGCCATCTACATTAAAAGATAAAGATACTACACTTAACCCCATTAAGCCAGACACTCAATCAAATTTGATAAAACTGCACTAAAGGAAATGGTCTGCAAACTCCTCTGAGGAAAGAAAGAAAGAAAGAAAGAAAGAAAGAAAGAAAGAAAGAAAGAAAGAAAGAAAGAAAGAAAGAAAGAAAGAAAGAAAGAAAGAAAAGAGATGTCAATCTGTGTTCTGTGAGGTTTATAAAAGTCAAGCTCACTTCATCTGGCTGAATTGAGACCCAAGGTGACCCCACTGAAAACAGCCTGCAGTTATGGGTAATAAAATATATTATTTGGAAGAAGATGACAGAAAACTGGTAAAATATTACCTATATATGCTGTTTGCTCCTCATTTGTAAGTTGGTTTGGATAAAAGCATCTGCTAAATGAATGTCAGCAATTTCATGTCATAAACATTATGAAGACTTTCTGCAAAAATGCCACCTTAGTTAATAAAAATTAGTTAGCTGTCAAACAATTAATCGTAAAAGTTTTTTTTACATAATATATGTGTGTGTACTTTGTATATTTATTATGTATATATAAAGACACACAAATACAGCATATATTTTGAAAATATTAACATGTACTTACATGTATATATTTATATTCATATAAATTATATCATGTATAAATACATTTAATATATAAACGTAACATATTTTTCTTAAATATATACATGCATGTGTGTGTGTTTATATATACATAATAAGCACTAGCCAAGTATATATATGACCCTGGACCACATAAAGGTAAATTTTTTGAGATTTGAAAATTGAGATTTTGAGATTGCAAAGTCCTGTAAAAAAATCAGCTTTTATTTTCCTTTTACAACCAGAAGAAGATTTCAAGGGTTCATTGAATTAAACAAAATTATCCATCCTCAATAACTTTTAGTCAGCTTTGACAAAACTCCTCTCAGCTATCATGTCTTTTCAAAGTGACTAGCAGCCTTGTCACCTGACCTGAATGCAGGACGCTGATGTGCTAAAAAGGACTTACAGCCTTCTGCTGTAAAATGTGAACTTGCGATGCCTTCAAAGTGGACAATACTGGCTTTTTTTGACAAAACGTGTTTAGGGTTCAGATCGCTCTATAGGTGGAGAATAATGCATGGGAGTCAGTTGATTTTTTTTAAAGGTGACATTTATTGGTTTTTGCAAATTAATTCTTGATATGTGATTCTGGTGTTAAGCAACAGTTCAATAAACTATTTATAAAGACAGCCACTTATATTTTTCCTTAATGAATCAACTATTTTAACCAAACAGTGGAATGACAATTAAATGTTTTATTATGACAATGACTTGTTCTCACCTACTGACAGTTTTTATGCCCCATAATTTCATATTTCTATATTCAATATTTTATATTTAAAACATTATTCTCGTAACATTATTAATGCAATTCTTACCATCCTACTCTGTATTATTATTCTAACTGAATTTAATTCAGTTTAAGATTTTGATATAAACATTTTGATGAAACATTTTCACAGGAGTGAGAGATTTTCAAAAGGAAAAAAAAAAATCTTACGGACTAATTAAAAAAATAGTTGTGTCAGTGTGTGTTAAGGGATTGTTTTTGCCTGGGATCCTGGATGCAAATTGCAAATTGATGATCAGAGTCAATTCCTATGTCGTCACGCCTGCCATTTTCATACACATTCTTATCTTTCACTATTCTTAGGATGAGAGCAGTCGGTGCATTTAAGCTCTTTACTTCACAAGACTTTTGGCTTTACAGATAAAGGGCTCTGTTAGAATGGACCATCGCCAAATGTGCAGGGTGGATATAGTAAAGCCCCTGAAAATGTACATGTAACGTGTCTGTGGGATGCTAGAGTGGTATTCGCTGGATTGGAATGAGTACGGCTGGTCATATGGAACTGACCCTGAAGGGATGACAGGGAAATATGCAAAGCCGTCCCATCGTAAGGGGGGAAAGAGTTCATCTTGACACTAATCCCTTAGCTTTCCATGCGAAATAAACCATGGCCTGTTCCCTGCAGGATTTTACAGTTTGTCAGTCTAATCTGACCCCTGCTAAAAACATGCTGACCCAGCTGCCTGTGCATTTAACCACATGTTTCAACCATTGTGGAAATAGCAATCACTATTGGTTTTAAGGTGATTGTTTGATTGTTAGAGGATTTCAGTTCTTCTAGAGTTCATACAGGTGTCCAACAGAGTAACTACAGGTTACTCTGCTCAAACACTCGTCTACAAATAACAACATCTACAAAAACATCCAAATTAAGATGTTCACATTAACTTTATTCCACTATATTCCACTAACATTTGACAATCAAAATGTTTTCAAATACTGTTTGTTCCCATTTAGAAACATATATATATATATATATATAATATTTATTTTTTATTTATTTTCTGTCTTTGTTTTTTAGACTATCTTTATTTTTATGGCTAAAACATGTCTTTATTTTACAGTTTTTTTACAATCATTTTTGCACTAATATCGGAACCTTCATGTCATTTTTCAAAACTCTAGACGAATAATTCACAAACGATGATCAAAATGCATTTTTCAAAACGCTTAACACTTTATCCAAATGTTTGGATACAATACACATAAACCTAAGATCGTTTGTTCATTGAACTAAAATCACCAGTTCAAAATGACACAACGTAACATCAAAGTATTGCTATTTCAAAATGCAACTTACACATTACATCTAAGTTGAGTGTCTATTCATTTCATTACAATGATCTAACTATCAATTGATACATCTGCTCAAAATGCTAAGTAACTGTTGCATTACTCTTGAAGCATAGTTTTTGTGGAAAATGAAGAACAATATATTACACGTTTGGATTATGAAAGTGAAGCAACCGACAGACTGAGTATGTTCAGGTATGATCAATTGTTGGGAGAAAAAAAAAATCCCCAAAATTCTATATCATTGTTATCAGTATTTGTTTTTTCCTACAGAAAATGTCTTTTTAGATGGTGAAAGAGCTGGATGCTGATGAAAACATTTTTTGGATGAGGCAGGCTTTAACCTGGCCAAGACATGGAGGAAAGGTTGAGAGACCAGCAGCTGAAAGGGGTCCAGAGCGATGATCACTGGAGGCCCGACCACCCCCCACTGAATGTGATTTTGAGGAGGCCCAATAGCAAAATCAGTGCAATGGGCCCAGAATTCATAGCGACAAAACTGAGTGTAATCATGGTTTCAGGTCCATCTATAGTTTATCACCTTGTATTTACCCCCATACTCCCCTTTCCTGAACAAGACTGAAGAATTTTTCTCCACATGGAAGTGGATGGTTCACAATAGGCACCCTCACAAACAAGTCAATCTTCTCCAGGCCATGGATGATGCGTGCAATGACATCACAGGAGACCAATGTCAGGCCTGGATTTACCATGCCACAAGTTTTTTTTTTCCAAGATGTTTAGCTAATGAAAACTTCAATTATGATGTGGATGTGAACCTGTAGCCAAATCCACAAGCAGTGAGGAACACTCTAGTTGACATTTTACTGTAGGCCTACTGTAGTTTTTTTTTTTCTTTTCTAATTGTTTCTTATCTAAAGTCTTTGAAAAACATGTTGTGAGTTATTTCATCAATAATTTTCAGATTTTGTTCAAAGATTCCAATGTCTGTACTTTTCTCTCTAGTCTATTACAATGTTGTATGAATGTGTAGAACAATAATGAAAGCTGCATCAAGCGTTTTGTACTGTATATAATGATTGTACTAACAACTACACAGTGAAACTATGGGTGGGTGATCGAAAGTAATGTTCTTATGATATTTCATGATAAATGATATTTCTGAACCAATGATTATGCAAATGCAAGGCTTCTTTAAAGATACGAACGCAACATGCAAAGTTTTGAACATTGGACAGCCTGTTTTACAAATAATGATGATGTTTTGAGTTTTGTGACTAGAGTTTTGAAAAATTACTTTTGGGAAATTGGAATCATTTTGCTAGTCAATGACTGTTACAGTATACAACATAAATATAGGTGTGCAGATAGAGTAAAATTCAGCGATAAACTTTAAGAAACGTTTACTGTCATTACACTACTGTAAAGAGATCTTACAGTAAATGAAAATCACCACAAGAGAAAAGTTCAAAGACCAAACTGAATATACAGTAAACACACATATTGGAATATACTGTCAGTTATTTTTCAGAAATAAATAAATAATGAATGAATGAATAAATAAATAAATACCTACATAATTGTAGTACATACATAAATGTACTACAGTGTTTACTGTACATAGAATAATGAAAGTTCTCTCATCTGAAGAACTGCGACTATATACTATTATTATATTGTATGTGTAAGTAGTATTGAAACCTTGTAGATGAGAATGTACGATGATCAATATTTTTTTTTAATGCAATGAAAGTAATGTGAAGTTGCTGAAGATGCAACCAGAAAGATCTTCTTTACATCTTCATAACACACATCCTTCCCAATCGCTCGCATTGGAACTCACACAGACACACTGAATCACACCCCCTCCATCTGAATCATCTGCTCAGCCTCCCCTGATTTTAGACAGAGCTTTTAGATTGTCTCTGAGGGAATGACACGCTTCCTCCAACTTGATATTGAAAGCTCAACCATCCCTGCAGGCATGTATCCAGAGAGAAACCCCACTGTGGCAGAGCTGTTTGCTATCCCTGGCATGTGCTTCTCTCACGACACGCATCTAGAAGTCCTCCCCTACCATCACCAAAACAGCTCCTCACTTGCTGGAGAACATATGTCTCTGTTTCCCGCTTTCAATTATCACAGAATTGTGAGAGATCTCAGATAAGTGAAACCTTTCAGGGTGTATTTCATGCAACGTTATTAAATTAAGCAAAGTTTCGCCTCAGTTTTCATTACCATAAAGCAGAAAAAAATTCATTCTTATTACTGTAATGTAAAAAATGAAGTACATATTATTTAAACTATAAAATGGTAAACCTTCCTTGTATTGCCATATGCTGAGTTGAATAGAATCAAATTATTCTGAAATGAATGCAGTCACAATTCAGTTAAAATCTGCTTAATTGTCATAATAATGTCATGATGCGAAAAGTCAAAATATAATGTATTAACACAGACACACACACACTCACTCACGTTGGCACATTTTTAGATTTGCAAAAAACTTTATAGCTTTTTTCCTCATGGAGACCAAAAATGTCCCCACAAGGAATTTTATTTTTTTTATGTTTTCAATTGTGGAGACATGTTGTCCCCATAATGAAGGGTTTACCATGAACACACACACACACACACACACACACACACACACACACACACACACACGTTTGTTTCTGTGAATTGTGGGGACTTTACATAGACTTATATTACTTTTATACTGACCAAACAATATTTTCTATCCCCTAACCCTAAACCTACCCCTTACAAAAAAACATGTTTGCATTGTTACATTTCCAGATAAACATCATTTACTATAAAAAATACATTAATTACTATCCTTGTAGTGACACAATCAAAAATAACAGACACAACTAACCATAAGGGTACATTTGGTACACACACAGACATATGTAAAAATACACACACACACATATGCAAAAAATTTACCTTTTAGAAGTTTGGGGTCTGTAACATTATTATCATTTTTTGAAAGGATTTTCTTGTGCTCATTAAGACTGCATTTATTTTATCAAAACACGGTAAAAAGAGTAATGATGTGAAATATTAGCACAATTTAAAATAGCTGTGGTATATTGGAATATATTTTTAATTTATTTCTGATAACAAAACTTGTTTTAGCAAATTTGGTGCTCTAGAAGTATATTTTTTTAGCATTATCAACAATAAAAACAAAAACACATAAAAAAAAAAACACAAAATAAAAAAAAACATCATTTATTTAAAATATGATTTTTTTTTTTTCCGTAACAAAGTAAAACTATTAACTGTCACTGTTGATCCATTTCACTGGTGGAAAAATATGCTAATGGTAATAATAACAATAATTATTATTATTATTAATATTATCAAATAATAATAATAAAATGCATTATTAATTAATTCATTAAATCAAGAGTATATATTATATTTTTCATGCTGATTTTAGGACCAACTTGTGTGTTGTTGTTTTTTTTTGTAAGACTTGTAAGAATTTAACCAGCTGAACATCTGTATTTCAGCTGAAATATGTAGAACAATTTGTTAACTAGTTTTATTTACGCAAACAGACCTTATAGATGCCATGTGTCCTAGACTCAAACTGTTTTATGGAGTTCTTTTCTACTGAAGTTTTCTCTCTCTCTCTCTCTCTCTCTCTCTCTCTCTCTCTCTCTCTCTCTCTCTCTCTCGCTGATAGACGTTTCTTCAGCTGAATAATTGGCATGTTGGTAAACAATAGTACAATCCACTGAATGCACTGTGTTTATGCCTTTAAAAGCCTTGTTATCATTCCTGTCAAAAAATAAATATTCTGCAACCCCGACTATGGTTTATAGCAGAGAAACCTTCAAGGTGAAAATTAACATTGCACCTAGCTCAAGTTTTCCAGTCTCCAAGTTAAAGACACTCTCACTCTCTCTTTCATTCTTGAAATGGCATTTTCAAATGAACAAGACGAATACAATTCACGAATACAATACCAGTGTACCTTGACTTTTTGTTGGTAGCGTTCCTTAAGCACACAACAGTGAGGCTGTCAGTTGTCCTTTGTGATAATTGTGTTCCAGCCCAATGATTCTGCGCCTCCGCATATGAGCCCTGGAGACGCTGCTTTGATCTTTTCATGTTGTGCCTGGTACACATGGGAGCATACCTTTATTTCATCACATAAGCCGAGCAGTGATGACTGAATCTTTACTGTGATGAATGACAGAAAGAAAATAGGGTATCAGCAATACAAAAGAACTTGGACCTGAATGTGAATCTGATGAATGTTGCAATTCAAAGAATTTCAAGTTGCTGCGTTTCTGGGTTGTGTTATCATCGCTTCCTCATCGTTTTCCTAGGTGCATTTCTGTATCACTACATGACTTGAAGTGAAATTAAGTACTGAGTGTTTCTTTTTAGGGAGTGTGGATCTACATTCCAGCATAAGTTTAAAGAGGTCAAATACTTTTTTCTTCTATGATCTACAAAAAAAAGATTTTATAGCAGTTTGTAACAATTTTGTATTTTGGCAAATTGATTGTCAATTATAAATATAATTTTCATTTGTATGCTTTCATAAGATCTAATTACAGCCAGCTGAAGGTTATTTAGAGGTGGCGCTTCATGCTCAGCTTCTTTCTAAAAATCATAATTAACTGAAATCATAATTAAAACCTCTTTATGATTGGTTTTGGGTAAAATTAATTGTGTCAAAAAAAATCTAAAGTTTCATCTTTTAGGTTTTTATAAGCATTTTCCACCAACAGTTTGGCCAAGATAATCCATTAGCACCAGCTGGTAGTTGTCTGTAACCATTTGCTTTTAAAAAGCATCTTTTCCCATTGACATACATTCAAAATTAGTTGTATAGCCTGACTAAATAAGTATTGATACATTTTGATTTTGATTGATACATGGTAAATACTGAAATACAGTATTTACATATTTCTTTTTATTTAGTCATTGCGACTCGACAGGCCAAATCTATGATCACCCAATAACATCTAAACATGTAAATATGGATATGTCACAAATTTGCAGAAGACCAGAGTAAGTCATTTTTGTAACTTAGTTTCAATTACAGAGTGTCTACACTAAGCGCAAATAGCCCACCTTGTTCGCAGAGGCTATTTACTGTACACTAGCTCCGCCCACCAATGTTTGGTTGGGATAGACAACATTACAAAAGACGCCCGTCAAACAAAATTTACTTACAGCTTGCGCCAATGCAAACCATCTTTTGGTGTTAAAATAGTACTGTCAGGATTTACTAAAGACGCACAGTGAAGAATTAGCGCTGAAAAGGTGTGGACACATTTTTGCACCTGACCTTATTGAATATGGATTTGTAGGAGTTTCCCTTTCAAAAGCAAAATGTATGAGAGGAGAGTATTTAAATTAATCACGCAATGAATTTTACTAACGTTTGCGCTCATCAAATTATTGGTATTTGCAGTTTTATTAAACACCAAAAAAGTATGTCTCTTATTGCAAAGAAAATGCTGCTATTTTTACATATAGTTTAAAAAGAATTGTTATTTGCTTTGTGTAAATATCATTGTTACTTAGTGTAAAATAGCATCTAAAATAGCATTTCTTAGTTTAAGCATCTATCCCTATTTGCACTTAGAGCAAATAGCCGCCGTCTTTCAATTAACTATGTGAGAGAGCCGTGGAGGACACTTTAAGCTCTGAAAGTTACAATATGTTTTCATAGCGTGTCAAGTTCTTTTATCTCAAAAGATCAAGGAAGATTAGATTTCTCATGTAACCCCTTTAACCACAGGAGAGGAATGAGAGTTGTTTCATTAAGCAGGTTAATTAAAAGTATGTTCAGGTTCTGATGACTGAATCCTAAATTAACTGTAGAAACTCGAAAAAGGCTGAAGAGGAAATAGCTGCCCATCTCAGCATGAAAACTCTCTTTCTGTCTTTCTCTAGCACTTCCTCTCTACCTTTATCCACTTCTCCTTAACTTCACCTTTATTCTCTCTTGTTTTATCTATCTGTCTGACATGATCGACAGCTGGATCTGAGGGATGCTGATTATGTTGGTTGAGCTGGGACAGTAGAGGAAAAGTGCAAATGTCTGTGAAACTGTCTGCGTCATTCACCCAGAACCAAAAAAGTGGCTTATTATAAAAGACTGATTGAGGATAGAGGGTTCAGGAGACCTTGAGGACCTGCAATGAAGGTAATATGACTTCATACAGTAGAGCCAAGCATCCTCATAGAACAATCTCTTAATTGAAGAAACTCAATGCAAGGTTTTTTTTTTTTTTTTTTTTTTTTTTACTTAAAACTAAGTGGTACTGCAGAAAATAACTGATATAAAGTGCAGAGATTAAAAAGCTAGTTCACCAAAAACAAAAGAAGAAAAAAGAAACATTGCACTGACTTAGTGAGTCACAAACAAGCGTGAGATTAATTTGTGAATCATTTGAAATAACTCATTAAAGATGTAAATTAAGTAATGGCACCATGCACACAAGATGATATCTGACGAAACCGCATATTTTTTTATACAGTTTTTGAGTTTACGAGTTTATCCGACAAAAATTGTTTTCTGTAGTTTTTATTTTAGTCAACGTTTTGAATCTGATAGCTTTGTTTGAAAAACAGACTGAAATGTATGGAAGTCCCTTTAGTTATTTAAAATTAAATCAATAAAAAATATGCTTTGGTAAACAATTATAATTATAATTTAAAAGTTGAGATTATGGCATTAAACTGTCTAAATTATTCAAATAAAATTATTTATATAAAATCAAATTATGACATTTGACCATTCTTTTTGTCATAATTATGACTTTCTTTTTCTGTCACAATTATGACTTATAATTTCACCTCATGTCATAATGTCATATCATAATTTCAACTTTTTATCTTATAATTTTGACTTAGAATGACATATTTACTTTTATTATTTTTGATTAATTATCTCATAATTTAGACTTTTTAAGTAACAAGTAATTATAAGTAATTAATAATAATAAGTAAGTAATTATGACCATGTAATAATTAGGAATTAGCAAAGCATGACTTTTTCTCATGTGGTGAAAATGAGAAATGTTATGATGTAGCACTGGTTCTAAATAACACTGAATATGATGTGGCACACCAAGGTTGAAATGTGCATACATGAATGAAATTACAGATTTTTTATTGTTGTTTTATGAATTATTCATAAAAAAGACATCATGACAAGAATGTGTATTTTTTTATGCAGTGCAATATTGACCTTTTTAGAAGAAAAAGGCTATTCATGCTCATCCTAGAATATATGAAAACTCACAAGGAATATTGTCATATGTCATAATGTCCCTGGTTCAGTAAAATAACTTCATCTTCCTAAATATTAATCTATAATGTATAGCAATCTCCAAACCCAATTATTCCCGTGAGAATGCTCTGAAAACTTCAAGCAATGGAATACAACATTTAATGTGGTGTGTTTTGATCATGTATGTGAACTTCAACTTGAGGCCTGCATTTTTTCCTTTTCAGTTAATTTGTTCGTTTTTGCATGTTCTTTATTTCACGTGTTGTTTTGTAACTGATGTACTTACAATTTTAGCTTCACCTTTTTACCTCTGTTCCTTCATGTGGTTTTGAAAACTGTGACTGAACTTTGTTTGTCAGGTTAAAGGTATCAAATCTCTGAAATATACTGTATTCAGGGTTTTGTTGCAGCAAGTAATATCCATGATATCCATAAGAAGATCTCTGTATTCCACTTTTTATGTTGCCTGTGAAACAATCAGTATTACTTTTAGATGGACACAAATTACTGATTACAAAATCTACATATATTTTCCAGTATTTTTTCTTGATGTGTTCTGTACAGCTATTTGTGGGTGTGAATAATTATACATCAAGTAGCCATACATTTAAGAAATCTCATACTCGCAATCATGCTGTTTGCTTAATATCAGAAAGGCTAGGCTTACCTGCAGCATGGAGCTATTATACAACAACAAGTTAACACTCAGTAACTTACATTTTCGACCCAATATTGCCAGTACATTACATTTTTGTGACACTAACGAAAACAAAACCAAAGCTAATGGATGGGTCAATCTGAGGTCAAATTTGGGTCAGTTGAGCATGATTAAATGACTCATTCTTAAAAACAATTGTTTGTTTAATTGACTACGTTTACATGTGCATGAATAATGTGATTATTTCCAACAATCAGAGTAAGGATCACATTAAGCTCTTCACTCCCGTTTATGTGCAATTTCAATTATTATTACTATTCGCTAAGAATTGTGTTTTTTTTTTTACTGCCATTATCAATACATAACCACTGCACGGCAGGGCACAAATGACAGATTCAGAAAGAGCAGGTGTGTTACTGGCTGCTGTTTTAATTAATTTACATCTAATGCAAAACACTTTTGAATAGGTTGTATTCCATGCTTTTTCGATGCCTTAGAAATGTGATGCCTACACTGCCCCCGTGTTCTACTCACTGTATCTGGATGAGGTTAAGGAACAGAAACTGGTGGAAGCAAGTTGTGTTTTCCCCAGTAATGCAATGCTTTCTGCCCCACCATTATTTCTAATATGCATATTATTGCAGGTGCATGTCACGCCATTCATGTATGTCACAAGCACTTTGGTCAGAATGGCAACAATGCAATTAAGGTGTTTACATGCCTGTATATTCAGATTAAAATCGGACACCTATGTTAATACGATTATACTTGCTGCGATTATGAGCTTAATTGATTATTTAGATCAAAGTATTGTGTTTATATGAGGTAAAGTTTAATCGCAATATTGTCAAAATCTCATTATAATCGCATTAAGAGGGTGCATGTAAACATATTCATTGATTAATGAATCAGTGTTTTGAACGAATCAGTTGAGTGAGTGATTCAATGACTCAGTCATAAAAAGAGTTATTTGTTTCATTGATTAAAGAATCAATGTGTTTGAAGAAATCGGTTGAGTGAATGATTCAGTGGCTCGTTCATAAAAACAGTAGTTTGTTTCATTGATGAATCAGTGTTTTAAACTAATCAGTTGAGTGAGGAATTCAATGGCTTACTCATAAAAATGATAGCTTTTTCCATTGATGAATGAATCTGTGTTTTGTAATTAATTGGATGAGTAAGTAATTCAACGACTTACTCATAAAAACAGTAGTTTGTTTCATTGATGAATGAACCAGTGTTTTGAACGCATTGGTTGAGTGAGTGATTAAATGACTCACTCATAAATTTATTTGTTTCATTGATGAAGGAATCAGTATTTTTGAAAAAAATGGGTTGAGTGAATGATTCAGTGGTTCACTCATAAAAACAGTAGTTTGTTTCATTGATGAATCTGTTTCGAACTAATCAGTCGAGTGAGTGTTGAGTTGCTTATATTTATGGTTACCTTGCATTAACATCACAGACATATACAGATCACATATAATAATAATAATCTTAAGGAGTTCTGACTGCTCTTTCCGAATATCATTCTTCCCCACATGGATGATGATTCGATTTGCAGTCTTGTGCTTCATCAGAATGTTCTGAAGTTCCTTGTTCACATCAGAAACCGTTGCTTGAGGAAGGCAGAATGTTGTTGTAGTCCTGCTACTGATGTTTCTGATAATAGAGTCACCCACTATCAGAGTCCCTGGGCTCGGCTGCGCTCTGAGCTGAATGCCGCTGTCTGCTCGACCTTGAGCGACTGTTAGTAGCAGTGTTAGCTGCTGGCTCATCCGATACATGTTTAATCACATTTGGGGATTCCTCACCCGCATTCATTAATGCTTCAAATCTGTTCTCAAGATGTATAGGGGGTGGCAGAATACCAGTATTCACAAGCCTTGTCATAGTCGATTCTGGGGTAGAGGATGCTACAGCAGCAATACGAGAAACTCGTGACAATCTGATGTCTCGTGTTCCTTTGGGTCTCGCTCCCTGTTTGTGCCATCGATTAGTGTGGCAATCAGTTTCGGCTTGTTCCTCTACACTTGGTATAAACTGTTGAGATTCAGAAGATTCATGGGACTCACCGGCTATATGCTGAGAGGGTCCATGACGACGGTCTGCTGAATGTTCCGTCTGTTTTGGAAGTCCAGCAAGTAACTTTGTTTCAAGAACAACAATCCTTTGTAGAAGTTTGCAGCAGTTCATGCAACAAGTATATTCAACAGGAGGCATTTTTTCTCTCTTCTGTTTGAATGTAGGCAGTTGTTTTCCCGTCTCCGGAATGTAAGCTGCTGGCAGTGGGAGGCAAAGTCTTCTTTTTGTAGTATAATTCCAGTCCCAAAGAGATTTTTTAGTTTTAGTGTTTGTGCCAAAAATCTGTTGTTTGAGCACTGTGCTGATCTGCTGAAGTAATAATCTTAGAAAAATCTGAGAAAAGTACAGAAATAAGAAGCAAAGCGCAGAGCAGTAAGCTAGAACGTCCGAACGGTAGCAAAGCCAGAAGCAGGTCAGCAAGGATGTGTCAAGGATAAAAATGATAGCTTGTTTCATTGATGAATGAATTAGTGTTTTTTAAACTAGTTGGTTGAGTGAGTAATTCAACTATTCACTCATAAAAACAGTATCTTGTTTCAGTGATGAATTAATCAGTGTTTTACAGTCATTTAAATGAATGTTTCACTTTGAAAGACATTTACTTGTCGTTACCTACTGCCATATTAATGTTACCTCCAGACAAATACAGTCTGTCTGAAAACAACCAGTCAAGAAGAGTGATAGAAACAATGAAAAGTCCCAGAGCTGTCTGCTGATTGTGACTGCTAATTCTGAAAGAGTGACATTAGTCTAATGATGTTGGTATGCTATTTGTTCTGGGTTCTGGGCTTTAACAAAGAGGTTATAAGTTCAGCCCCAAATTGGTGTGAACCCAGGACTGAAGATAATGAGATCACAATCCTTCTCCATCACCACTGTGCCCTTCGCACTCATTTAACCATAGGTTACTCTAAGAAGTCTGCCAATGCAATCAGTATACTGTCATTTTCATTGGATTAATTAACAGCATATGCTTAAATAGCAATTAGCTGAATGCATGGTAGATAAGAGAATAAATGATACTTTAACTAAATTAAGGTAAACGATAAATCTATCTTCTATTTAGTTAGAAAAGATATTTGAGAAATTCAACAAAACAGACTTCTGTCTTCTGCTTCTTTCATTTCCACATTACCTATTCTCATTATATGTCAACATTGCCAGAAATAGAACAGTAGACACACATTTATGGATCAAATACTTACTAAAGATATCAACAAATTCAAACTTTGGTGAAGAATGAATTCAGAATATACAGGTTCACAATTGCTCCAGCTACTGAAGAAAAGCTACATTAAATTTTTTATATTTATATTTATATATATATATATATATATATATATATATATATATATATATATATATCAACAAACTTTAAAAGCAAATATAAGCTGCTCCATTTTTCTTTGTGGATGTTTCCCACGTCCTTTTACCCTTTCTGGAGCATGATGAAGATTAAGTTAGACAGCAGAAGAAGAAAATGGCAAATTATTGCTGCAGAGTCCCTGATGAACATGCGGCTGCATGTCTGCTGTTATCCTACTGGAGAAATATATACAACCAAACACTATTAATGGGAGAATAACTTGCCTGCCAACAGCCAAGTCATTTAATGATATACACAACAGTATAACATTTAAAAATGAGACCCTAGAGAGTTGCTTATATTTATGGTTACCTTGCATTAACATCACAGACATATACAGATCACATAAACCTAAAAATACTCAAGACATTATACACTGTGGCATCTGAACAGTTGCACAAGCAAAGGTGACAGACAGCTTAATTAAACTGTATTTTTCATACTCAACACAGAGACAGTCAAAGTGAAACGGATCAGTCTTGCATGTTACTGAAAAGTTTATGTGGCTGAAAAATATTCTGTTGAGGCTAATGACAGTAAAAAAAGAACAAAGGAGATAACTATGAAAACACATATCTGTAGTTTTTGATATTTGTATAAATACAACGACATTAAAGCATCTGAAAAACTTTCATTTAACAATGTGGTAAATTCATCATGTATCTTCAGCATTCATCAAACAGCATTACTATGAAAAGAATATGTTGTATGGACAACAGCACAGTTCTCTGCCTGGGGATATTTAGCTCTGACTAATTTTGAACTACGCAAAGGAAAACTGTATTTCTTAGACTTTGCTTTTATGCAGCTCGGGAGAATTAATACAATCCCAATTATGTTTCTTAAAAGTATCAACTTTGTCTGAGATGTTTCTGCTAAAATGCCTTTGGAGAAATAAAAATAGACTCAAATGAGACAATTGTTGACATACAGTAAGACTATAGAGCTGATTAAGCATCAGAGGAATCTGATGAAAAACATAGCAGCTTTTGATGGCGGTCTCAGTATATTGGCAAATCTGAGCACAGTGTGAGACAATATTGATCTTCTCTCTAACTCTAAAGGTGAGTCTTTTTCTCAGGAGAAAAGTATGAGAGGCAGATTTACGCAAATCATTTGTTCCACGTCTTCTCCATTTAATCTTTACTGCTGGCTCAATAGAGATATAAGAGATTGTTGTTTTTTCTTTGCTAAGAGTATAGCTAACTGAATCATGAGTGAATCTTTTGTATATCTGTCAATTGTGCAATTGAAAATCTATGGACTAATTTCCTCTACCTACATCAAACTGAAATGCATATAAGAAGCCATTCACACAGAACGCATATTTGCATTTAAGAACAGAAAAATGCTTTGTCATGTGCAAAACCCTCAAAAAGACACAAGATGCAAAAGCATTGGTCAAACATGACTGTCTTCCGCTGGTTTGAAGAGAAAAACAATAGTGCAATGAAATAAAAAATGCCAAAAAACTCTACTGAGTTGATAGTTCCCAACAAAACATAAGAGTTTGAGACAGATGTTAATCGGTAAAGGCTCAAAGGCAGCTGCCAATCAGTTCATGCCTATGTGAACGAACAGACAGTGCAACCCTCTTGGCACAATAAATAATTCTATCTTTTTTTACCCCAAATACAGTGATTATCCCCTGCTAAAACAGGTCAATATTCACTATTAACCAAACGTTTTTCACCTGTATCAACATCTGTCACTGTTTACACTCTGACTGATGCAAGTGAGTAAACAAAAGTTGTTTATGAACATTTTCCAGCAAATATCCAGCACCCACAATGTAAAACAGAACTATGTATACACTGCTTTGCAGAAAGGTGGAAATTCTATGACGTCACTGTGAAAAGGGCCTATTCGATGCATTGTAAACAGTAGTGGCGCTTTGAATACAACGTAAGAAAGGTAAAGCTATTAATACGATTAGTATTGACCAAGTTCAGAGGCTGTCATATGTGGATCAGCTTACTTTATTGTGTATTTTCAACAGTTTCAATATGAAAAAATTTGAAGGGAAATTTTTTTTATATAATAAATCTTTGAAAATCAAAATCTGGATTTGAATTTTTAATGTTATTATAACCTAAAGATAACTTATGTGAAAGTTTGAAATAGAAAATAGTGGTTTTCATCTTGCCACTTTCTTAGTAAAGAAAACGCATTCTTACTCAAATTAATCAAAATGGATTTATTATGGAGGACAAGAAATTACTTAAGTATAAATAAATAAATATGTATTTCTAAATTTATTTATTTATATAATTCTGCATTTGTACATTTATTAATTTATTTGTTTATTTATTTATTTATACTTAAGTCATTTCTCATCCTCCATAATTTATAGCATTTTGGAACCAAACTCTTCAAATACCATGTGACTAATCACTGGTGATGTCATGACAAATCGAATTGGTTGATGGCACCACGTTTCTTCAATAGCAGCATTACTGATCTGTGATGTGAAAAATATACCAATTTTATACAATGTCCTTCAATATTAAAAGCCCCCCAAGAATCATTAAGGCACTAGTAAAACGTATCAAAATAAAATATTTGTAATATGGTGCTTGCAATTTTTATTTATTTATTTATTTGTCTGAATACATGGCCATCAGTGGATTCTTTTGTCCCCATAATGGTATATTTATCAGCACAGGCTGACTGGTCCATGCTAACCATCCTACTGTAATCTAGCCCATGAATGAATACTGAAATGTAATCCCTGCAAACAAGCCTGCACTGGCCCTTTATGGGCCCACTTTAGGGCTAGCCTTAGGGCCCCCAGCGGGCTGCCAGCGCAGGGCCTCTAAGATTTTGCTCATTGGCAAAACGTTGGCCCCTTAATGCAAGGCGTGCACTGGCAGCCCTCACTATTAATCTACAACAGGGGGTGCCCAACCTGGTCCTGATCAAACACACCTGAACCAACTAATTAGGATATGAAGGAGCACTTGATAATTATAGACAGGTTTGTTTAATCAGGGTTGGAACTGAACTCTCAAGGAAGGTAGAGCTCCAGGAACAGGATGCACCCCTGGGGGGTATTCCAAAAATCAGGTTGTGTGACATACCCAGGTATGTTTGAGGATAAGTGAGTGGATAACCTCAGCTTTCGGTTCCAAAATCGGAGATTACTTTCAGGGTATATAAGTAACCATAGTAACTTGCTCTCTGAAGATAACCTGCTCACGATAAGTAAAATATCCAATTATATATAAATACAGCGCACGTGTGATCTACTGATAAGCCTTCAGTGGGCGTGACAGATAGCGCATAACATTATATAATATTACAATATGTAATATAGCCTATTATATATATATATATATATATATATATATATATATATATATATATATATATATATACGTAATACATAAGGTAATATATTATTCCTAATATAACTAACACAAAAGTTAACATAATAAACTAGAAAACACTATGACAATTTAATTTTCATATATAACAGTTACAAAAACAAATCATAAAACAATATCACAAAACAAACATTAATTTATTATATATTTATTTATTACATTTTATATTATCTCACACATGGATTGGCATTTTCTATGATGTCTAAATTCTAAATCAAAATACATCAAAATGTCTTGATATAACCCCTCTCTCCCAGGTCCTCGCCGTCACACCTTGTTCTTGTTCCGAGTGGGTCTCGAACCCAGGTCTCCGGCATGGGAGGCGGAGGCACTAACAAGGAGGCTAAATGACTGCAGCAACTAGCGTCAGTCGCTAGTGCATCTCTTGAGATCAGGGGAGTGAGGTTTACCTGCACAGCATAGGGTGACCAAACCTGCCATTTTCCCAGTACAAGTCCTGGCCAGGATTTCTACAGAATATTGCTTAAAATATTCAGGCTCATTTCCTGTTTTCATACTTAAAGGGGTCATATGATGCGATTTCAATTTTTCCTTTCTCTGTGGAGTGTTACAAGCTCTTGGTGCATAAAGAAGATCTGTAAAGTTGCAAAGACTAAAGTCTCAAATCCAAAGAGATATTCTTTATAAAAGTTAAGGGTCAACCACACCCCCCAAAACGTCTCGTTCTAACACGCCCCCACATCTCTACGTCATTGTGTGGGAAGATTAGCATAACGCTGCCCAAATGTTCATGCAAAGAAAGGCGTAGCTTTTATTCTCTCTGTGGCCGCAGCTGCCATGTTGTGGAGTCACTGTGTTTCGTTGAAGTGAAACTTTTTGTTTGGTCTTCCAAAAGAGGACATGACTAGAAATCAGTGGTTAAGTTGTATTTCAACACTGTTCCAGAACAGTTCAACCCAAATATTCCGATGTGTGCTGAACCAGTAGCCTGCAATGTGTCTGTGGCACAATGGCTGTTTCTATAAAGTTGGGCAGTTCAAACTTTGCAAGGACAGTCTGGCGCTTCTGACTCACAGTCTGTAGGTTAGTTTTTTTATATTTAAATAATTTGCCAATGATGATTCAAACGCGAGTTTTGAGCAGTAGAGTAGGCTTGTTTCTCAGATCACAAATGCAGACATGGTTTTATGTTTATGCAGCGTGATATGCAACGCAACACGTAAAAAGACAGTATAAGTCATTATAATCAGTAATTATGTCCCCACTGTATGCAACAAATGCCTCATTTGTAATGGGTTTTATTTGTTTTGTCTTATCTAGTGATGTCCGAATCGCAAACTAATCTTTCTATTTAACCAGATCTTCTTAGTGAACCAGTCGAACCAGTTCACCAAATCTATCTGAATCGTTGAAACAGTTCGCGTCTCAATTACGCACTAATCCACAAATAACTTAAGTTATTCGGTTTATAAACGTGCCTTACACTCCCTGTGACGTGAAATAAACCAATATCCCGAGTTATTCAGTTACTCCTAACAGTGTAGAACCGATGACGGGATGTGCACAAGCAGAGCAGCTGGACTGAATCTCATGATGCTGGCCTGGGAGACAGTATAGTATGTTAAGGGGCGTAACATTTCCATCACACGCTTGAGGCATTAGGCCAATCACAATGCATGAATAGCTGGCTAATTAGAGCACACTTCTCTTTTCAGACCAATGAGCTTTGTAAAAATCGACGCGTTTCAGAAGGCGGGGCATAGAGGGGAAAATATAAGGTACATTATATGGAAAATAATGTGTTTTTTGAACCTTAAACTGCATAAACACTCTAGTATCCCTAGTGGTAAGGAAGAAAACTGCCCACAAAATTCTTATTAACAGGCTCATTTCTGGCCCACACTGGGCCATCTTTGGATTAATGTGGGCAGTCCCATTGTGTAAGCTGCTCACAGAGAGCCTTCAGTGAGCCCAAAGCTGTGGGCCTCACCTGGGCAAGTCTGCACTGGGCCTGTTTAGGTTTGGTGTGGGCTGGCCCTAGCCCACTGTGCCCACAAAAAGTCAGCATGGGCCCTGCAAGGACATGTTTGGAGGGATATCATGAATGATTTTAAATTTCAGTCTCCTCACTAAACAGTAGATTTTACCCCAGTGAACAGGAGAAAGTCTCTCTCTGTACCAAGAAAAGTTGTGAGATCTTTTAAGCAGCTGCCTTCTGAAATCCAGGGCTCATGTGATACTGCCAGTGCTGGGGCTGCATTTTTGTGTTAAACCCTGCTGTAGGCGACTGTACAAACTCAATGCGAGTCTCTTAACACCTCGCCGTCAGACAGAATCTAAGTTTAAAAGCTGTATCCCAGCCAAGTAAAGGTCATGTTACCTGTAAAGTCAATTTCACTGTGCTTGAAATTGGATTACTGCAGCTCAATGGATAGATTTAAAGAAGAAAAATATGTGTCTGTTTTTTTAGGCCAATTAGTAATGTTTTGGAAGTAATATTTTACTTTCTCACCTATAGTTTTTAGGAGTTTTGGGTATTTGTTGTGTGTGTGTGTGTGTACACATACCGTCCTTCAAGTGCTTCTGTTCCAGTGAGGAAAAGTACCACCAAAACAAACTGCCATGCAACCAAAGTCACACATCTCCATCTGCTGTTCATGTTTGAGTATTTCAGGTAGGTCTGTTACAACAAGACTGAAACCTTGTGCTCAATTTTTCTAAAAAAAAAAAACCTGAAAGTGAACAAGTGCATTAATGTCTTTGAGTGACTCTATTATTACCAGATGAGAAAATGACAAAGTGTAGCTGACAAAGCAATTTCTCTCTCCTTTCACATGTACCTCCCATCTGAATGAGATGACAAGACAATTACGGCGCCAAGATTGATCTTTCAAAAGGCTCTTCACTTCTTCGGTAATTACATACTTGATATGAGGTCTAATGAAGATGTTGTCAAGTTTGCAATGTAGTTAACATGGGAAAGGAAGGAAGAAAGAAACTCCTTCCACAATTTATTTTTCTTTCTCACTTCTAAAATGCTGCTCTTTTTTAATTTTTTTATTAAGGAGTAATCAATACAACATATCAAAAAACAGATTACTTTTAAATAAGAAATTTAAATAACATTTTGAAGAAGAAATAAGGAAATAAAATATATTTTCCTTTTTCTTAAAAGCAAGTTAAAAAATCATAGTAAACTATTTAGAGATTATGAAGCAAAGAAATAACATTGAAAAGAATTGTTCACCCTTTTTGGTGTTGTTGTGAATAATAATCATTAAGGACTCTTTCAGTGACTCCATTTCTAGTATCTATCAAAAATTTTGGTATGCATTTAGCAAACTGATCATTTGAACATATAAGTTTCTTTCTTTTGTTAAACACAAAATAAGATATTTTGAAGAATGTGCCAAACAGTTGACTGACTTCTATACTATGGGGGGGGGGGGGGTATTGTCAACTGTTTGGCTAACAACATTTCTTCCTGCGAAAAACAAAAACGTATCTAATAAAGAATATCAGGTTTCAGGCCCTTTATCATAGCACCGAAACAATAAGATGCAGCCTTGGTCTGACGCAACAAGCAAGTCAGTTGTAATTTTTACAAATGTCTTGGTTGTTGCGTCAGACCAAGGCTGCTTCTCATTGCTAGTTTTACTTGATCTTAGTGCTGTGTCCGACACCATAGATCACGACATACTCATAGATCGATTAAAACTATACAGGTATTTAAGGGCAGGCTTTGGTGGTTTAGATCCTACCTGTCCAATTGTTATCACTTTGTCTATTTAAAAAGGGAATCATCTCAATTAACGCCAGTAAAGTACAGAGTGCCACAAGGATCTGTTCTAGGCTCTCTGCTATTTTCAATATAGATGTTGCCCCTTGGTAATATTATTAGAAAATACCGGATTAGTTTCCATTTTTATGCTGATGATACTCAAGTATATATTTCAACAATACCAGATGAAACTTCTAAATTATCTAAGCTAACAGAGTGTGTTAAAAATGTTGGGTGACCATTAATTTTCTCCTATTAATTTCAGATAAGACAGAGATATTACTTATTGGACAAAAAAACAGTACACATAATCTCTTAGATTATAGTTTGCATCTAGATGGATGTACTGTTACTTCCTATACAGTCAAAAATTGTGTGTTATATTAGACAGCAACTTTGAAAATCATATTGCACATGTTACAAAAACAGCATTCTTCCATCTTAGAAGCACGTAAAAAGCACTATTCGAATAAACTTGAATTGAAAAGAATTGAATTGAATGAAGAATCTTTTGTGCAAAGAAAATGTTCCATGATTGTTAAAGGTTCTTCATGAAACCAATTATGTTGATTAAGAACCTAATTTTTAAGCATGTGCAGTACATTTGTTCTCAATGTCTGTGAATAAGATGCTTCTGTCTTGCAGCTTTTAGCTTTGCATTCATTACGCAGCAGTCTTGTGCAATTCAGAGGGGATTTTTTCCTCTCTACCGCTTCTGTGATTTCACATATGGAATCGTTAGGGAGATTAATAAGCTTACACTGGCTTTATGTGTGAAAATGTCAGCTGCGACTGCAGACCTGACTGAACAAACAAGTCACATTTCCATATTTCATCAGTCTGTGGTGTATCCTACTGCCGTGGCATCAGGCATTATTGTGATTTTATGTCTCTGGCTTTTGGAAAAAAAAATAAAAAATCTGATGCTGCATATCACCACCAGAGTCCCATTAGGAGTGAATGCAAATGTGCTTCCAACCTGTTAGAGCTTTGATGGTGGGAGTAGAGCATGTGCTCTAATGAAGTACAGCGTAGGAGAGACACTTTCATTGATGGAACGGACTTACCCACTTGCATAAAGAGCACTTTATGTCTTTATCTCATAATCTTTAACCAAAAACAATGGGAAAATAACAACAATTTACCACCTAAATACTCAGCCAAATCCATCATGATGGACGAGAGAAGTATGAGAGCTGGTCTGAGGAGTTATTGCACTGTCAGGTAGATTAATGACTACGGATGAAAATCAGGTAGTTATGTTATCAGCTGGATAGAGGTTCAGTGTCATGGTGTGCTGTTTTCTGTCAACTGTACCTAAGCTAAGCTCAGGGTCATTATGTTTTCATAGTTACTAAAGCAAAATCAATAGAGCAAGGCTGAAAACAAAAGTAACCAGAAAACAAAATGGTTGTGGAGATGGAATGCTTTTCGGCAAACCATATTGAATGAATGAATTAATTAATGAATGAGGCATTTATATAGTGCTTTATTGTGTATTGCTGTACACTCAAAGTGCTTTTTACAATCATGTGGGAGGTCTCTCCTCAACACCACCAGTGTGCAGCATCCACCTGAATGATGTGACAGCAGCCACAGTACAACAGTGCCAGCGCTCACCACACACCAGCTACATGTGGAGAGGAGAGACAGAGATAGAGCCAGTTCAATGGATGGGGATTATTAGGAGGCCATGATTGACATGGGCCAGTGGAGGGAATTTGGCCAGGACACCAGGGTTACACCCCTACTCTTTAACGAGAAGTGCCATGGGATTGTTAATGACCACAGAGAGTCAGGACCTTGGTTTAACGTCTCATCCGAAAGATGGTGCTTTTTGAGAGTATAGTGTCCCCGTCACTACACAGAGGCATTAGGACCCACACAAACCACAGGGTGAGCACCCCCTGCTGGTCTCACTAACACCTCTTCCAACAGCAACTTAGTTTTCCCAGAAGGTTCCCCATCCAGGTACTGACCAGGCTCAGCCCTGCTTAGATTCAGTGAGCAACCAGTCTTGGGCTGCAGGGTGACATTTTTACTTATTTGTTATTTGTTACTTTGTACATTATGTTTGAACAAAAAACGAAAACTCCCAGATCATATTTCAGAGCCTCTAAATGATTAACATCATGATCAAACTTTGCTGAAAAAACTGTTTTACACAGTTTACATTCCTTCAGCCATCTGACTGATTTTTAAATAATATAAATAACTTTTATACTGACTTGTATTTATTTATTTACTTAATTATATGACTTTTACATTAATATTGTCAGTATTTCAAGATTTACTGGACTGAAGCAAAGTTATATTTACTTGATCTATATTTTTTTCATGATAAATGTATATTTATCAAATATGATACAATGTTTATTTGATCTCTCAATCATCTATATACTGCATTGAATATATATATATATATATATATATATATATATATATATATATATGTGTGTGTGTGTGTGTGTGTGTGTGTGTGTGTGTGTGTGTGTGTGTGTGTGTATAAATTATTGGAAGACATAGAGTGGCATATTTACATTTTATGTAAGTAATCTTCTATACTATATCATTGATTTACATTACATGGTTAACCATTCCATAAAAAGAAGAAGATGATGATGAAGAAGAAGAAGAAAATATTTTTCTGATTATTATTTCATATACAAGGCTTTGCCATTCCTTCATGATGATGTATAACCAATGCACCATAGGCTGCAGTCTAATTCAGGCTCTTAAATGTATTTGCAGGTTGCCATTTATTTATATATTTATGATACTGTGTGATAGTTATATCATACATTTATTTTTTATTTTTCACACACAAACACACACACGCACTCGCATATATATATATATATATATATATATATATATATATATATATATATATATATATATATATATATATATATACAGTATACAGTATATATATTAAGTTTATTGACACCTTAAATAAAATAAAAAGGCTTATAGCGCCTCCTTTAGGAAGCATATTGATTTACATGTTTCTTTTGCTGAATTGCATACAGGGAAATTCTCATGATTGCAAATTTATCTCACAATTGTGACCATTTCTATTATATTTAAGATTTGATATTTTTAACTTCATTTAACAGACTGTAAAAAAAATAAACATAAAAATTACAGACCTGAATTACAAAAAAGGATCATTCACTGACATTGCGTATTTCCCATGTAGTAAAAGCGAAAGGTGCCTGGAAAGTTCTACAGAACGTTACTTTATAATTTTAATATTGTACCTTATTATTTTTCTACATTATGCCTTCAATTTCAAAAGAAAGCGACACACAATAACACAGCAGCACAGGAAAGTGTCCGGAACCATAGTTCCAGGGTTCGCTGTTTCCCGGCTCGTTCTACGCGGCGCGCTCACAGCAGGCGGAGCTGAGCAGCTTTGTGGCTTGAAGTAGTTTGATGCTGAAAGTGTGACAGGGCCATTCCGAGCAGACCAGGAGGAACGACATGGCGCTAAACCTGACTATCAACAGTAGCAACCCACCTCTAGGTAAATACACTTGAGATGTGTTTAATATACTCTAATCTACAATGCATTTTGCAGCTGAGCTCGCTCATCGGCGCAGTGGACTGAAATGCAGAGTATCCTCGTGCCATCGTGGCACATCTAAAATTACCCGTGTCTCTCTCCCACCGTTTAATTGACTTCAACTGCTTTAATTGTTACTAGATTAAAAACGAGAACGATGACAGTAGTAGTAGTTTGGTACTGCTTTAGTATAAGTGAATCAGAAGTATAATTTGTGTGTTTTTGTGAGCATGACGGAGTTTTAAAGGTTTGCAGACACATACAGGGAAAAACGAAGAATCTGTTTGAGCTTCTTTGATTTATGTTGATTTCAGAGGCGTTTCATCATGTTTTTAAGATAGAAAAATGCTAATAAAGCTGCTGAATGACCTTTATTGTTGGCCAGATGAATGGAAGAGCGCCACCCAGTGCTGGGAAAGAGTGTCACTGGATGATGCAAGTCATTTGAAAGATCCGAATCTGTTTACCCCGCACCTGTCTTTGAGCAGCAGGATTATGGGACTCTTTTGTCAGACATATTTGTTTGTATACGTGTGTAATCATTATTATGGGCTCATATGATGGAGTAAAATCTGAAATTACATGGCCGTGCTTACTAATATGTGTGCAGAACCAGTGGGAACACAGAAAACTGTAATCAAAATGGGTGTGACTGGTTTTATGCTCTAATTGAGTGTCTAAAAAAATTGTGGTCAGATGTTAATTGTCAAACCGTTTTTTCATCATAAATGAAATTCTGAACCTTGCATTTATGCATAAAGCAGAAAATATTAATTTATGTAAGAGCTGTATGGATGTTTCTCAGTACACTTAATTTTAATAAATCTATATTAATAAGTTCTGACATTAGTGCTTATTGATACCGTCCAATGAGGTTAAGTGTTTGTTATTTGACTGTATAATGTGATGTTATTAATTCCTTCATGTTAATGTTGATACAGATAATAAATTAAGACACAGTATGGGCATTTAATGCCAAATATATTGTTTTTAATCATATCAAATTCAAAATAAACATTTAACAAAGCCTTAAACAAGTGGAAAGTGTATGTAAAAACAGTAAGACATTTAAATGCTAAAGTAAATAATAATAATAATAAAATAATAATTAGAAAATCTCATCATTGAATAAACTTAACTTATCACGTGAACGTTGAACTCTTTGACAAGTGCAAAAAAATGCATATAATTTCACTTCTATACATTAAGCTGGCTAAAAAAAATGTTTATAAAGGTTTCTTCAGAGACACTGAACTAGATAGACCACATCAAAGGTTTGCAGAGAATCTACATTGTCCAGTTTGAGCAGTTCGTTCTGATTTAATGCGATCTTATAATGAAAGCACATCTGTTTTTGTTTCATTTTAGGTTGGGCTCTTTATTTATGTTTGTTTGACCTCGCCCTATTTTCACAATTAAGAAAAAAAAGTGTACAGTATGTGCATGGTATTGTGACAGTTCGGTTACTCCAGCTTGAGGAGTATTTGTTAGTATGCTTTTTATGTATCCAATGCATTAGGCAATACTGTACACACAACATCGTAGTTGAAGGTTATTTTAGTAGTAGCAGTAGTATATTTTGTATGTATGTACAGTATACTATTAAGGGTTTTGGAAATAAATTGCCAAATGCAGGAGCATGTCATTTTCATTTTAGAGTTGTTTGCATGACTTTGCATACAGCAGGTACAGTATTAGATTTGCACTGATGGTTTTCTCTGTAATTCACCTCTCTGCCTGCAGGGGCGCTGTTGACTGCTGAACATGTGAAGGGCAGCGTCAATCTCTCTGTGGAGGAGGGCAAAGACACCATGCTCCATGTCTCTGAGTAAGTATATGGCCTTGGATACATATTTAAATGCATATGCATTCTGTCTTCTTTCCCATTGCTGCTATTCTGCGTCTCTTTCAGTCAGGTGCAGTTCAGTGACGTCAACTCCATCACGCGTTATCTTGCACGAGTGGCTCCGGCGTTGGGACTCTATGGTTCTAACATGATGGAGCAAACTGAGGTTAGATTTGCGAATCATATACTGTGTTTTCACTGGCTGTCTATAACAAATGACAAATATTTAATTGGTTTATGTTGACTTGCAGGTTGATCACTGGCTGGAGTTCAGTGCCCGTCGTCTCTGTGCTCAGTCAGATCTCTCTTCTGCTCTGGGGGATCTGGATAAAGCTCTAGCACTGAGAACCTTCCTGGTGGGTCGCAGTGTGACCCTGGCTGACCTCTGCGTCTGGGCAGCTCTCAAAGGTCAGTCATTTGGGTTTAAGATAAATTAGAAGTTTTATAAATAAATAGTTCTTAAAAGTCAGTTTGGTGCTTCATCCACAGGAAATGGTGAGTCACAGGCCAAGCCAAGCTCCTATCCTCATCTGTGCCGCTGGTTTTCATTCCTGAGCTCTCAGGTGCCATTCAGTTCAGTGGGCAGTAAATGGGCTAGCAAGATCTCTACCATCAAAGCCACTGTGAGTGTATTACCCACTGTAAATATGGTTGGCTATTGCGGTTTTATGTGTTCTGTTGGGGGGAAAAAGTTTGAATTTTAAAGTTTGACATTTATTCTACAGTTAAAATTAAAGTCAACCTGGCAAAATGTTGAACATTGAACATATCTTATGTTAATGAAGTTGTTAATTCATCCTAAACTATGTTTTTAGCCTGTGGAGAAGGAAAAAAAGCAGGATTTGGGAAAGTTTGTGGAGCTCCCTGGTGCTGAGATGGGGAAAGTAGTGGTGCGTTTCCCTCCTGAGGCTAGTGGGTAAGTAGCTTTGTCTATGCAATGAAGGTCAGTCACAATATACATAGTCTCTTATGTTCACCAAGGCTGCATTTATTTGATCCAGAATGAAGTAATTCTCAAAACTCCTCAGATACCTGCACATCGGTCATGCCAAGGCAGCTCTACTCAATCAGCACTACCAGCTCAATTTCAAGGGCAAGCTCATCATGCGCTTTGATGATACCAATCCTGAGAAGGAGAAAGAGGACTTTGAGAAGGTATGATATTTTGCCCCCTTTCATATAGAATTATGGTCTTTGTTCTTTATAAGTGACCCATTACCTCTAAAAAAAAAAAAAAGCTAGGGGTTTCCTTTCACTAATTGTGACAGAAAACCATATTTGAACCAGCATCTCTGGGATAAGCACCAAGCCTCAATACATGTCTACAACATGCACAGTATCCAGATATCCTTTGGCTAAGCTAGCACCTTTTGCTACAGGTCATTTTGGAGGACGTGGCCATGCTGCAGATCAAACCGGACCAGTTCACCTACACAAGCGATCACTTTCCCACAATCCTGCGCATGGGAGAGAAACTTCTACAGGAGGGCAAGGCCTACATCGATGACACTCCTCCAGATGTCATGAAACAAGAAAGAGAGCAAAGGGTCGAGTCTTGCAACCGCAGCAACTGTGAGCATCACAAGTACTGATCTTATTATTTTTCTTCATCACAGGAAATGTGATTTGTGCTGAACTTGTTGTCTGTCTTAACAGCTGTGGAGAAGAACATGCAGATGTGGGAGGAGATGAAGAAGGGCACAGAGTTTGGCCAGACCTGCTGCATGAGAGCAAAGATCGACATGAATTCCAACAACGGCTGCCTGCGTGACCCCGCACTCTTCCGCTGCAAGAACGCTCCTCATCCTCGCACCGGCAGCACTTACAAGTGAGTGAACATCACACATGTGGCATGCTATTGAATGTTGCCAGTGATGGCTCCCTCTAACTGATGTTCCTCTTCTTTTTCACTTCCTCCAACAGAGTGTATCCCACATATGATTTTGCGTGCCCCATTGTGGACAGTGTTGAGGGGGTGACGCATGCCTTGCGTACCACTGAGTACCACGACAGAGACGAGCAGTTCTACTGGGTAATAGATGCCCTTGGTTTGCGTAAACCGTACATCTGGGAGTACGCCCGACTCAATCTCAACAACACTGTGCTCTCCAAGAGGAAGCTCACTTGGTTTGTCGACCAGGGCTATGTGGATGGCTGGTTTGTATCCCCCTTGCTGTATTGACTTTATAGAAAAGAGCTCTTTTAGATTATATTTTTAAACTTCTCTCTCCTCATCTTTCCTTCCTGAAGGGATGACCCTCGTTTCCCAACAGTCAGAGGTGTGCTACGTAGAGGAATGACTGTGGAGGGACTCAAACAATTCATTGCTGCTCAGGTATGAGTTTTTTTTTTTTTTTCATATTTAGAATGACTTTTGGGAAAGAATTCAAAATCCTTATGCGACAAGGTTGTGTTACACACTGATTTTACCGTAGTAAGGGCTGTTATTTGGCATGGCGCTAGTGAATCCAATGTAAATCACACATTTTATAAACCGTACCGACAGCAATTTCATGTCACCATAAACTGTTATGTTTAAGCATTATAATTAATGAATTATTATTATTTAAAAATTGCAATTTTTTTCTGCTGTGTAAATAAGTCAGTCTTTTAATTTGTAATTTTTGTAAACTATATAGTTTTATCCACATGTGCAATCTTTACACTTCAGGTTTGTCTATTTAATCAAACTCAGTTTGATTCACATTCTTTTTTTGTTTTTTGCCCATTCCTCTCTGTCACAGGGAGGCTCGAGATCTGTAGTCAATATGGAGTGGGACAAGATCTGGGCATTCAACAAGAAGGTAAATATTAAAACCTTGCCAGGGTTCATCATGGCTGCACCTGATCTCCAGCTGGTCCTTGTCATCCCATTCATTCACTAGTTTAAGTTTAAGGATTTTAAACTGAACAGCTGAGGCTAACATATCTGCAATTTCCCAGTGATAGTCTGTCAAGCAAAACTTTATTTTGAAATTAATTTTCAAAACTTTAGCCTCTAAGCTAACCAGCCTCTCAGAGCGCTCACCTTTAGTGCTTTTCTCAGTCTTTCCCTTTTACATTTGCACGTCTCCCTCTCTCCCACTTTTCTCATTCTCTGTGACTAACTTACCTAAATGCACCTGCATTGTTGTTTTTTTAGAGTCAGAAAAATGAATATTATTTTTGCTTTTAATTGTGATTTCATGATTATTCAAGTCATATAACCACCATCTTTCAAAAGCTGCACACATGTTTGTAATGACACTGATCATCTGCACTTCATTTCTTGCGTCAAGCATGTCCAAAGCTCTTTAACACTGCTCATTACTGCAAGCTTCAACCTTCTCTTCTTTTCTTGGTTTGGCACCATTCATTGTCTCATCCTTTTCTTTAATAAAAGAGTTCTACAAAACATTATACTGTCATCATTTACGTAAATTTCCCTTTTTGGGTGAGTGATTCCTTTAAAGGGATTTTTCACCAAAAAATGCTAATACAAAAAAGTGTCTTTCCAAACCTAACCCCAAGACTTTTTCATCACTTTCAACGAAACCTGAGAGATTTCTTTCCCAACACTGCAAGCCCATGCCACTTTTATGTTTAAGAAGGTCATGAAGGTCTTGTAAAAATAATCCATATGAATCAAGCAGTTTAATCGAGACACAATCACAAATAGATTTAATTTCATTCACATAGACAATTATCAACACACAAACACAGTTCACAGAAACTTGAGCATGCTTGTTTGACATTCAAGAGTTTTTTCATGTTTTTTTTTTTTAATTGTCACACAAGTACGGTACATCTTCAGTTGACCGTATTTGATGTATGTATGTGCATACTTCTTGAAGCTTGAAAGTTGGGGTGGAATGGACTTCCAGTTTAAGTTCAGAAGAAGAAGGAGTTTTATTTATATAGCACCTTTCCACAGCTCACGGTCACCTTACATAGTGCTATACAAAACATTTGCACACCAACATACACAATACAAACGCATAATGCTACATATTCGGGAATGAGGTCTCATTATTTTAAAGATTAATAAAATCTTGCGGGTTTGGAATGACATGAGGGTTAGTAAATGATAACACTTCTCATTTTTGGTTGAACACTCCATTTAACACAATCAACCCTTTGTACTAATTTGTCTAAGAGCAGGAATGTTGTTGTTTTTATAGCCAGGAGCTATAAAGCCTCTTAATTTGTTCAGAGACATTATAGCCATTGGTTTAAGTTTCCTCTAATAGAGTTGTCTTATGATCAAAGTGGCCTGATTTAGATGATTGCGTTATCACATTGAAACACTTTGCGTTCTGTCTGTCTCTGAGCTCTGTGTCCCCTGCTCTACATTAAAGTGCATCTCACTCTTCTGTTTACAAGCTGCCAGTTAGCTGTAAAAAGGTACTCCTACTCCTCTTCCTCAAGTTTCCCCTGCCCCCTGCATTGTCTGTTCCTCTTTCCCTCTAACTTTCTATTCCCTGATCTATGGCTTTCACAAAAGTCCAGATTATTGTACTGGCAAAATATTTTTTTTCCCCAGTATGGATTCTTCACTCAAAAAATGAAAATTCTGTTTCAAAATCTTAACAAAACAAAGTTTGACCTTACAGAAAAAGCACACAGTAGTGCGTTAGGTCTGTCTGCACTGAGAATCATAATTCATTAAATAAAGACCAGGACTCAGGTTAATTTTACATGGAGTAAACAGTGAATATGACACAGCATAACTTGAAATCCAAGATTTCAAGTGTCTCGCTCATGCATGTCCTGTTGGACAGCCTGGTCTGTAATCATGCACCTTGAAATCATCTATGACACAGATTTCTTGTTTTTTTTTTCTTTTTCTTTCCCTTCTGACTTCCTCACATATGCAGCTTGTGTCTGTGTGTTCGTGCTATCGCTCATTTCCTCCGCTCATACAGCTTCTGGCAGATTCTATAGAAAGTGAAAGTTAATTTAGAACAATTCATGTTGTTCAGTCGAACTTAAATTAGCTTTGGCACTCCCCAGTGATACGTTTCAACCCTTTTGCTTTTGATTTATTTCTGAAACCCTGTTAATGATGATCAACTCCCTCATGTCCCAGTCAGAGAAAAGAAATACTTACGCTCTTGCTGTTGTAGTAAACCTACCTAAATAAGGGTTCCAAGCAGTTATGGGCATCAGTTATGCACCTCTGTGGCTGTAACAGTCTGTTCGGTGCAGTGTTTGGCTTTCTCTGCTCGTCATTTCACTCTTCTTTACCTGTCCTCACTCATTCGGTTTCATCTGTCGATTCATACAGAGCAGTGTGAGAGCAAAGAAGCTTTGGTGGTTTTATGTGGGCTGTTATCTAAAGAATTATTTTCTCCCCTCTTTCTCACCCTCCCTGTATAGGTCATTGACCCAATAGCCCCAAGATACACTGCCCTACTAAACTCGCAGGTCGTTCCAGTCTGCATTTCCGAGGCCAAGGAGGAGATGAAAGAAGTCGCCAAACATCCCAAGGTAATAAAAACCGCAATCACACACATCTAAAGAACTTGTCTGTGCCATAATAAATATTTTTAATAACTGTCTCAATCATTGAGAGACATGTTAAGTGAGTCACATCCTGTCTCCAGAATGCAGATGTGGGAATGAAACCAGTGTGGTATGGGCCAAAGGTCTTTATTGAGGGTGCGGATGCAGAAACTTTCACAGAGGGCGAGACTGTCACCTTTATCAATTGGGGAAACATCATCATCACCAAAATTCACAGGTAAAACGCTCAAAAACTGTTTACAGCAGACAAGCATAGCTTTAAATTTGAATTATTAGGGTGAATGAAAAGCAAGCAAAACACAATTTTCGTCACAGCTCCCTCCAAAAATATACATGCCCCCTTTTGTGCTCTGGCATCAACCCTTTTAAAATTTAAAATGACTTTTGCTTTGTTAATGTGTTTTTTTTTTTTTTGTTAATCCTGTGATGGCAAAGATTATCTTTTAGCAGCTATTAAGAAAATGTTTTACTTTTTTTCTTTACTGTCATTTTAGCTCAGTTTTATTGTGTCATTGCTGTATAAAGGTGAACTGAATTTTGTCTTTGTGTCTGCAGGGGTACCAGTGGAGCGATCACATCACTAGATGGTCGTCTGAACCTGGAGAACACTGATTATAAGAAGACCACTAAGATCACCTGGCTCGCTGAGTCCAGCCGTGCTCCATTTGTGCCTACTGTCTGCGTCAACTACCAGCACCTCATTACCAAACCGGTTTTGGGCAAGGATGACGATTTCAAGGCTTACATCAACAAGAACAGCAAGGTGTGGGACTCAAGTCTGTTGGGGTGTTGACTGTGTTTCTGTGGTAACACTTGCATCACAGTTGAGCAGATTTTTAGTGGCGTGAACATCAAAAAAAATCACATTCTTTCACTCTCAGGGCTTCTTTCTTTTGTGAACATTAATATATAATACATAAATACTAGGGGTGTAACGATTCACTCGTTTAATCAATGCATCGATTACAAACCCCGACGATGCATATGCATCAAGCTTGAAACATGGATTTTTTAATTGTGAATCATCGATTTCAGTCAGTAACCGATTTTAAACGCTAAGAATGGAATGAATCGCGATTTTCTATAGCGATGATGACCATAGCATTAACAACAACCTTGAAATAAGAATGCATTATAGCATTTTATTTTATGAAAATGAAAAAGGAGTGATCTCATGCTCATAGAACTTAAGACGTGCTGGGCTATATCTGCAGCTAAGCTGAATAAAAAGCAGAATGAACTGATGAAACATTAAGACAATAAACACAATAAATAAATAAAATGTATAAATGATGCAGTGCTAATTGACATTACAGTACAGAAACTATAAAGTATATTTTCTACCTTAATCTGTGCAGAAAATTTTAATAATTGTTTGTAGTGTATAATTTGCCATTAGAAAAAAATTATATCGTGGAAACTATATATATATATATATATATATATATATATATATATATATATATATATATATATATATATATATATATATATATATATATATATATATATATATATATATATATATATATATAAAAATAAGGATTCTTCGAGTAGAAGAACAATGAAAAACTAGAAGAAAATATTAAGTTTTAAACAATTGTGCATATATTGTTTAATGTTGATGTGTATTAAAATGAATCTTTTGTTTCCAGATAGAGGAGAAAATGTTAGGAGACCCTTGCCTGAAGGACTTAAAGAAAGGTGACCTCATACAGCTGCAGAGACGGGGTTTCTATATCTGTGATCAGCCTTATGAGCCAATCAGGTTACACCTCTTATCCACTCAGCACGAAGTGTTATGAATAATAAACTGTTTTAACTGTCTGTTTTGTGCTCAGTTTATAATTTGACCTCTTTGTTCAGCCCCCACAGCTGCAAGGAGAGTCCCTGTGTCCTGCTCTACATCCCAGACGGACACACAAAAGAGATGCCCACTGCTGGCTCCAAGGACAAGAGCAAGAGCCAGACAGCTGCTAAACCTGTGAGCACAAAATTGGATCATCTATTCGTTCTCTAAATTCCTAGGTTTCCAAATGTTGAAGAAAATGATCACTCTATTCATATTATTTAGGTGAAGGCAGAGTCTGTTCCTCTGAGCAAAGCCAAACAGGCTCCTGTCTCCAGCCCGACGCCGGCCACATCAGGAGACTCTTCCGTCCTATTCTCCAGCATTGCCGCTCAGGGAGACCTGGTCAGACAGCTCAAGACAGACAAGGCTCCTAAAGAACAAGTGGACGCTGCTGTAAAGCAGCTCTTGGCTTTGAAATCTGAGTTTAAACAACTGACCGGACAGGAGTACAAGCCTGGCATGGCTCCACCTACTTCTGCCCCAGCACCGAAGAGCTCCACCCCCACCCCTGCAGCAGGACGTCCAAGCCCTGTCTCCACCGGTTGTCCATTCACTCGTGTTTCTGAGCAGGGTGAGGTGGTCAGAAAACTGAAGGCTGAAAAGGCACCAAAGGTCTGTTTCCCTCACTGTTGCAAGCTGTCTACCTAGACAGCATTTTCTAGCCACACTTCTGTATATTAAGCATTTTCAGTTGCTTCTAATGGTCTGCATCATTGGGATGCTGTCTTAAAGTGTAGACACATTCTCAAAATTATGCAGGCACGAAAAAGCCATTGCTACAACCCTGAAGTTGTTCCAATTCTGCATCAGTTTCTTTCTTCTGTAGAACACAAAATATTTGGAAGAATGTTGGTAACCAAATAGTTGTTAGGCCCCACTGGCTTCCATAGTTTGGGGAAAAAAGCAATATGGAAGTCAGTGGGGGCCAGCAATTGTTTAGTTACCAACATTTTTCAAAATATCAAAATTTTTGTTCAGCAGAAGAAAGAAATGCAAACAGGTTTGGAACAACAGAATGTTAATTTTGGGTGAGCTGTCCCTTTACTAGTCTAGCATCTTCTTTGTAGTGTCACACAGAAGTAACTTTCAAAACAAGCTGCTTTCTCTCGATCCGGAATTTTGGTGACAAACTTGAACACAAGTAAAATCTGTGTTGGGAGCTTTTTTGCCCTCACACAAAACTTTAGATCACACCTTTTCCTGTTGAAGTGATGCATTTTGCAACACTATTTTGCAGAGCAGCGGTAAATGTGTCTGCACTTTAAAAGGTATAAGTAGTATAAACCAGGGCATCGTGACATCAGATGTCATGTCTGTTAGTGGGTAGTTTAGACCTGTCTATAACTGTGGTAAATAGCGAAATTGAATGTCTTCCTCATTTTACAGGAGCAAGTAGATGCTGCAGTAAAACAGCTCTTGGCTCTCAAAGCTGAGTTTAAACAGCTCACTGGTCAAGACTACAAACCAGGCATGGCTCCTCCCACAGCGTCTCCCCCAAAATCCGCCCCTTCATCTGACTCCTCCCCTGCTGCCATATATGGGCATGTGTCCGATCAAGGGGAGCTGGTCAGAAAGCTGAAAGCAGAGAAAGCACCAAAAGTAAGACCATAGTTGCATTTAGTTTCTATTGACATAATGAAACAATTCTTAAAATATATCAATAATATTCCATACGATGACTATTGTTATTAATAACAGAAAAATATTTTGCTGTGGTGATTTCAGGAAACACAGTGTGTAATTGTTTGTAAAGCAGCATGATTTTTATTCTTTCCTACCCAGGACCAGATTGATGCAGCAGTAAAGCAGCTTTTGGCTCTGAAGGCAGAATATAAGCAGGTAACAGGGCAGGAATACAAACCCGGAGCTCCCCCCGCTGGTGCTTCTCCATCCGCTCCAGCTCAGCCTGCCGCCACCACCACCCCTGCTGTGTCTGACTCCTCTGACAGCTCTCCTAAGGCTATTTATGATCGTGTCTCTCAACAAGGAGACCTTGTGAGGAAATTGAAAACAGAAAAGGCACCCAAGGTTTTAAACTTATTTCAGTTTTGCTTAGAATTTAAATATCTGATTTTCAAACAGTCATAAGTAGTATTTAACAATTGCTCATATTTTTACAGGATCAGATAGATGCTGCGGTAAAGGAGTTGCTGAGGCTTAAAGCCGAGTACAAGCAGCAAACTGGACAGGATTACAAACCAGGCGTGCCTCCATCCTCAGGCCCCGCCCTTGTGCAATCTAGCCCTGCCCCACTCCAATCTAGCTCCTCCCAGCCTCAGTCCAGCTCCTCCCCTCAGGCTCAAGCGCTGTTTGCAGACATAGCCCAGCAGGGGGAGCAAGTGAGGCGGCTTAAAGCAGAGAAAGCACCCAAGGTTGGTTCGCATTTGTTTGCAAAATATAATTATTAATGTGGCTTTATTTTTGTGCTCATGTGATTCTAATCTGTTTTTAGGAGCAAGTTGATAAAGCAGTGAAGACTCTGCTTGAGCTGAAGGGTCAGTATAAAGCCCTCACTGGAGAGGAGTACAAGCCTGTGACCACTCCAGGAACTTCAGGGAACACGGGAGGAGAAGACAAGAGCCGTAAGGAGCGGGAGAACAAGTCTGAGAAGCAAGGGGGAGGAGGACGTAAACAGCAGAAAGGAGGAGAGAAGCCTCAACAAGGTCAGGACTCTGGAGCTGGTGGAGCTGGAGATGGCCAGGGGCCAAAGAAACAGACACGGTGAGAGACAAAATCCCAATGTTAGCTGTCAGATACCCTTTATGTGGTTCCACAAGATGTTGATAACTATTCGAATGGAGACTTGAGAAAGTTTTGCAGTTGTTTTAGTACTGCCACAACTGGTTTCGTTCTCCAAGACTAAACCCTAAACACAGTCTGTACTGTCTGAATGTCTTTTTTTAGACTTTAAGCTGTGTTTATGAACACTTCATTAGAAGATATTCAGTTTTGCATTAAGGAAGTGTGGCATTTGCAAGCAGGAACAGTAGATTCACTCAATTATTTTGTGTTTCTCAATATAGTCTTGGACTAGAGGCAAAGAAAGAGGAAAACCTAAAACACTGCTAACCGCAACTACAATTTACACACATTTCACATGTGTTTTTCAGCCTTTTTTTTTTTTTTTTTTTTATTTTTTTTTTTTTTTTTTTTTTTACGAAAATCATTGTTTTTGCGGTTTTCAGGTGATCACCAAAGCTGAGATGATCGAGTATTATGATGTCAGCGGCTGTTACGTGTTGAGGCCCTGGTCTTATGCTATCTGGGATGCCATCAAAGATTTCTTTGACCGGGAGATCAAGAAGCTGGGTGTGGAGAACTGCTACTTCCCCATGTTTGTCTCTCAGGCTGCGCTGGAGAAAGAGAAGACCCACATAGCAGATTTTGCTCCGGAGGTGAGGAGATGGAAATAAAGGAATGAAAGGATTATGAGCAAGACTATGCTACGGATACTTATATATTCTTTATTAATATTATTCAGCAAGGATGCAATAAATTGATTAAACATCACAGCAAAGACATTTATCATGGAAAAGGATCACATTTTCACAAAAGATAAGCAGCACAGCGGTTCTTTTAAATTGTAATAATATGTCACGATATTATTGTTTTTACTGCACATTTTAATAATGCATTTTTTTTGTAATGGAAAATTGGAATGAGATATTATGGTGGATCATACCGTATGATGTAATATTTGGGCTTATCAGTGTGTGGAACTTCAACTCAGATTTGTGCGTTTTATCTGAATATGATTATAGGTTGCTTGGGTGACAAGATCAGGAAAGACAGAGCTGGCGGAGCCCATCGCTGTGCGCCCCACTAGTGAGACAGGTGAGCAACTGCAGCTGTATCTTACATGGACTGGATTATCATCTTTTTATTATCTTTTTAATAAATTCAATCCCTTCTTTCTTTGATGCAGTCATGTATCCTGCCTATGCCAAGTGGGTCCAGTCACACAGAGACCTGCCAATCAAACTCAACCAGTGGTGCAACGTCGTGGTCAGTTTAAGCCTCAGTCGTACACTTTTGCAAACACATCTCAATTAAAGGCCTGTGTCTTCACTTCGCTTTTTGCTTTTCTCAGCGTTGGGAGTTCAAACACCCCCAGCCCTTCCTGAGGACCAGAGAGTTCCTTTGGCAAGAAGGACACACAGCGTTTGCCACCAAAGAGGAAGCCGTAGAGGAGGTAAGATGTGATCTATCACACCTCACTCTCATAGCTCACTATTTACATACAGATCCAGAAGTAATTTTTACCATGACTCAGACCCTCATACTCTTGTATCCATCATGTGTGCAGGTTCTGCAGATTCTGGACCTGTATGCTCGAGTGTACGAGGAGCTGATGGCCATCCCTGTGGTCAAGGGCAAGAAAACAGAGAAGGAGAAGTTTGCAGGAGGAGACTACACCACCACTGTGGAGGCTTACATCTCTGCAAGCGGCAGAGCTATTCAGGTTAGCCTTTAATTTGTAAAACCTCTAGATACTCCTAATTTAAAGGGGTAGTTCACGCAAAAGTGGGTAATTACTACCCTCATGATGTTCCAAACCCATAAGACCTTCGTTGTTCTTTAGAACACATATTAAGATATTTTGAGAGCTTTCTGACCCTGCACAGACAGCAACACAACTGACAAGTTCAAGGCCTAGAAAGGTAGTGAGGACGTTGTTAAAGTAGTCAATAGTCCATGTGACATCAGTGGTTCAACCGTAATTTTATGAAGCTACGAAAATACTTTTTGTACGCAAAAAAAAAAAAAAAAAATGACAATTTTATTTCAACGATTTCTTCCGTGTCAATCAAGAGTGTGTAATTAATGACAGGATTTAAATTTGTGGGTGAACTATCCATTTAAATATTTATTTAGAAAAAAAAAAAAGAATAAGAATAAACTGTAGAGTAGGCCTGGGAATTGCCATAAATCTTCCAATTTGATATTATTTGCCTGACATTTCAATATGTGTTTCAATATCACATATTTATTTTAACACATTTAATGTTTAATAAATTTTGTCTATTGATGTCCTGAATGTTGATTTTTCTTTTGTGTTTAGCAACTTTAAATATTTAATTATGTAAATAAAATAATATATAATAAATGTAAATAAATAATAAATTAAAATTAAAATGTAAATAAATAATAAATTAAAATAAAAATGTAAATATAAATAAAATTTAAAAAAATATATTTTAAACAATAATTTTATAATAATTAATACAATTAATACTAATTTAAGTGTTTTTCAAATTAGTTTCAAAAAATATAAATAGTAAATAAAGTAAAAAAACATTCTCATCTGTTAATTAAACGCTTAAGAAAAAAACAAACGTTTACATAAGTTGCGTGTTATACAAGC